>NW_028230440.1:16951116-17325119 GCF_043228905.1 Azolla caroliniana
ATAAGCTTCTTGGGGTGTTTTCCCTTGAAGTGCCTTCGTGTAGCTCCGATTGAGGATGTAAACTGCTGTGTTCACTGCTTCAGCCCAGAATGGGTCGGGCAGCGCTTGTGCCTTCAACATACACCTAGCCATCTCGACAACTGTTCGATTTCGACGTTCGACAACGCCATTTTGTTGTGGGGTGTAGGCAGTTGTAAGTTGGCGCTTAATTCCATGCTCTTTGCAATACTCACAGAATTCTATTGATAAGAATTCTCCACCTCGATCAGAGCGTAGCTCCTTCACTAACTTTCCAGACTCTCGCTCGACAAACTTATGCCATCTTTTGAAGATTTTAAAAGCTTCAGCCTTCTCCCGAAGGAAGTAAACCCACATCTTTCTGCTGAAGTCGTCGACTATTAGCATATAGTAGAGAGATCCACCCATTGCAGGAGTCACCATTTTTCTAGAGAGGTCAATGTGTATTAGCTGTAGAGGAGTCTTTGCCCGATTTTGACTCTCTTTTGGAATGGCTGATCTTTGATGCTTGCCCATCATACAAGCATCACAAACATGACTTAAGTCAGATAGGGTTGGCAACCCAACTACCATATTCGACTTCTTCATCTCCTTCAACACAGCAACGTTGAGATGCCCAAATCTCTCATGCCATTGCTTTGTGTTGGTACTTGTGCTGTGGTCAGTAGAAATGGTAAACGCGCTCAGCTCATAGAGATTGTTGCGCCTCACCCCTATTCCTACAACCTTGCCAGCAGAATCTGTTATTTCTGCACCCGACTTCTTGAATCGAACATCAAGACCCTTGTCAGTCAGTGCAGAAATGGACAGTAGATTCTTCTTCAGATCTGGCACGTACAACACTTGAGAGAGATGCTTTGTCCCACCGGTCGTTGCTTTGAGGGAGACGGTTCCGGTTCCTTTGGCCGGACATCGAGCATTGTTCCCGACCACAACATTGATGGGCTCTTGTAGAGGTGTCCAAGAACTGTACCAGTCACGATTACTGGTCATATGTCGGGATGCTCCACTATCGAGAATCCAAGACTCATCAACAACTTGAGTGTCAACTGAAGAACACACTTCTTCAGTTGCGACCCATAACTCAAGTTCATCTACGACATTGTTAGCGGACTCGGGCTCTCTCCAAGAAGTCTTATTAGAACTATTCTTCTCATCCGCCATCTTCTTTCGACAATCCTTGATTGTGTGACCCTTCTTGTCACAGTAGAAACACGATCCATTGAACTTCTTCTTCTTCGGTATCCTATTCGCATTGTTTGAATTGGATGCCCCTTCACCCTTAGTCCTAGAGACAAATGCTGAATCTTCCCTTTCTTCTCTTGTCTTCAGCCGAAGCTCCTCTTCAAGCAGCATTGCACTTAGTTCATCAAATTTTAAAGGAGTGGGTCGAACCTGAGTGTTCAATGCTGTCACAATGCCATCATACTTGAAAGGAAGTACTCGAATGCACCGACGAGCCATATCCTCTTGAGAGACGACTACTCCAACAGCCGCCAGCTGATCTTGAAGATCCTTAATCCTTTTTACAAAGGATTCTACTTTCTCTCCATCAGCGAGCTTCTCTGCAGCAAGCTGATTTTCGAGGTTTTGTATCCTTGTATAGTTTCTGGTCTCATACTGGCTGGCCAATATGCTCCAAGCTTCATGTGCCCTAGTTGTATGTTGCACTAGTGTTAGTACGGAGTCACATACACCAGTGACTATGGTACATAGCGCATCAGCATTCCTTCTCTTCCAGGCTCGAAGTAGATCAGCATTTGGAGGAATTGATGTGGTAGAGTGTGCAGGGTCAAAGGTTGCCATGGGCTCAGGGTCTCCCCCTGTGGGTCCCATGATTGTTTCCAACAACTCGTAGGAATCCAAAATGGCAGACATTTTGAACTTCCATAGAGTGTAGTTGGTTCCATCTAGCTTTCCATCAGACAATGGAGGTGGGCGAATGCGCAATGGAGCAGCTGCAACATTCGTGGACAAGGCCATTGATACTCTGTCTCTCTGTCTCTCTCTCTCTCTATTTCTCTCTGTTGCTAGACAGCAACTACCCGTATATACCTAATCTAGATCAACCTCTTCGCTCTGATACCATATTAGAAATATTGAGAATCGAGTAGATAGGTATATAGAGTTACAACTGCAGAGATGGATATATGAAAACAGAATTTCTATTACATATGAGAGTAGTTCAAAATGGTAGTTTTCCCATGCGCTCACACCTTAGAGCTTAGATAGGATATGGACCGGCTCACTACAAAATTAGTGGGGACTCATGATCAATCTGACCACTGTGTGAGAAAAGTGACTTATAATCTATGTTTGGTCTTAGTATAAATGTGCAAGTCAGTTGACAGTAGTGGAGATATTCCTTTTCTGTCAACTGACTTGTCATTTAATATGACCCAACTCCCTAGGTACAGGCTAGTGCTAGATAATACTTATCTTGAAGTCAATGACGCATACTTCAAGACTAAGTACATCGTAACTTGCCCACAAAATATTCTAGCTGACTTGATTAGCCAATCCTTTTATCTATTTCTCTCTTTCCTAAATATATTGTGTCCTACGCATCTACGGTTTCCTAGATTAACACCTTATCGACCCATATGGTCGAGTTGCACACTAGCCGCTCCTCATTTGGGGCGCTATCACAAAATGTGCACTCTAAGAGCACATATGGGGATAGATTTACAACTTGGGGCTGATCATTGATTATATCTAACATCGTTGACACAAATCACATTCTCGACAATAGTTCACAACATCTTTCAAAGTTGTCGGATACCATAATCCATAGTTCCAGACCTTCCAAGCAGTTGTGTCGCCTGCATAATGTCCTCTAGCCAAATGCAATGAGCCTCATGCAAAAGTACTTCCTTCTCAAATTACCGAACCACGCGTCGCCACATGCCATCGACTCCTTTATGATACAACGTTTCCTTAAGTAAATAGAAATTCCGACTCCAAACTGCTAATCATTTGTGCTTGTCTGGTGCCATGCCCTCCGGTGGCAATCCTGTACTAAGAAATACTACCATCTCTGTAATCCATTCGGCTACCTCCTCATCGACTTCTGTTGAATTCTCAGCTTTAATTCGGGACAATTGTGCATCTGGAAAATCATCCTGAACTCCCGTACCTGGCTCTCCCATCTCCAGTTGACTTAAGTAGTTGGCTACTGCGTGTTGCAGTCCTGGACGATGGATAATGTCGAATTCAAATTCTTGTAACAAACGTGTACATCTTGCTAGCTTGCCGGTTAAGGATTGTTTCAACACTAAGTATAGTAAGGTAGAATGATCGACATGGAAAGTAAATTTTTGACCCAGTGGGTAATGTTGGAAATTGTTCACACAATATATCATGCCAAGAGCCTCTCTTTCGGTTGTCAAATAGTTCCGTGTAGTAGTCGACAATTTCCGACTCGCATAATACACTAGTCTATACTAGTTAGGCTCCGATAATTGCATTATGGCACTTCCAATAGCCACATATGAGGCATCACCAAAAACATGAAATTCCTTTGCCCAATCGAATGGTTGCATGACTGGTACCTTGGTCAACATTTTCTTCAGAAAATCGTAAGCGTCTTGTTCGGCTGTCAACCACTGGAATGGTGTTTTATGAACTGTTGCATGAAGAGGTGTTATGACATTGGCCAAATACTGAATCATCCGACTATGCCATCAAATTTGGCCCAAGAATCGACTCAAGGCCTTCGCGTTTGTCGGTGGTGGTGCTTCCATTATCATTTTGACTTTATCCAGGTTGACGGCAATTTCGTCTCGACTAACAATGTACCCCAACAACGTTCCACTTGTCACCCCGAATGCGCATTTTGCTGGATTTAAGCTTAACCTTCCTTGTTGACACCTCTCTAGATAGAGTTAGAGATGTTCTAAATGATCAGTTCTATGATGGTATACTGCAAAGTCATCCAGAAATACTTGCATAAATGCCAGTATATAATCAAATTTTTTTATTATTATCACCCTCTAAAATGTAGTAGGAGCCGTTTTAAGCTTGAACGTCATAACGACCGCTACAAATACACCCCATTCGATGACAAAAGAAGTATTCTCCTGGTGGTTGGGATGCATCCATCATCGTGGCAACATTCAGCTTTCGATAGTCGACACACACTCCAATCTTCCAATTCTTTTTGGGCACCATGACTATCAGACTCACCCAAGTAGCCTTTTTGATTAATTGAATAAAACTGAATCACAATAGTTTGTCGATTTACTCTTTTACCTTTACTGCATAATTCAGGTTTAGGCGATACCGTTGTTGCTGTACCGGCTACGCATCTTTGTGTAGATTAATCTGATGTTGGCAGAATGCCGGATCTAGGCCCTTCATATCTTCGAATGACCACACAAACACACCTTTGTATTGTCGCAGTAGTTCGACCAGTCTTGATCTGTCGACCGACTGCATCTCTTTCGCTATGAGCACTGTTTTCGGCTCTTTCTCATTGTCGGCGAGATTTAATTCTTCTAGTGCCGAAGCCTGTACGCATTGCGATACTTTCTTTCTCCATTGTTTCTTGCTGCTGTCATAACTCCCTAAGAGTTTTATCATCGACCTGCACATAATCCTCCTTCTCGTCATCTCCAAGATATGACGTGAGTACTTTAATGACATTGATTTCGAATAATGGAATAATCTTGGGATTGTCTTCAAAATACCGATGTTCTTCTCCATCATCTAGCCCCTCCATCATATTGACAACTTCAGCATATAACGACACACATTGCCGTGATGTCGCCACCATTTCTTGAGTTGACACTCGAATCTTGGTCATGCCTTTTCGGAACGTCAGAATATTCTTCTGCCAATTCTGTTTGATATTGGCAGTTCTAAGCAATGATCGGCCCAATAGCAAAGGATAAACTTCGGGTGTATCTAAATGAAGTACGACCGCCAATATCTGAAATGTGTGGCTACCAATCACAATATCAAGTTGTCGGATGAGCCCTAGTGCTTGGACCATGTTGGTATCAACCATTCGTAACCAAAAAGGACATGCTTCCCATGTGGTGATGCCCAACCGATCACATGTAGTCTTTTTAATTACATTCACTCTTGATCCGCCATCGACTATGCTACCGACACTTCTTGGCCGTGAATGATGACCTTAATTATCGGACTTTGCTTGTCCATTAGTGTCGGTCCTTTGATTAGATTGACAAAATTTACCGACACTTTTTCCTAGTATACTTTCTTGGCGATAATGGTGGCGACCTTTTCTGTAAATTGAGGTACCAATTTTAGTAATCCTGTGAGTGGTAATGGTATTTGGCAGTCTGCCAAGATTTTCTATGCTTCATCTTCCTCGAGTGTATCAGTCGGTACCCCCTGTTGTCAACTTCCCAACCGATCGGTCATGATATTTGGAATATTACTTTCTTGCAGCATTCGAGTAACATTATTGTTATTCGCTTCCTCAACCCATTCCTTCGCTGCTTTCCACACTACTTCCTATATATCCCACTCTGATTGTTTAGCTTTATTACGAGTGGTGACTTGTTGAACTTCGGTAGTGATCATATTTACTACCGGTGCTTTCCCTTTTATCTTTTGTTGGGCATTGATTGGCGCAGTGACCATCCTTCTTGCAAATATAGCAATTCGGCACGGTCAACCCACTAGATTCGCCATTTTGATACTGGGCTTGCCTAACAACTTGCGACTTTGGCTCTTCTTGACCCTTGGCATTATACTAAAATTGCCATGATCCTTTTGTTCTTCTATTATCATCTCGCCTGTCATTTTGGAACCGACGATTCGGTGGTCGATTATCTTCATTCCTCCTCTAGTCATAGGAGCTTCTCTCATCATGATATCTACTACCCCTGTAAGGTTGTCGAGTATTTCTATCTTGTTGTGGTGAATATTCCCGGTCTAACTGTTGAATAAACTATCTCGTCCATAGTCATCTTGTCAGTCATCTTCCTGTCGATAGTCATTGTATCGATCGTCTCGTCGATAATCATCTCTCCAATTATCATCTCGCCGATTATGTTCCAATTGATAACGATCATTGTATTGTGGTTGACCGTCGTCCTGAAAACAGATTGACCAGTTCTGATCCTCATGACGATCGTCTCGGGACTGTATCTGTCTGATTGGTGTTGCAACTTTAATGAGCAGATTGTATTCGCATTGGTCAATCGTATGCGCCTCGGAATGACAAATTAGACAATGAGTGCGTAAAGTGCATTTAACTGTAGAATGGCCTGGATTCAGACAAGTCATACATTGGATTGCTTGTTGGAACTGTATTTCTTCCGACATCGGTAAAGATCGTTGTAAGGACGCCATGGACAGACTATTATTGGTTAGTGTCTTGTCCATGACCAATGCTTTGTCGATCACTTGTTCTAGTGTTTGATCCTTAAAGTCGAACACAACTAGCATTGTTCGAAGTGGTTTCCATAGTGCTGACAAGAATGTTTCTTTCGGGTCCTATTCTGGAGGAGGTCGCGCTAACTGCCTTCAAAGATTTTGAAACCGAATAATGAATTGTGTGGCATAGTTTCATGGGTTTCTTGATACACCACATAAAATTGACTCATTAGTTCCCTCTTTGGAACTTGTCAATGAAATAGCCTGATGAATTTAGTAGTTAATTGCTTGAAAGACTCAAACTCACCCGCCTCATGCTCGGAGTACCAATTCGCCGACTACCTGTCGCGCGATAATCCAAATTCTGCAATTTTAGATTTGTCATCATCTGCTTCCGACAATCTTTGTGAAACATGGTTCGCCTACCATATCATAAGAAAAGCGCGCACATGCGCTTCTACTTCGGCTTCATCACTATACTTAGGATTGCGATACGGTATTGTATCCTCCTCACAAAATTCAACTAAATACCTTTGGTCGGATTGCTCTTCGTCCGAACTACTGTCAATAATTAAATCCGGAAGTGCTCTCAATCTCCTTCAGCTTCTTGTTGGATTTGTTCGGTAAACTCTGAATTGTTGGAATTTCCCTCTGCACGGTGGCTCTCCGATCTCATGCGAGGTCTTCAACTTTCTGCAAGCTGGTCTGTGCTAAGGCGACTAGACGACATCCATTCTCCTTGTTCTTCATGTATAGGTGATGTAACCGGGCATGCCAAAATATTGTGTTGATTTGCCGACAACCGACTGTTGTAGCCGACAGACACAATAGGTCGAACATTCGACTCTAAACGTTCGGTCAATAAGATTGTGGTGGAGATATGGGTTGATCAATACTAGTGCTATACTCAGAGATAGGTGTACATAGATAAGTTAATCATATGCTCCTGATCGACTGTTAGATGTAATATAACTTATGCATCAGAGACCGTAATCCAACAAATGAAACATAGACAGTTAGAAAAATACGACAAAGTGTAGTCAACATAGTAGATACTCTAACTACTAAAACTTATATTAATCAAAATAGACCGATACAATTGCAGTGTTCTCGGTCCATTTTTATTGGTGACATGAGAGTCTCTCTCCAAGATTACACGTGCCTTGTTCGGCAATAACCTACAGTTATAACAAAACCCGTTCTATTTCCTAAATTACTATATTTTTATACTCGGCTAAAATTATATTTTGAAATCTGTCCTTTCATATTGTTCAGCCTCGACTCTGACTCCGACTCCAACTTGTCGACCTTTGTCCCTCAGGTAGCCGACCGGTTATCACAAAAGATATACTTGGAAACCTTAGGGCAAGGGAAAACGACGGGGCAACAAATCTTCACTATATAACAGAGATGCAACAGGAAAACCAGATTACAAGACTCTGCTAAAACAGAGTATCACCACTTAGGATTTTGTGAAAGTATCACTCACTTTCTCACTCTCTCTTGTCTCTTCCTACTCACTGTTACTCTCTTTCAACACTCAATTATATTTCAATAGTTCTACAACTTCACCTCTAGAGCACACAGATGCTACAACATTCTTCTCTCTCTATACTGTTGAGAAATGAATCGTCAGTACACAGGAAAAAGGAATATGCTGAAATACACAACTTTGAAACACAGAAAACAGTGTACACAGATTTAACATGGAAAACCCTAAAGCGGGAGAAAACCACGGAGAACGGAGCTTCACTATACAGTGGATATACAACAATGAGATCAAAGTACAACACTCTCTACATAGAGTGTAAACAACCTCATAGGGCTCTTGGCGTATGTTGTTTCTGTAACACACCTATGGCGCCTCTCACTCACTCACGCTCCCACACACTCTCTTCACTATAGTGTTACACTACCAGAGGCTCACCCATACGCACATATACTTACATATATGTTTTGTTTGCCCTAGTTGTATTTATACTAATACATAGAATGGGCTATTTACAATCATGGCCATTATTATTGTCCAATAATAATAATAACAATCTTACTAATCAACCAACTCATTCGTCGATTGTCAGGTCGGTTCGACTAGTCGGCCTGGTCATCGACCATCTAGTTGGCCCAACTAGCCAGTCCTGTCTTCGATCTCGATCAACTCTCTTTGAGTCAACTCTTCGATTATCGTCTCTCATCCAATCAGTCGGCTCCTCCCATTGGAGGGACATATTCCTAACATATACTACATAAAGTTTGCCCAAGCTTCACATGTTTATAGAGGGAATAAGTTATTATTGTACAATAATAGTAGTAGTTAATCAGCTAACTGGTTGACTCGACTGTTCGACCCACAAGTCGGTTGTTGAGTCGATTCAACTAGCCGACTCCTGTCAAATATCTAGTCGGCCCGGATGGATTGACTTGAGTCTACATCCCCCGACATGTCTGAGTCGGTAAAACCTTCGAGCATAGGTTTTCCAAAACCATACCTAAGGCACACCCTTGAGGTGCCTTTCAAGTACCCGAGTATCCATTTTACAACTGCCCAGTTTTCTCTTCCTGGATTACTCATATATAGGCTTACTGTTCCAATTGCAAATGCTATGTCTGGTCTCGTATAGACCATAACATACATCAAACTTGTAGCCACGGATGAAGTGCCCTTTTCTTCAGAAATCTTTCTAGGTTTGACATCATTCGAAGCACCTTTGTCTTTCTTAAGATGTCAACAGTCCTTCTGGAAGTGTCCAGGTTTTTCCACAAACGAAACATGTGAGCTTTCCTCTTGACTTGGATTTGGCATGAGACTTGTCTTTCTTTTGAGGACTTCTCCGCTTTCTTCTTCCTCTGCCTGTATGTTGTGCTACATTTGCCTTTGACTGAGACAAGACACCTTTGTCCTTCCTTCTTGTCTCCTCATTTAGGATACCTGTCTTTACCACTTATAAGGATAGGTTTTCTTCTTGGCACGAGGCACTGAGAGACACCACGAGGTTCTTCCTGCTATCCGGGAGGGTACATAGCAACAAGAGAGCCTGAAGAGCATCGTCTAGAGGAAACTTGTGTTGGCTTTGAGTATGATCCAAAGGGTTAAGGTGTACAAGGACGAGTCGGAGGATAATATTAGAATTAAAAGCATAATGATTAGTTAGGAAATATTATAGCAATGAATGGATCCGGATAGTTTTATCAATCCGGATTTGCACCGATTAATAGTGCCCGTAGCTAGTAAGGCACCATTTTGTATTTCTTATCGGATGCATGTAAAAGGGTTCAGAATAGATGTAATATGAGATTAATATGGTTTAACGGAAGTAATATGAGATTAATGTTCTGTTTTAATTTTGTTGTGTCTCTGTGTCCTAGCCGTTCTGTGCTTCAATTATTAATCTTACGCGTGTTGTAACTAATCTACTATCTTAACAATCTAGAAGTAACCGAAATTAGTTGCATCGGAATCGGATAGCCAGGGAGCAAGAATTGATGACGGAGCAAGTGCAGCAGCTCGCTGTACTTGCATCACACGGAACCTGCCAACAATGGTTGGAGTAGCTCGAAAAGCAGGTTTCCGACGTGAGTGACGGGATGGAAGAGCAACAACGGCTAGAGCGGAAGCAAATAGAACGGTTGGTGGCAACAACCGAAGGATTGGATAAGGCCTAGAAGCGAATCCAGAGTCTAGAGGAGGATCTGGCAAGGGCCCAAGAGTTCACGGTGCTCATGTCAAATATGGGTCAAAGCACAAGCTCCAAAACAGAGCTAGTAGAACCGGATAATCTACGGAAGAAAGCTCCGGAAAAGGAACCAGAACTGGTGGCTAGCAACACCCCAGAAACATAATGTGAGCGGGAGAAAGAACTGCAAACATTAAAGGAGGAGTTGGCCGCTCAAGAAGCACTAAGAGATAGCAAGAGAGATCATAGGAAGACAACCGAGGAAGAGAAACAAAGAACCGAGGAAAGTCTCCGGAAGAGTCAAGCAAAAACAACGACCGCCTGAAGGAAGAAAGAGAGAACTTGCTGCAAGAGAAGGATAAGCTGCGGAGAATGGTGGAGATAGAAATAGAAAGGCTAAAGGAAGAAATCCGGTGTCGTGAAGATTAGTCACTAGGCACAGATCGTGACGCGGAACCACCGGGGTTCTGGACCGGAAGGATTCGAAGTTTACGCTAGTTTTAGCGAGAAAGTATTTAATATAGATTGAGAGAGATTGATATGGCAAGAGAGAGATACTGAAATAAAGATTTAACTCTTGATTTTAGATTTGAGAGAAAAGATACATCAATAATAGGGTTACCAATCTCTTATTTGATCATTCAAAAATTTTACATTAGTCTTTTCATCTTTTTCCTCCCCTCTTTTATAGATGCCCTCATGCATTTAAGGGTACAAGACATGCATAAAATGCATGTTTGCCATTTGGCGCTCATGTATTACATGTGGTGCATGATAACCATGTCACTCATTTTAGCTCTCATGTATGAGAATTTACATGTAAAGTTACAATGATAAAAATATAATTCCTAGAGAATGTGTTGGCTTATTGGTAAGCCTATTGACTCTCAACTTGGAGGTGCAAGGTTCAAATCTTTACTTTCCCGTCCTTCTTTTTGGGTCGCCAAAGGAATCCTCCCTTCAAGAAGTATCGATAAGCTTTCTTCTGGATTCGTAGAGCCTCCTCCTTTGTCAACGAAGCATCCGTCGTCATTGTTCTTAAGAATCTGCCGATCACTAACCACTCTCCTTCGTACTCGTCCTCGTTGAAGGCGTGGAGGGTTAGCGTGTCGTTGTCTTCCGACGATAATCGAGCCATCTTGAAGAAGTCGAGGGTGACGTCTTCATCTTCCGAAACCATGTCACTTTCACTTTCAAATCTTGCCCTTGACAACATATCAGCCATGGCGTTCTTCTTGCCTGCAATGTGGCGGATCACTGGGCTTAAAGACTTGATATAGGCGATCTACCTTAGCATAGCTAAATCTGGGGTCGCACATCCTGATATCATTTCGAGGATTGGGAGACAATCTATCTCTATTATCACTTCCGACCCGATTAGGTAATCTTTGTTCATCTTCACTGCCGACACAATACCCCAAAGTTCCCGCTTGACTTGGGCATATCTTTGTTTCCGTTCGCTGAGAAATTTTGCTCCGAATTGGATGGCATACCGCGCATTATCTTCTCCTTCTTGATTGATGACCCACCCGATTCCGGTTGGGGTCATATCTACAGTGACATAAATCGGCTTTCCTTCGGTATAGTCGGCATTTCTTAGTGTTGGAGCTTCAAGAAGTAGTTTATTCAATCTACGCATTGTGTTTGTGTGCTCGTCATGCAATTCGAACTTCACTCTTTTCTTTAACAATCCATATAATGGCTTGGCGACATGAGTGTAGTGCGGAATCCATATATGGTAAAATGCACATGCTCCAAGGAACCTTCGAAACCTCCGTTTGGTTTACGCATTCTTCTTTCATGTCCTGGATCGCGTTCACCTTTGATGGCGAAGGCTTCCGGCCGTATGCTCCACATAAGTGACCTACCACCAAGATCTCTGGTTGCCTGAATGCGGATTTATCTCCCAAAAATGTCAAATTCGCGTCTTCGAGCTTTGGAGCACCTTCTCACAATCTTTCATATGATCCGTGACGAACTTTCTACACCCTTCCTTATCTTTTGATTCATTCTTCTCTTCATCTAAACATCCTTTTATTGGAATATCATCCAAGAATGGCATCGTGATGTCCGGGATGCAATCCTTCAAGACCTTGTTCATGGCATTCACCATATGAGCGACCGAGTTTGTTGCACCTTGAGGTAAGGTACACATTCGCACGAGCCCGATCGGAGTCCTCACGGTTGTAATGTCACGATTGTCGATCGCCAATTGGAATTGGTCATATCCAGAGTAGAGATCACCAATGGAGTAGATGGACCGGCCCACAAACGCCTCGGCAAATTCGTCCACGCTCGGCCCGATTCCAGCATTTCAAAATGTCACCTTGTTGACGGGTTGAAGATCTTGGATGAATCGCAATGATCCATTCTTCTTCGCCACCGTGAACTACCTATTAGAGTAAGGAGCATTCAACGGTTCTAGAATACCCATATTCACTTTCTCCTTTAAGAGTTCGATCAACTTCGGAAGGTGCGCTCTTGGAACTGGTATCGGTTTCAGATTCCAAGGCACATGTAGCACCGTGAAGATCACCATCAACTCTATAATATTTGGATCAGCACATCCGATTTCTTGTGGGAAAAATGCGAAAGCCTTCCTATGTCTCTCAAGCATGTCACGAAACATTCGCTCTTCTTCAGGGAGGAGGAAATCCTCCCTTCCAACTCGTAGCTTTCCCTTCATCTCTTCAGTGAAGACATGACCTATTGCCATCGGATCCCTTAAGGTTGGATCATTCGCGACTTCCTTCATCTTTTGCCAGCTATCTTCCGGTAGGGGAACCGCAACTGGCTTGATCTTTTTATCCACCGTTTTATATTTTGTGTTGACTTCAGCTTCCTCCATGAAGATGCCACGATAGTAGTCATCGATGATAGCATACATGTTGACAGAGTTAACCAAAATCACGCGCTGGTCGTGAAGATAACTCAAGTCCACGTCGTCCTCGATTTCGCCGATGGTGTCTCATCTTTTCGAATTCTTGTATCCGATGCTTGTCCTTCTTGTCGGGTAGTACTAGTTTACATGTGCCACTAGGTGTGACACATGTTGCTTCTCCTCGCAATCCACACGCTCTTCTTTCTTGTGGGGACTTGTGATCGCTCGGACTATTTGTGCCCCATGCTTCAATAGTCCGCTCTAAAATCCGAGGATTCGCCTCCAAGACTATGTCGATTTCTTTCATGATTAGCTCGCACCGTTAGGAATTGAACAGATCTTTGGTTGTCAATACTCTTTATTCGAGAAAATTCCGCACCATTGTCGAACACTTTGGTTTCCATCCGAGATGATGTGATATACGGTTGTCCTAGGATGACAGGATGCGACGCCGATTCTTGCACGAAGAAGTGTTGATTCATCTCCACATCCACGATCACGACTTTAACATTGGGACAAGCTCTGTACAAGTCCGTCATAGTCTTTGTTGCTGTGCGAATCTTCCATCCGTGATTTGTATTGATTGGCCATCTTCCTTTTTTGTAGAAGTTGGTTGACATGAGGTTGATCTTCGAGCCGTGGTTGATCAAGGCTACCACGATCTCTTTCTTCTCCCCGATCTTCACTAGCGTCTCCATTGTCGCTCGTGCCCAATGAGGTCGAGTATAGTGGCTGTCCACCATTTCTTCATTGACTCTGTCTCTTGCCATCGTTATGGCATTTTCTTTCGCTTTTAATGGCTTCTCTTCTTCTTCGTCCGATTGTTGCCTTTTTCGCTTTACAAGGTCCACGATCGTGTCGTGGAACTCCTTCTTCGTAATGTCGAGTAATTCCCTCAAGGACAAAGTCACGTGGCTATCAAGAACATGTTCCTCGAGAACCTTCTTCAGGTTTGTCATTTCCTCTATGTCCGACCTTAGCTTATAGGTAGGCATAGTCTTTGTCTTTCGAGCGGGGTCTTCGACACCAATCTTCGCGGGCCAAACTATTTCTTTGACTCGTTTGCTTGACTCCGCTTTTCGGCTAGTGTCTCCTTCCTCCATTTGTAAAGATCGACTTGTTTTTGCATCTTCTTTCTTTTTTCGCGTTCCTTGTTTCATGTCTTTTTGATGGGCCTTGCTCTTCTATTCTTTTTCTCTTTTCTTCGACAAACACCTTGTGGTTGTTGCACAACACTTCCGCGAGTATGGTGTTGTCATCCACCGGATCCGACCACTCGATTATGCTTTGCACGCTTCGGTCTACAAGCTCTACCTCGTTTGATGTGACCTTCCCCATCTTCAAATACTCAAGAATGGAAGAACAAAACTTTGCTCCCACTTTCGTAGCTTCATTTTTGTCTTTCCCGACTCTTATTCCGGTCGTTGTAGGATAGTGCATCGCATCCACATGAGTCGCCTCAATGTCTTCCATAGATTTCTTCATTCTCCCTCTTCTGAAATTCACCCGTAGGGGTCTTCGAATTTCAGTCGAGCAGATCATGTTGTCATCTATGTATACGATATTTTGTCGGATCGCCTCTCAAAGGCTCGCACAATCCCTTCTCATGTGATCCATGCTATCGCACCACACGCATCTAAAGGGTTCTTTTCCTTTGGGGCCCCGATGATTCATTTTGGCTAGCGTGACCATCTCGAACTTCTTCGCTAACTCTTCGATGATGTCATCATCAATGTTCCTTTCTTCCAGGTTGCTTTGTTTGGACGACCCAACTACTTTCGATTGTCTTGTTTTCTCCGCAACAGTCGATCCCGCCAAGTCGGTGTCATCAACCCACTGACGATGCTTGTCGAGCTTATTGCTTGCTCGCTTCACCGCAACCCAGTCCGCCAGAAGCCCGTTCGCTTGGGTATCATCTTCGAGGAGAGTGCCCAGTTCTCGTCTATCCTTTATATCCACAACCTTTAGGAAGTACAAAGTTTTGTCCTCCTCAAGTAGCACTTGGTCTGTGGCGGGGAGACGACGAAACATTTGGTCGAATTCGGCGTACACCCTCGAGGCGCTCATCTTCTTATTCTTCTTTTCTATCCACCTCATCAAGGCATGTCGAGTCATCCTCAACAAATCTTCTGTCTTGAACGCCGCTAATATCGCTTTCTCGAATTCCGATCACGTTGTCTTCCCTTCTTGAAGCTTGATGACGTGCCTTTGGATGTTGTTGGTGACCAATCTCTTGAAACTTGTGATTTGACGTGCTTTAGACACGTCCCTCTGATTCCTCTCCCTTCTATATGTATCAAGGAACTTCGTAATGTTCCTTCCGTCAAATTGACCCTCGAGCTCAACGACACGGTCGACAGCCTTCTCCACGCTCGCATTGTTGTCTCGAGATCTCATCATTTGTTCGACGATTATCGTCATCCTTTCGAATTCTCCCACTTGATTGCTTGAGGATGCCATCTCTAAGTTTTGGTCGATCCTCGACTTGATCCTTCCTGCCGCCTCTTTCACGTCGGGTTCACTGGTTAATTATGTTGTGAAGATCTGTCACAAGGCGCGGATCGTGAGGCAGAATCGCCGGGGTTCTGGATCGGAAGGATTCAAAGTTTACGCTAGTTTTAGCGAGAAAGTATTTAATATAGATTAAGAGAGATTTATATGGCAAGAGAGAGATACTAAAATAAAAATTTAACTCTTGATTTTAGATTTGAGAGAAAAGATAAATCAATAATAGGGTTACCGGTCTCTTATTTGATCATCCAAAAATTTTACATTAGTCTTTTCATCTTTTTCCTACCCTCTTTTATAGATGCCCTCATGCATTTAAGGGTACAAGACATGCATAAAATGCATGCTTGCCATTTGGCGCTCATGTATTACATGTGGTGCATGATAACCATGTCACTCATTTTAGCTCTCATGTATGAGAATTTACATGTAAAGTTACAATGATAAAAATATAACTCCAAGAAAATGTGTTGACTTATTGGTAAGCATATTGACTCTTAACTTGGAGGTGCAAGGTTCAAATCTTTACTTTCCCTCCTTGTGTATATGTATAAACTTGGAGTGGGCTGGATGCCAGTTGCCGTTGGCTCTGTCGCCGGTCCGGATTTGGTTGGCCAAAACTATTGGAAGTAGCCAAGCCACACCCATTCATCCAATAACTTTAATTCAAGTCACCTTGAACTCTCTATTCTCCACACAAAGATAATAGCTTTTGATCTACGTTATATATGGTGAGATCCTTATTTATCCTGTTTATGTGGGATATCTCACAATTTTATTTTCTCTTTGTCTTTGCAAACTTCCTACCCACATAAGTTGACACTTAGATGTCCGTTTCTTATGTAGTAAAGTGTATCTAAAAGCTCTTTAAGACTTCCATCTTTTTGTACTAAGATATTAAAAAAATTAGTATCTTCACTATTATTGTTTTATATGAATCACACTCGATTTTATATGTTTTATGTGATTTTCACACCATTACCAAAAAATCTTCACGATACTGGCAACAGAAGGATCAAGATGATTGGTTGTGGTCACAGGTCAACCAACGCCTAAAACATAAAACGGAGGAATTCAAGAAGTTGTAACGGGACCATAAGTAGTTGGATGTGGAATAAGAAGTTAGGGTTCGATTATAACTAGCAACAAGAAAAGCTAAAGGAGGCCCATACGGAGTTAAAGGAAAAAACGGAGGCGCTGACGGACCAAGGGAAGATGATGGCTGAGATGACGATGACGTTGTCGTGAAGATTTTCGGCAACGGTGTTACGGGCATGACCATATAATATCCCGTGGTGAGAATTGTCGTAGTATTCTATACACGTGGATAAGTGTGAGGGTTAAACAAAGAGTCTAAAGAAGGGGAGGATTACTTTTAATCCTCGGGATTGAGACAACCCATGAGGCCAAGTGTGAACATGGCTGGGGGCCTTGAGAATTACTATAAATAAGAGGCCTAGCTACCCTCATTTCATCATGCATTGACTACGTCGAGACTCTGTCCGTGAGTGGAACGACTCTTGTAGCAAGCGCGCTATCATCCAGGTACGACTCGACGCCAAGGCGGTGGTATGGGACGCCGATCGAGGCTCGAGTCCGTCTCGATCCCTTCGCTCGGGGGTGGTCGGGTGGATCGACACCCTTCTTTCTCTCTTTTCTCTCTATTCTTTCTAGATCTATCATTGATATATCCTTATTTTATGCTTACTTTAGTACCTAATCTCTAATATTTGGTATCGGAGCCTATGTACTAACGTTTCTTTTGGTTTTCTTTTTATCTTCGCGTGGGATGGCGATTGATCGTTGTGCGGTCGCCTTCATGCAGACAAGGATTAGCGAAAGAACTTCGGTAAATTTTCCTTAATTTTTTATCTAATCTTTCTTCTCCCTTCTATACATGTGTATACTTAATATGTAGTTTTTTTTTTCATATATTCAATGATGTTGATGTGGTATTTAATTGGTTATCTTAAACGTTTACATATGTCCACGAGGTCAATACCTCGTTTGACATATAAATCATATGTGATGAGTGTCGTATGCGTACGAGGTTACTACCTCAATTGCGTATTACGTTCACGAACATATGTTACGTTCGCGTACGAGGTCAATACCTCGATTCGTTCGAAATGATATGCGTTGGATTTACTATGCGTAAGAGGTCAATACCTCAATTGCGAATTACGCTTAACCTTATTTTCGGATGTTTCGTGTGCGTAGAGGTATATGCCTCGATTACGTATCCCGAATACATCATTGTTGGCTATATAAAAAAAACGATTCATTTAGTATACGCATATGTGGTCACTTATATACGTCTCTGATCGTATATATGTGATAAATGGACATATGTGTATATTTTAGATTACGTGATTCATATCAAATGTTTTCCTACTTGGGGAGAGGATTTTGGTGGCCGTCCTCACATTTTTGTGAGAATGGCGTTGTCACCATCCCTTTTATCAACAATTTTTATTGTTGAAATTCCCGTTGGTCACTTTGATATTTCGTTACGTAACGAACCTCGTATAGCCAAAATGATGTTGAATACGTCGGGCTTGATCCACATCAAGTAGGGTCGCTCTAATGACACACGTATCCAACATCTCCCCTCGTTACATGGATACGATGCCACCATGAGCTCGTTCTTACGAGTGCCATTCGTAATGACGTGACCATGTGATGGGCCACATGAGCCTACGAAGACACAAGGGCTCATTCGGCTTGACCATTAGGTTACACTTTGGCATATGCCATTGTACTTACGAGGCTTGAGGGTAGGTAGCGTACAACCATAGTGGGTAATAAATGAGGGAGAAATAAGGCCACTTGACCTATATGTTTCTTTTAAACAAAAAACATATAGGGGCAAATGCCTCGCATATCTCGAATACGCCTCAAACATTAAACATTCAAGACGTGCAATCTACTTGGTTGGCTCAAATGTTTAATGCATTTGTTCTCGAGGTCTCGAGTTCAAATATGACCAAGACCATATAACATCGTTGATACATATGACTATAATACATGTTTAGACTTTAGGTCTAAGTGCACTTCGGGGTCCTCGTAATAGGACTTAAAGAGCCGAAACCACATATGTGGGCACAGAAACATAGTTATTGTTAACATTTTTTTCGTGTATAAACTATTCATGACGCGAACATACATGGTTGAGCCTCGGGGAGCCGCCATGAAAAAAATCGATATAGAGATCAGGGAAAGGCATTCATTTGTCACCCCCATGGTTTTTAAAACACCTCTGTGTTACCATAGTAACCTGATCTTGAACCTCATCTCATACGTCTAGAGGGGTATTGACGTGAGATCATGATATCGATTAATGTTTGCCCATGATATGTTTACACCACGACAAGATGTTATGACTATTTGTCTGACCTTATCTTATTTCTTTGCCAGAAATAATCATTCAATGGCTCAGAATAACGACCCGATGCCCTCCGCTCAAGCAGAAAGAACTCAAGGAAATCCTCCTGGGACAATGTCCATTGAGGCGTATATTTTACAAGTACAACATTTCCTTAGTTCAACCGCGCAGCAGTTGACCGAATTTCGGCAATCTCAAAGTGCTCTCGAGGCACGAGTCATTAGTCTCCAAAATGAGATTAATAGACCTGATGAGCGTCAGGGTGAACCATCATTTGTCGTAAAGCCATTTACAGGAGATAAAAAGGAAAGAACCGAAGAAGCAATCTGCACGTGGCTGGGCCGATGGGAGTCTCATTTTGAGCTCTATCCCACGCCAGATAGTACGAAGATTGCATATGTCGGCCGAGAACTAGGGGGTAAGGCCGCCGCTTGGTGGCGTGGGCTCCGAACTTTGGGGAGATTGCCCGAGACCTGGACAGACTTTGTCACAGTTTTCAAGGGTCAATTTCTACAACCTCCCTCTCGAACCGAGGCAGCACAAGCCTTAATGAACCTCTCTAGCAGGAAGTTTTCCTCGCTAGAAGACTATGTCCACCATGCTAGAACCCAAATCCAAAAATCGGGTCTAGAAGGGGACAATTGGTTAATAGCTTGTTTTGTCAATGGCATCCCCAATTCGGACTATCACTGGATAGTGCACGATAAGGATCCAAAATCCTTCGAAGAGGCCGTTGAGATAGTTCTTCGCTATCAACGCACTTCGAAGAAGGACCATAACAAACCCAACGAAGCGCCCGGGACTAAGCAGTCGCAATTCGTTGGGAAACGCAAGACACCCAACGAATTCATGGATCGCGATTATAAGCGACAACATCCTTTTTGCGTATTCTGCAAAAAGAAGGGTCATACAAAAGAGCAATGTCGTAAGCTCCAACGAAAAGAGCACGACGCCAAACCTAAAGCTACAGACCATAAAGGTCAGATTCCTAATGTCCTTCAGGTCTATACACATCATTTGAGTAATTGTCAATATTCTTTCCCTCATTATGTATTGGGTCCCAATGATTTACTACGTGCAAACGGGTATATCAATGGATCTCCCGTACAATTTTTATTTGATTCGGGAAGCTCACACAATTTTGTGAATGATCGTTTGATACAGATATGGGGAATCCAACCCACCGTAAGTGATCACACCTACACGGTGCACTTGGCTGATGGAAGAGTACAACACATCAACGGGGCGATTCATTCTTTAGGAATTTCTATTGATACCTATATAGAGGAAGTAGACTTCCATGTAATGAATCTTAGTACCACCGATGTAATACTGGGTTATCCCTGGTTTTATAATAAAAGCTCTTCTTTATTTATTGATTGGGTTCGCCATTCCATTTCTTTTGTACTCAACGATTGTACGCATTTTATTCAATGTGTAACAAAACAATCCCTCTCGATTGTTTCCTCGTGTCCATCAATATCCGAGTTGTCTTGTTCTACGTTATTTTATTGTGTACTTGATCCGGACATTCACGTTTACAATATCGATAATGTCTCGGGTCAATTAACATATTTTGAACAAAAACAACTTGATGAAATCGTAAACGATTTTCGTGATGTTTTTCCGAGTGAACTACCCGATGGTTTACCTCCTAAACGTAATATAGACCATCGTATAGATATTGTACCTGGCATTGCACCCATTAGTATACCTCCGTATCGCCTAAGTCGATCTGAAGAGGATGAGGTAGCTAAGCAACTTAAGGACTATTTACGAATGGGTTATATACGTTATAGTAAATCTCCATGGGGTGCACCAGTTCTCTTGGTTAAAAAGAAAGAGGGCACATGGCGTATGTGTATTAATTACCGACGCTTGAATAAAGTGACGATCAAGAATTCGTACCCATTGCCCCGGGCTGACGATCTAATTGACCGTCTCCAGGGAGCTCGGTATTTTACGAAACTTGATCTCCGTACTGGCTACCATCAAATACGAATAAGTGAGGACGATGTTCCTAAAACAGCATTTCGTACGCGCTACGGCCATTATGAGTTTTTGGTTATGCCTTTTGGTTTGACCAATGCTCCGGCTACATTTCAACAAGAAATGAATGACATTTTCCGAGAACAACTTGGAAAATTTGTCGTTATCTTCTTAGATGATATTTTAGTTTATAGCCGTACATTACAAGAACATGCTAGACATGTCCGCTTTGTTTTACAAATATTGCGTGACAAACAATTTTACGCGAAGATCTCAAAATGTGAGTTCTTCAAGAAATCAATTACTTATCTTGGACATCTCATAACCGAACGAGGAGTTGAAATTGATCCTTCTCGCATCGAGAAAATCAAGCTTTGGCCCACTCTTCGGAATATTCGAGAAGTTCGATCATTCCTTGGTTTTGTCGGATTTTTGCGAAAATCTCTTCGTAATTACTCACAATTGACGACGCCGTTTACTGATCTTCTAAAAGGTCAAACGCGTAAGTCTACAAAACCTATTGTGTGGAATGCTACACTAGACCTCGCCTTTAAGGAACTCAAGGACTTGGTATGCAAGGCTCCTTCACTTTTTTTACCCGATCCTTCAAAACCTTTTGAGGTTGAAACCGACGCAAGCGATTATGCTATAGGTGCTGTCTTGTATCAAGATGGTAAACCAATAGCATTCGAGAGTAAGAAACTTGATTCTGCTCAATGTCGGTATACCGTTCAAGAAAAGGAATTATTTGCGATTATACATGCGCTCAAAACATGGCGCCATTATCTTTATGGAAATCGCTTTGTGGTAACTACGGTCCACGAGTCCTTGAAATATTTTTGTGACCAACAAGACCTGAAAGGTCGTAAGGCACGATGGGCTGATCTCATCCAGGACTTTGATTTTTCCATACGATATCGTAAAGGTTCCATGAATACTGTCGCTGATGCACTAAGTCGCATCCGTGAAGTTAACATGCTTAGCTTCACTAAAATAACATCAGATCTTTATGATCACCTTCGAGGAAAGTATCCTGATGACAATTATTTTGCAAAATACTGGGCAAGAGTCGAGTCTGGAACAGACACCACCACACCCTCGAAGGAATACTTCCACATTGCTAACGGTCTGCTCTACTGTAATGGGAAGGTTTGTGTTCCAGATTTACCTGAGGTCAAAAAGAGAATTCTTTTTGAATGCCATGATGCACCCTCAGCAGGGTACCCTGGAATACATCGTACACTCGTTCTCATCTCCACTCAATTTTATTGGCCTAAGATGCGTCCTGACATACATAGCTATGTGACTAAATGTCACCAATGTCAGGTTAACAAAGCCGAGCGACTTAAAGCCGCAGGACTTTTACATCCCTTGGACATTCCCAATAATAAGTGGGAAAGTATATCCATGGATTTTATTGTTAGCCTTCCTCGCACCCAAAAAGGTCATGATGCCATATGGGTTGTGGTTGACAGACTAACTAAAATGGCCAGATTTATTGCTACTAAAACCACGGTAACAGCTCCTGAATTGGCTTACCAATTCGTTGATGAGTTATTTCGTTTTTACGGGTTACCGATGGATATCGTGAGTGACCGAGATCCGAAGTTTACTAGTGACTTCTGGACGCAAGCCTTTAAGAAGTTAGAAACTACGTTGAGCATGGGCTCCACGGATCATCCTCAATCCGATGGACAGACAGAACGAGTAAATCAAATTATTGAGGACATGCTTCGAGCATACGTTGGTGCAAAACCAACAAAATGGGAACGTTACCTCCCAATTTTGGAGTTTGCTTATAACAGCTCCAAGCATACGTCGACGGGATATAGTCCTTTTATGTTGATGTATGGATTTCAGCCACGAGCCCCGATTGATGTTAATATACATCATGATGAGTTGCGAAGTACGCAAAACTTTCTTCGGGATATGCAAGATATGTTGCATATTGCACGGGATAATATAAAAACAGCTCAGGATAGAGCGCGTTTTTATGCCGATCATCATAGGCAACCTCGTGTATTCAGCCCTGGACAGAAGGTATTTTTACGTGTACCTCACAATTCTAAGACATTGTCTACGGGTAAGTGCGCTAAGTTAGCCCCACGGTTTTGTGGACCTTTTACAGTCCTCAAACGCATTGGATCATCAGCCTATCGTCTCGCTCTTCCCGATGGTGTTGGAATCCATCCAGTCTTTCATGTAAGTCGTCTAAAAGAACTTCTAGGTTCTGGCGACAATACAGTTACAACTGAAACTCTGGTTACTTCTGAAGATTTATCTTCTAAACCACATGTACCAGAAAGAATTCTCGATGTTAAAACAAAAAAATTACGTACTAAGGAAATCCGAGAATTTAAAATAAAATGGATGGATAAATCAATCAAAGATGCCACATGGGAACGCGAAACGACTCTAACAACTAACTTTCCTAACTTTCCATTGCAAGAGTGCAATGTTTTAAAGAGGGGGAGTATGTTACGGGCATGAACATATAATATCCCGTGGTGAGAATTGTCGTAGTATTCTATACACGTGGATAAGTGTGAGGGTTAAACAAAGAGTCTAAAGAAGGGGAGGATTACTTTTAATCCTCGGGATTGAGACAACCCATGAGGCCAAGTGTGAACATGGCTGGGGGCCTTGAGAATTACTATAAATAAGAGGCCTAGCTACCCTCATTTCATCATGCATTGACTACGTCGAGACTCTGTCCGTGAGTGGAACGACTCTTGTAGCAAGCGCGCTATCATCCAGGTGCGACTCGACGCCAAGGCGGTGGTATGGGACGCCGATCGAGGCTCGAGTCCGTCTCGATCCCTTCGCTCGGGGGTGGTCGGGTGGATCGGCACCCTTCTTTCTCTCTTTTCTCTCTATTCTTTCTAGATCTATCATTGATATATCCTTATTTTATGCTTACTTTAGTACCTAATCTCTAATAAACGGTGTGAAAGTTGTGTGCAACAAACGAAATCAAGAAGGTGCAATGTGCATGTGAGAAAGGGGTGAAGGCCACACGCATATGCTAGCATGTTGTAAATAGTATTGAAATGAGAATCGTAAAAGAAAAGCTAGATGTAAAGTTAAACATGTGCACGTGTGATGTGCGCTCAATTGTAAATATAAGAAATAAGACTAAAGCCTAGTAACATTTAAGTGCAGACATAGGGGTGAAAGTAAGGCTTGAATCTTGCACCTCCAATGTAGGAGACAAATTAACTTACCACTAAAGCCACTACTAAGTGCTTTAGAATTTGTATATTTTCTTTCCATATTCAGTATTTTGTAGGAAGCAAACATATAGAAACCGTGGGCACAAAACCATGGTTTTAACTTGTGGTTTTAGCCCATGGGTTTAGCCCATGTTTTTATCATGGAGAGACCTATAAAAGCCTATAGTTGGGCTTGTGTAAGGGAGGTAATGTAAGTTAAAAAAAAACTTTTAATCAAAGATCCGAGTTATCCTAATGGTGATGTATCTTGTCTCGTAAAACTAAAGTCAAGGGTTCAATCTCTATCTCAATCTCTCAATCTCTTCATCCATCTATCTATCTTCAATACTTTCTCGCTTACGCTATTAAAAACATCGAATCCTTCCGGTCCAGGACCTCAGTGGTCCCGTTTCATTTCACGAACACGCGAGGATTTCCTCGACATCTTACTTGGTGAACCTGATGTGAAAGAGGCGGTAGGAAGGATCAAGTCGAGCATCAACCGATACTTGGAGATGGCATCCTCAAGCAATCAAGCGGGAGAGTTCAAAAGGATAATGCTGATCGTCGAACAAATGATGAGATCTCGAGACAACGATGCGGGCGTGGAGAAGATGGTCGACCGTGTCGTGGAGCTCGAGGGTCAATTTGACGGAAGGAACATTACGAAGTTCCTTGATGCATACAAAAGGGAGATGAATTAGAGGGACGTGTCTAAAGTGCGTCAAATCACAATTTTGAAGAGAGTGGTCACCAACAACATCCAAAGGCGCGTCATCGAGCTTCAAGAAGGGAAGACAACATGGTTAGAGTTCGAGAAAGCGATATTAGCAGAGTTCGCGACGGAAGATTTGTCGAGGATGACTCGACATACCTCGATGAAGTGGATAGAAGAGAAGAATAAGAGGATGATCACTTCGAGGGTGTATGACGAGTTCGACCAAATGTTTCATCGTCTCCCTGCCACAGACCAGGTGCTGCTTGAGGAGGACAAGACTTTGTACTTCTTGAAAGCTGTGGACATGAAGGATAGACGAGAATTGGGGACTCTTCTTGAAGATGATACCCAAGTGAACGAGCTTGTAGCAGGCTGGATCGCGGTGAAGCGAGCGTGCAATAGGCTCGACAAGCATCATCAGTGGGTTGATGACACCGACTTGGCAGGATCGACTGCCACGGAAAAAACAAGACCATGTAAAGAAGTCAAGCCGCCTAAACAACACAACCTACACGAAAAAAAGATTGATGATGTCTCGAGGACGACGAAGGCCATTTGAAAGGAGGAAAAATGTTTCGGAACACGCGTCATGTTCGAAACAATGGATGATGAAGGAGCAAGCCTAATCAAAGCTTGCATCAAGGGAGATAAAGAGTGTGCTCAAGATTGACGTGATGGAGGAGATAGCCACAAAAAATGACATTGAGTCAGAGGTGGCTATGGACGAATTAATGACAGATGGCCGCATCGTGGATTCCTTCACACAAGTTTCGGAGACTTGGGTAGTTGCAGAAAGCCAACATGAAACCCAAGAGATGGAAGGTGGTAGTAAGGGGAAGGACCAAGATGGAGTGCACCACAAAGAGGCCAAGCCAAGCATAGAAAGGGATGACAATGGCCAAGTGGGCCATGTGGATCCGAAGAATGTGGTCTCGACATCTATTGTAGAGGACAATGGATGCGAAGCCTATGTAACGGTTGATGAGGAAGCCCCAATGACAAGGTCAAGGAGGTGGGAGCGAACATCACAAGAAGGATAGACAATGACGATGGCCAAATTTTCTCCACACTTGTTCCAGAGACTTGGACAGTTGCGTTCGAGAACCGATGTAAGACCCAAGAGACGGTATCGTAGTGTAATTCGCACACGATGTGAAAATTGCATTTTTGTCCCTCCAGATGAGACAAGGAGGAACCGGTAAGGAGAATTGGTGAGAATCGAATGAAGGAGGGACCGGCAAGGAGGACCCGGTAAGGAGACCCGGTAAGAACCGGATCAAGGAACCGGATAAAGAAGGCCGGGGAGAGTCTCTCACCGAATGAAGAGGCAAATTTGTAAATAGAACAAAAGATTTGTTACGCCCATAGGGCAGGATTCGAAACCTGTACCTCTATGTAGACAAACCCCAACCTTACCATTGTACTAACTTATCCTAAGTGTTTTAAATATAGATTTAATACGTATAAGACCTTTATTTACGCCTACCTTTATTAAAAGGTAAGTCATGCATTTTTAGAATGCGTGAATATTTTATTTATAAGAAAAATGTACACCAATAAAAAATTACTCTGCACATCTAGCGAGCATGATCACTATATTTAGGAAATAAAAGCATAGTGTAAAAAGCAACTCATGCACATTTAGTGTGCATGAACACTTTAGAAAAAGCATGAAGTTATGCTTAGGCTCTTCCATCCTTATATAAGGAGGAGAGAAAGATGTATGGTGTTGTTGATTATTTTACAAGGATTGATCAATCTAATATATTCGTGGGATTCACGAGTTTATCATCAAAATTCTCTTTCTTACAATCTAAATATTGATTAAATACACTAAACACGTGGGATTCACGTGTTTTATTTCTTACTTCTCTTTCTACCTATTCATAACTAGCCTTATATTGTATTCTTCTTTCTCCTTGTCCAAAACCTCAGTGGTTCCCACCCGACTCACGCAATGATCTGGAGCCGAAAGTCACAACAACGGGAGGTGATGGCGAAGAACCGAAGGTCGAAGCTCATACATGTGACGAAGAGAGAAGCATGATAAACACTTGCTCAATAAAAAGGATCAATGGGTACGAGACCCATGACTTTGAAGAGATAGCTATGGAAAATGACGTCAAGACGGAAGCTGGCGGCGAGGAAGCAAAGGTCAATGCTGATTCGAACAACTTTAAGATGGAAATGGCTAAGTGTTGCACGAAAAAGGTGGACGACGGAAATGTATGGGTTCCTCCACACTCATTGTAGAGACTTGGGCATTAACCGATGTAAGAACCAAGAGAAGGATAGTGACGGGGAAGAAGCAAGGGTTAAAGCTGATGTGTGCAACAAATGGTTTGAGCAAAATATGACAAGGGATGGCAATGGCCAAGCAAGTCATCAGGATCCAAAGGATGTGATCAAAACATCTATCAAAGACACAACTGTGAAGATTGTCAACAATAACATGAGATTGTACCATGAAAGTGGACAAAGTGAGAAACATAGAGCATGGTCGCATAAGGATCTCGAAGTGGGCATGCACTTGAAGGTACTACATGGGGTACTCAATATCATTATTCAAATAATAACTTGTGGAGGAAGACCGAAAACAAAACTGCATGATGTGTCAAAGTGCCTTGACCAAGGAGATGGTCGGAACGAAGGTGGTACAAGGATGAGTCAGAGAATAATATTAGAATTAGAAGCATAATTATGTCACGGACGGGTAGACCAGGACAGGGATAAGTAGGCAAGCTAAATATTAAGAGAGAGTGAAAGATAGATATATAGATAGAGAGAGAGCATAAACAAGAGAACAAGAGAGAGAGAGAAGGTAGACAAAAGAGCAAGAACTAAATTATGCTTCTGTAACTGGTGTTGTTGACCTTGATTGTAATCAAGGTGCACCGAAGTATTTATACAAGAATGTGGTGGTATGCATGCAAGCTAGGAAACATCTAGAGAGTGCATGGAAACTTCTAGAGAGTGCATGAAGATGCATTCTCTAGAAGTTTCTGGAATGTTCTAGTGATTAACAGAGAATGTGATAAGTTGAAATTTATACAATACAATAATGCATAGATGGATGTAGCTCAATTGGTAAGGTTGCCCAATAAGACTAGCAGGTCATGGGTTCAACCCCTTACTTTCCATCGTGTCTATGACATTATCCTCGCTCTAAGGCCGCCTCCTAAAACTCGTGGCTGGCTTATGTGGGTATCGTTGATGAAAATCGCGAATGGCCTTTGGAGCATTTTGTAGATGTGTAAATGGTTCCCATGTGGTGTCCGAAATGGGGTAACCTTTCCATAAGTCGAGGATTTGGTCAACCTCATATTCTTCGCTCGTCGACAATTCCATAGGTGGCGGTGGAGGAGGTTATTGTCCCGGAATTCGAGAAGGATCGTAGAGTTAGAGGAGAGAAACGTGAAAAACATTGTGAATCCTGAATGTTGGAAGAAGTGCTAATCGGAAGGCGACTGGGTTGATCCGCTCGGTGATACGAAAAGGGCCTAGTCGTTTATAGTCCAATGTTGCACAAGGAAGTGTGGTGGCGATTTGGCGACGTAACAACCAAACCATGTCCCCGACTACAAACGTCGGTGTAGCCAAGCGATGTCGGTCCACTTGATCTTTATACTGGTCTCTAGCGACACGGATCTCCAAGGAGAGATCATGATGGACATCGTGTAAAGCGCGGGCACACGTCTCTGCCGATGGATTGACCGAAGTTGCAGGTATGGAAATGTTGAAACGAGGGTGAAATCCATAGTTTGCCAAGAAGGGGAAACCTTAGTCGAATCATGGATATACCGAATCCGCCATTGCAAGGAAGCCCACCCAATCGTTTTGTTGGTAGCTCACGGTACACCGAAGCTATTGTTCGAGGATTTGGTTGACTCGTTGCGTTTGTCCATCAGTTTGAGGATGGTATACTGAGGAAAAGTTTATAAAAGTCCTGAATGTTTGTTGAAGTCATCCCCAAAAGTGGGAAATGAACTGAGAACCTCGATCAGAGGTGATATCATCAGGTAAGCCATGCAATCAGACAAATTTTTAAGAAAATGGCCAGATGTCTTCCTTGGAAATGGTTTTGGAACATGGGACAAAGTGAGTCATCTTTGAAAATTGATTGACAATGACTAGCACCGTGTCATGGCCACCAACCAGAGGGAGGTCGATGATAACGTCCATGGATAGAGAGACCCATGGTCAACTTGGAATGGGGAGCGGGTGAAGAAGACTATATGGCCGATGGTGAGACATTTTGGACCTAGCACATACATCACATGTCTTGATAAATTCCTTGACAAATTTCCAAGGTTGAGGCCACCAAAACCCTTGAGATAGCAATTCTAGGGTTTTCGTGACCCCAAAGTGGCCGGCAAGAGGATCATCATGACAGTTTTGTAGTACCTGTGTCTGACATGATCCTTCGAGAGTGATTTTTCGTGAACAAAACGGTTAAATCCTTCAATTTGAATTTGTGCAAGTTCTGGTAGTACAGGCGTATCTCTATCTCCTCCTAATACTTGTTAAGAGATGATTACAATATAGTAACCCATCCCGGGTTGTAAATTGGTTGAGATATGAGCTTTTCATGCCTGAAGATGGGTCATTGATGCGGGCCATGATTTCTTTGGCGAATGGGTCTAACGTAGTTGCCATGGCAATCTCGTTGAGCAAAGAATCATCATGCAACATGTAGGTGGCGAACATTTGAAGTTGATCGGGCCGCAAGAAATAGTGAGATTGTTGTGAATATGTGTCATCTCCTGGGCGCAATGCAAAATTAGGATGCCGAGAGAGGGCATAAGCTTTCCCATGTTGAACTCCAGGTCGAAACAAGATCTCAAAGTCATAGTTGGCGAGAAAAGATGACCATTGGGCTTGCCTCCGATTCAATGTATGAATGGTGGTGAAGTAAATTAGATTTTTGTGGTCGGTCAACACCTGGATGCGATGTTAGGCCCCATCCAAATAGGGTCTCCACTTGGTGAAGGCAGATATGATTGCTGCAAGGTCCTTGTCGTAGATCGGATGATTGATTTCCAGGACGGTAAACTTTCGAGAGTAGAAGGAAACAGGATGTAGTGTGCCCTCGTCATCTGGTTCGAACATGATAGCTCCAATAGCAAAGTCAGAGGCATCGATTTCAACTTGGAAGGGCCTTGTGGGGTTGGGATGAACCAACACTGGGGCTGTGAGAAAAGCTGCCTTGAGGGTATCAAAAGCACTTTGCGCCGCAGAGGTCCAAAGAAATGGAGTATCTTTTCTAGTAAGGAAACTGAGAAATGATTAGAGGTTGCACTAAAGAGGAAAAACCATTGATAAATCATCGATAGAAATTTGCAAAACCGAGAAGTGATTGTACCTCTTTTAACCGAGTAGGGATAGGCCAATCGGTTATTGCCACTATCTTGCGTGCATCCATTGTGATCCCGGAGGGTGAAATCACGTAACCTAGGAATTCGATGGAGGTCCGATCGAATTCACATTTCTCACTTTTGGCGTAAAGTCCACGTTCTCGAAGTTTGGAAAGAACCAGTCGGACGTGTCAGGTGTGCTCCTCTATGTTGGAAGAAATAACTAAAATGTTTCCAAGTTAGATCACCACGAAGTGATCGAGATACTCCCGAAATATATTGTTCATCATGTGCTGAAAGACCGCCGGGGTGTTGGTGAGACCAAAAGGCATCAACTTGTACTCGAAATGTCCATAGTGTGTTCGGAAGGTAATTTTCCACTTGTCTCGTGGCTTGATACGCACCAGATTGTAGGCTCCCCGAAGGTCGATTTTGGAGAAGATACGCCCGCTTCAAAGTTGGTCAAGGAGTGTTGGAATTAAAGGCAAGGGATAATGATTACGTACTGTACTTTTGTTGAGACCCCGATAATCCACACATAGGCGTAATGAGCCGTTTTTCTTCTTGACAAATAAGATTGGGGCCCCAGCCGGTGATTTGGAGGGTTGAATGAAGCCCTTGGCGAGGTTTTCATCCAGATATGTGTGAAGAGCCTCAAATTCGGGTTCAGATAACCCATAGATGGGCCCAAATGGTGGATGTGCACCATCTTGGAGTTCGATTGGGCAATCATAGGGGCATTGTGCCAGTAACCAATATGCATTTTGCTTTTCAAACACATACAAAAAATCACTATATCTTGTGGGAAAATTGGTAACAGGAACAAAGACGTCCTGTGACACAACGGGCATAGAAGCAACCATGCTAGAATCCACCACAATGGAATCGACAACGTCGGAGATTGAGTTGAAATAAGAAGAATGTGCACCCAAGCTAAAAGCAGCCCCCACACAAGTCACAGTATTTGTGGAAGAGTGTTACCGATTAGGAACACGGTCCGTGGTCAGTCCTTCAACCTGGACCTCCAAGTGGGTGTGGAACAACGAATAGGCATCTAAGCGTAATGCGTAGGCGAAGGTTCCATGTAACCTATCAACGTATACGGGGAACGGCTACAACCGAATCCCTACCAAGGGTTACACTTACGCACTTGAACGCTTAGGTATTCAAGACACACACAGTAGATTAGCCGTAGCTATACACAAGAAATTAGAGAAGATAGGATTCTATTATCAGACGTTTCTTTACATTCCCAAAATTACACGCACCCCCTATCAGAGGTTTTTTGCCCTTTATATACGCAAGGTCTATTTAGCCGTTCACGCTTCCTGCGTGAACCGTTACATGCGTTATGCTCTTATATTATTTCTTATTCCTAGGCTTTTTTCCTTCGGTTACTATTTCGGCGGACAACACCTGGCACGCCTGCGGGACAGTGCCTTGGCACGCCGGACCCATCCCGTTAATTCTCTTGCAAAATGGCCCGGATGTTTGGCTTTGCTGCGGTGTCCGCATTCGTAGGTGACGTAGGGCCCGTAGGTGCATCGTGGTGTGGCTCCCTTGTTTGGTCGGGCTGGTTTCTCTCGGAGTCGCCGTCGCCATGTGTGTGCAGTCTGGGTACGATGAACTCTTCTTGAACTAGTGGGTTGGGCTCCGCCGTTGTCGTGCTTGCAGTCGGCTGCGGTTCTGCCTCTATTGTTGCGTCCTCTGTAGTGTCGGCCGTTTTTGTACGTTCTGGGGAGTGGGATGGAGATTCCGCCTGGCCCACACCGTTCTCCGTGTGGTCTGATGATAGTGTGGGCTCGTGCAGATGAACCTCTTGTTGTGCAGTGGTTTCGCTGTCTGGTCCTGTGGGGAACTCCGCTCGTCGGTCCCCGCTATTCTCCATTGTTGTCATTTTTGGTGATCGGGCTTGAGGTTCCTCTTCTTCGGCCGCGCCCGGAATTGGCGTCACGCTGGATTCCTCGTTTGTATGCGTGTTGTCGGTTTGTGTGATCTGGTGAAATAGCTCCTCCTGGCTTTCACCAAAATCATCGAAGAGCTGCGCGAGTTCTTTGGAGTGTTGGTCCGCTAGCGCGCGATAGTCTTGCGCTAGATCCTCTCGTACGGCCGCAATGCTCTCCTCATTTAGTTTATAGAAACCTCAACCATCTTTTCGCCGGTTCTCCTAGTTCGCACGATATGCGTGCAATTCCGCTGATTGGGTTGCCCACGCCATCCATCCTTTGTCCAACGCCATTTTCAATTGCGCTGTGAACCTTTCTCGATTTGTTTGGAGAAGGATACGCACGTTATCTGTGATGGCCTGGCAACGGTAGCGTGTGTCTTCCATCGACTTCTGGAGATTTGCGATTTCCTGCTGTTTAACTACTGCCGCTTCCTTGTACGTGGCCTTCAGGCCCACCCACAATCAATGGTGCAAACCAGCTTGTGCCGGCTCTGAGAGAAGTGTGCCAACAAGACCGACCGGAGAGAAATCACTAGCATAACGTTGGGGTTGTAAGTGGATGATAAGCCGAGTTTGATTGATGAAGCCATGAAGATGTGCCCTCGAGCTATTGAATTTGTCAGGTAGGTTGACGTTAAGTTCGAGGACAAGGTCTCAATCAATGGTGCAAACCACGCTTGTGCCGGCTCTGAGAGAAGGGTGCCAACGAGACCGAACCGAGAGAAATCACTAGCATAACGTTGGGGTTGTAAGCGGATGATAAGCCGAGTTTGATTGATGAAGCCATGAAGATGTACCCTCGAGCCGTTGAATTTGCCAGGTAGGCTGACGTTAAGTTCGAGGACATATGAAGGGGAAGAGGAAGGGGTTGGCTTAGGTGCTAATAGAAGGTGAGGCTCAACGGGTGGAGGGTTGTTGGCCGTGCTATTCTGAAGCTCCTGTAATGATTGACGAAGGCTTTCTTTCATTTTCAAATTGAAGTTGTTCCAAGGCTGCCATTTCTTGGCTTAAGGCTAAGTTAGACATGGTAACAAGAATGGAAGGTGAACAAACTATCACGGACGGGTAGACCAGTACCGGAATAAGTACGCGAGCTAAATATTAAGAGAGAGTGAAAGATAGATATATAGATAGAGAGAGAGCATAGACAAGAGAACAAGAGAGAGAGAAGGTAGACAAAAGAGCAAGAACTAAATTATGCTTCTGTAACTGATGTTGTTCACCTTGATTGTAATCAAGGTGCACCAGAGTATTTATACAAGAATGTGGTGGTATGCACGCAAGCTAGGAAACATCTAGAGAGTGCATGAAGATGCATTCTCTAGAAGTTTCTGGAAAGTTCCAGTGATTAACATAGAATGTAATAAATTGAAACTTATACAGTATAATAATACATAAATGGATGTAGCTCAATTGGTAAGGTTGCCCAATAAGACCAAGAGGTCATGGGTTCAACCCCCTACATTCCGTCGTGTCTATGAAAAATTATTTGTTAGGAAATATCATAGGAACGGATGGATCCGGATAGTTGTACTGAACCAGATCCACACCGATTAATAGTGATGGTAACTGGAAAGGCAGGGTTTTGTATTTCCTACTGGATACAAAACCAATGTATACCTTGACTGGATATTGTTTTTGTATATCAGAACAAAAGTAATCGTTTACCGTTTAATTTTATTCACCCGTTCATAATTTCCCTTTTTAATCATTTTTTGAACTGTAATTTGTATATACATATGATTGATCACCATGCTCTTCTCCAGTTTGGGGTATTAACATGATATTATACTTTCTCATTTCTCCTAGCATGATTATATACATGAACTTGTGAATGTTCTTGATAATAAAAGGTTTTCAGTTAGCTACGTTCCAAGTCTGTTGGTTTCAAATAGTATAAATGAACGTGGTACATAATTGTTACTCTTACCAATTACATTGTGATGAATTATATGACATTCTACAACGAAACTATCGATATACCCGTCCAACAAGTGGGGGACTACTTTTTTCCTCAACCCTAAACCACATATTAACATTTAGGGTTTATGTAGTTTTACTTTACAATTTGAATATGGATACCAAATAAAGATGTTTAATATTCAACCTAGTATTCAATTGTACTCTAGGATATACAAATTGACACGAAAACAAGACGTATACAATTCACCAAATGCTTGGATTTTAGGGGGTTCTATATTTCACCATCCATTCGCAAAATAGGTACGCATGCATTGTACATTTTCGAAATCATGCTAAATTAGGGTACTTTTCTGCATCTCACCAACTATGGAAAAAGAGAATACGACATATTACCTGTTTCAAATGACCCGGTGTTTAGCGCGTCTCGATTGTCTTCCGTGTCTCGGTCGTACTCTCGACCATGCGTCACGACTGTCTTCTCGACCATGCTCTCGGCCATGCTCTCGACCGTGCATCTCCTGAATGAAGTAGATATTGCAATCTGATCAGCAACACCGCTTCTGGAGCCCAAGCTTCCGTTGTAATCTTCTCATTCTTGCTCCTCCTCCTATTGATTCTGCTTCTGATTCTCCCCATTCTGCAACCACCCATGAATTAGAATGCATGCCCCAATCCGTCGTCTGTGATGTAGGGATTAGGATGACCTTTCCACCTCCCTTGCTTGTTCTTCGATGTTCAGCAGTCAGTTGTGATCAAGGAGCACAAGGATTTCGTCCCACGTATGAGTGTTAACCCTAAAACTTCTGCTTCTGCTTCGAATCCATCATTTTTAAGATTTCCAGGAGGAGCAAGTGACATTTGGGGATAGGAATACGCTACCAATTGCAGAGAAAGGAGAGTCCAGTGTACATTGATTTGTTTGCCAACAGCCCGGACACTACGCAAATCAATGTCCACTGCGCAAGGGCAAAGGACCAGCCGTAAATACGATTATGGCGGAAGTTCAGTAGGTCACGAAACGGCAACAAACAAAGAATGGTGACTGGGTTGCACAAGATGAGGTACGCAAAGCAGCCCAAGCATGGGAAGAAAAAGCAAATGTGGCCAATACGACGCGTATGCGGCAGGACACTACGCAGACGATGTTACGGCTCGTAAAGTCTGGTCAGCAGACCTATGGTGGCCGACTACGCAAAAGGATGCGTATGAATATTGCAAACAATGCGATCTGTGTCAATGGATGGGCCAGCCCACAAAGGTCACAAGGATGCCACATCAACCAGTGTTGCCATTGGATCCATTCCAGAAATGGGGACTCGAGTTCGTGGGGCTGTTTACACCGGTGGCAACACAGACTGGCAATAAATATATACTGGTGGCTACTGATTATTGCACCAAGTGGGTGGAAGTGAAAGCGCTACGAGAAAATACCGAGGCAATGATGGCGAAATTTCTTTACGAGAACATTTGGTGTCGTTTTGGCTGCCCTATCAAGCTCATCAGCGACCAAGGAAGCCACTTTATGAATTTGGCCATCCGGGAACTGACACAACACTATGTCGTTGTCCACAAGAAGAGCACGTCGTATTATCCACAGGCGAATGGTTTAGCTTAATCTACGAACAAAATGTTACAAACCATACTAAAAAAGATCGTCAATGAGAACAGAACAGACTGAGATATCAAATTACACAGCGTGTTATGGGTGTACCGAATCAGTTATAAGACTAGCATACAATCCACACCTTTTCAACTAGCATTTGGGCTGGAGGCCGTAATGCCAATCGAATTTCAGGTACCCAGTATGCGGATTCAGGTACGAGACCGGTTATCAAAAGACAAGTCCGAACAAATACGGCTACAACAGCTGCTCGAACTAGGCGAGACATGGTTACATAGCATGGCTATACTGGAACAAGAGCAGCGTCAGCGTAAAGCATTCAAGGACCAGCATCGAAATACGCGTGAAAAAGATTTTGCAGTCGGCAAAGCGGTCTTGGTCTTTCAAACACGGATGGGGCAAATGCCAGGTAAATTAACATTCCGCTAGACGGGGATGTACTGGATAGTTGGCGCAGAAAACGACATGTTTCAATTAGGCACCCTGGCCGGAGAAGTGTTACGAGAAAAGTTGAATGGGTTTCGATTGAAACCCTACCTGGGACCTGTGCCACCAAACCTGTTCCACGCCGTAAAAGACACGACCGAAGAATCCATTGATTAATTAAAGGGACCCACCTGTATTATAGTGTAACAGTAATATTGTATTTAACCGTTACAAGAAAAGAAAAAAAAAAAGAAAAAAAGAGAGAGAAGATAACGACGCTATTAAAAGGACGTGATGCATTCACAAACTTCTAGAGCAAGAACACGTGGCACCATGATGGCACAGAGGCCAATGAACCCTAGGCCACAAAAAGAGGAAAGCAGAAGGTTTTCTGCACAATACAGAAAACAATCTTCAGCCCTTAACCCTCCTCGCTCTCCTTATTCACCTTACTCCCCATTATACCACAGAGCCCACATCCGCCATAACCAGCAAACATCACCCACTACCCACGAGTTTCATCCACCTACGATGCCGATCACTATTTCCGTCGCCTTGCGTTGACAGATCCTCGAAAAGAGACTGGATGGATACATCAAAGTGGTCGAGGCACCTACTCACCTTGAAGCCCTGGAAATTGAGAGGAAGCTCAACATAGACACGATCACCAACGCTACCATCCAGAAGAAGCTTGACTTATCATCGATTGAGGAGAAACATTTCGACATCCCTCCTGCGGAAACCTTGCAGAAATATTTCGGGGAATATTCGGTGTCCGCCAAAGCATACAGGACAAAGGAAATCCCTGATCCCTTCTTTCGAGAAATAGCCAAGTTCTTGCTGGAGGTAGGATGCGTGCATGTAAATGCCTATGGGATGCCAACATAGAAGGCAGGCATCATCATTGATACCTTCGAAGGGCGTGTGGCCGATTGAGGGGTAATTATGGGACCAGCTTTACGGGAATTCCTACACGCGTATCATGGCGGAAAAAAGCTAAGGCCAATCATACAATAGTATCTGGCGATACTATTCCCACCCCGGTCTGCCTCCAGCACAACCCAGTAAACCCACGCCGCCGCCACGTTCCGTGAAACGACAGTTAGCAGACTTGGCTACCATGGAATGGGAAGACGAACCACAATCTTCCCAGCCCATCACGCGAACAACATACGAAGAATGGTCGGCAAGAAGGGAGGAAGCCTTGCATGAGCAGGAAGCCGAGCAACGCCAGGAAAGCCTGAGGCCGAAACGGCGTAGGCTAGACTAGAAAGATGGGCGCGAACTGGTCAAAGACACAACCGCGGACACAGACACGACGGCCTTGGTTGACAGTTTCGCAACTACGGAGCCTAACACCACTTTAGAAATAATCCGAGAACCACGACGATCATTACGGCCCAGTCACAGTGTGGGAAAGGCGTACTCACGGCAGAAAGCGAAGTCCTAAAGTACCCGGATATCCCAGATACAGCCCATGAATTCGGTGCACTACTACAATTTGGAACAACTTACGACCTCATGGAAGTTTTGGCAATGCAGCAAATTAAGGTATCGCAGAAAATGGCGGAGGAGCACGCAGAACAACAAATGATTGAACGTGCACTCACACACATAGCAAAAAGTGAGGATGAAGGGCCTCTAGCCAAGGTAGGCAGACAACGGAATGCTAGGATTCGGCGTATGGGCATTGAACTACCTCCATTGAATGCAACCCTGGTCGAGGTACATCGGGAATTGGCTAGAGTTAGTGTGGGGGCCAAGGATATGGCTAGCAAGAATAAAAACGTTTGGAAAACAGACAAGTTGACTGAAGCCCAATTACAAAAGGCCCAAGAGCGCATTACAGAGCTCGAACACAGCGTCACTAGGGCACCGCAAAACCCCGAACCAACAACAGGTAAAGACCCATTGATAACCCTACAAGAGGAGATTGCAGCACAAAAGGCCATCGTTGCTAAAGCAAAAATGGCTACGTAGCTTGCGGAGTCCGAGATTGACCACCTTCGCGCCAAACTCCGCCAATCCTCCGACAGAGAAAAGGACATCCGGGCCAAAGGCCGAAGGGCAGTGAAGGCACTCGAAGAGAAACTAGAAGCGGAGGCAATAGCGCACACCAGCACGAAAGAAGAAAACACCCAAGTACGGGAGGAAGCCCAAAAGTCGGAAGCGGCTATCTCAGGACTTCGGGAGTTATTGGAAAAGAAGAAAGTGTGGTACGACGAGCAGTTCGTATGGGAACGGGAGGTGACGCATCAGGTCGAAGTCCGCCTGAACAATGAAATGGGCCGGCTAGTGTGAGGAATAGTACTAAAATAGAGAGAGAATTAGGATTGGAGAAGGGAAGTATTATTAGTACTAAGAGGACAGGACTGCGTAAGACTCTCTCTCTCTCTCTCTCTCTCTCTCGATGATGATGATGATGATGATGATGATGATGATGATGATGATAATAGATGATATATTATATGAAGAGTATGTACAAGATGGCTATGAGGCTTAAGACTGGCGTTGAGTCAATTTGGTTCAACATAATGCATTGTGCCTCCATTTATAGTGTTCTCAGGAGGAGTCCTGAAGCTTCTTGAATGTTCCAGGGAAATCTAGAATATACATTAATTTCCTATAATAAAACTTAAATGAAAATAATATCTTACGTATTACAATAGATGGTATAATGGTCATGGGTTCGAGTCTTGCCATATCATGACAGTCGAAGGATTTACACTTGCAAGAATCCTAGATATGGGCACAGATGAAGAACCATTATGAGGAAGTGGTTGCGATTACTAAGCGAGAAATCGAAAACCTCAAAAAAACCCTGGAAGAAGCACAAAACCGCTCCCAAGTGATAACAGATAACGTACGCATACTTCTTCAAAAAAATCGGGAGAGGTTTACGGCACAATTAAAAACGGCGCTAGACAAAGGCTGGATGGCGTGGGCAACATAAGCGGCGGAGTTGCATACCTACCGGGCGGACTGGGAGAACCATAGGAAAGATGGCGTGGGCAACACAAGCTGCGGAGTTGCATATCTACTGGGTGGATTGGGAGAACCGTAGGAAAGAAGGCCGAGGTTTCTACAAACTCAATGAAGGTGTTAGGAAACAGGTCCCTCTGGATGGGAAGTGAGAAGAACAATACTGATGAGCAAACTTGGCCGAGGCCGAAACCAGATGTGGAGTACCCGGCAAGAGCCGGATGATCAAAGACCCGGTGAGAACCGGATGAAGAGTACCCAGCTACGGAAGACCCGGTGAGAACCGGATGAGCTAATGGTCAAGAGCTCGACCCATATAACCTAAGGTCATGGGTTCGAGTCTTGCCATATCATGACACTATCCCCCCTTTAAAACGACGAGTGTCACGAATCGTCTTGGATTGAGGACCCGGTTTGTGTGGATATTGACGATGGAAGTCTTCAAGAAGAGCACGAGCATTGGTCACATTTTCGATCGGTTCCCAAGTACGTTCGCTGGGACTATAGCCTAGCCAATCGACTAGATAGTAGAGCTTGTTGCGAACAATCTTGGAATCAAGGATGGTGGCAACCTCGTACTCCGGCCCATCTTCAAGCTCGATCGGGGGTGGAGGTTGGATAAGACGTCCTGGGATGGTGCTCTCGTGGTAGGGTTCGAGGAGAGAACTATGAAACATCGGATGTATCCGAAGTTGAGGAGGTAGATCGAGACAAAAAGCGACATCATTAATCTGTCCAATAATACAGAAAGGACCTAATCGCTGATAATCCAACTTCTCACATGGGCGAGTAGTCTTGATGTGTCGTCGTAGCAGCCACACCCGATCTCCAATATTAAAATTGGATGGAAGTCGATGACGATCCGCGTAGACCTTGTGTGTTTGTTGAGCTTGCTGGAGATGAGTAGATAAATCCGCTTGTATCTTGCGTCACCGCTCCAAATGATCCTCCGCGCACGGATTTGTGGACACCTCTGGGGTTTCAAGTACACTCCACCGGGGATGACATCCCGTATAAGCATAAAATGGTGTAACTTTAGTGGATGCGTGGATAGAGTTGTTATAGGCAAATTCGGCGAAGTGGAGAATATCTGCCCAGTCGTCCTGATGATAACTGAGAAAGCACCACAGATACTGCTCCAGCGTTTGATTTGTTCATTCAGCTTGGCCATCGGTTTGTGGGTGGTAGCCGGAGGAGAGGTTACAAGAGACCTTGAGCATGTTAAAAAGGTGCTTCCAGAATTTTGACACGAACTGGGGTCCACAGTCGCTGATGATACTATCGGGAAGTCCATGATGCCGACATACTTCACGCATGACAATTTCGGCAGTGTCTTCACTGGAGATCTCCTTAGTACATGGAAAGAAATGAGCCATCTTTGTGTATCGATCGACCATCGTTAGAATCGCACTGAACCCCTTAGAGATTGGAAGATCTGTGATGAAGTCTAGAGCAATGGATTGCCACGGCTTGCTTGGAATTGGTAATGGTTCTAATAAACCATATGGATGATGCCTTGGCATTTTCGCTCTGCAACATGTATCACAAGTCCGAACAAAATCCTTGACAAATTGTCGCATACAGGGCCACCAGAATGATCGTTGTACTAAATGTAATGTTTTAGTACTACCAAAATGCCCAACTGTATATGTGTCATGGCAGTTTTGAACTACTCGAAGGCGGCAAGAACCATTAGGAACATACAAAAGTTCTTTAAAGAAGAGTAATCCATCATGGTATTTGAATTGCTGATAGTCCGTACCTGGTGGTTGCGACTGTGAACACGACGCTCGAGAGGGATCAATTTGTGCTAGTATAGCTTGGGCGAACGCATCTGTCTTCAACTCTTCACGTATGGTATCGATAACGTGGGAATCCATGGGCATGTCAAAGATCTGTGTTGCTTGTAGTCGTGCCGGTCCCAAGATGACTTGTTTTTGGTTATCGAAAGCTGGCTCGCCAGGACTGGGTGCTAGATATGAACGTCGTGATAATGCATCTGCGTTCCCTTGGTGCTTCCCCGGACGATATGTAATTTTGAAGTCGAAACGCGTGAGGAAGTGGGCCCACCGAGCTTGACGTCAATTCAACACACGAGCATCCTGAAAGTAGGCAAGATTCTTGTGATCACTAAATACGGTGACTGGATGAGAGGATCCCTCCAGAAAATGCCTCCATTGCATAAAAGAATCCACTATTGCCAATAGCTCCTTATCATCAATTTCGTAGTTAATTTCGGCGGCGTCAAACTTGCGTGGGTGAAAAGCCACAGGATGTAGCTTCTCATCATTCCCCTGTTGTGACAGAATGCTCCCCAATGCAAAATCTGATGCGTCAGCTTCGATAATGAATGCTTTTTCCGGATAGACATGAGCTAGAATTGGAGCCAATGTAAATGCCTTTTTAAGACTCTCGAAAGCCATGTCCGTTTCTTCAGACCAGATGAACGGTTGTCCCTTCCTAGTAAGTTGTGTGAGAGGTAGAACGATCTTTGAGTAATCTTGTATGAACTTCTGGTAAAAATTGGCAAAGCCTAGGAAGCATTGCACATCCCGCACCGAACGCGGAGTCTGCCATTCTACCACCGTTTTGACCTTAGTTGGGTCCATGGAGATGCCTTCTGACAAAATGATGTAGCCGAGAAATTCCACTTGGTTGCAACCGAAACTACATTTTTCCAGCTTTGCATACAGACCATGTTCTTGAAGTCGTTTTAGTACTAATAGTACATGAGAATCATGTTCTTCTTGGGTCTTTGAATAAACTAGTAGATCATCCAAATAGATGATCAAACAATCATCCAATAGATCTCGGAATATATCATTAGCCATGTGCTGAAAGACTGTCGGCGCATTAGTGAGGCCGAACGGCATGACCGTATACTCGAAGTGCCCATATCTAGTGTGAAACACGGTCTTCCATTCGTCTCCTGGTCGGATCCGTACGAGGTTACATGCTCCCCGTAAGTCAATTTTCGTGAAGAACCTGGCACCATTGATCCGTTCTAAAAGACTTGAGATAAGGGGAAGAGCATACCTATTCCTGATTGTAACCTTATTCAAGCCACGGTAATCTACAACGAGACGAAGCGATCCATCTTTTTTCTTGACGAAGAAAATGGGCGCGCCGGCTGGAGATTTCGAATGTCGAATGAAACCATTTTCCAAATTCTCCTTGATATAGGCCCGAAGGACTTCCAGTTTGGTTGGTGACAAATTGTAGATCGGTCCCCATGGCGGCTCTTTTCCCGGTTGTAAATCGATGGGGCAATCGTACGGTCGATGATGAGGAAGTGTGTTGGCTTGCATTTTATCGAACACATCGGCGTAATGACGATACTTCTCGGGAAGTTGAACAGTGGATTCTTCTTTAGTAGTGCTGGAGGGGTTTACTGATATTGCAAAGAGAAACATTTCCTCCTTGCGCCCTTCTTTACGCAACTGATGTAGCGAAATGGTTGCGATCTTTTGAGTTGACCCTTGGGTTTGTCGACACCGGATTTCTCTTGTTCTCCAATCTATGTCTGGGTTATGTAACTCGAACCATGGTAATCCTAAAACTATAGGATGTTCTGGGATACTAATAATATTAAATGATACTACACATGCTAAGTTATCTAGGACAATATTAATGGGCTCTGACTCTTCTATGATATTTCCGGAAGCAATGGGACGTCCATCAATGACTACTACAGAGGCTGGACACTGGAGTTTTCTTAGGGATATCTTATGAGCTTGAGCAAATTTCTTATCCATAAAGCAAGAGTTAGCTCCGGAATCTAGGAGTGCTAGGACATGTACTGAAGGGGTACTTTTAGTACTAACTATTACTTGGGCTACGAACACATCACTAACTTGCTTAGAGGGAATGGAACCACTAATGGGCTGCACAGATCTAGGGCTGTCCAACCAAACGGCTCCTATTTTGGCTGGACTTAGTCGTTTAACTCTTCTTCTAACTGACTAAGGACATCAAATTTGTTCGCTAGATCTAGGCTATTAGTACTATTAGGACTATCAGATATTCCTACTGAAATAGGCTCGGGTTTAGTACAATTAGAACTAGCGACTATTTGGTTTACCTGTCTTCGAGGCCTATGGGGGCAATTTATTGCGATATGTCCTGGTCCACCGCAGTAAAGACATAGTCGATTTGCACGGCATCTCTGCTTTTCTTCTTCGGATAATGGCCCTCGACGACGTGTAGTGTCAATCTCCATCGGAGTCAGAGTATTCGCTGGAGGCGCATTATATGACTCCCTCGGAAAAGGTCTTGCTACCACTGAGGCGTAGGTGGGCTCTGATCTTGGCCTCGGCATCTATAGCTATCTTTCTGAACGTCGCTCAAAGAGGCGGTTGTCACATCTCACCGCGTGACTGATTTCTTCTGTTAAGGACTTTGGCTCTTCGGGGAAGGTCAAGAGTAAATCCTTGACGTCGTTGCGTAAACCATAACGGAATTGCTCCATCAACGCTTGATCATCCCAAGGGATATCGGCGGCGAGTAGGCGAAAATCTGCAACGTATGCGGAGGCTGGACGATCACCTTGGCGTAATCGCCGAATTTTGTTGATTGCGGTCCTGATGCTGTCAGTATCTCCGAAACATGCTTTAAACTCACCTAGAAACTCTTCAAAATTGTTGAGTAACAGAGATTCCTTTTCTAATAGTGGAGCGAACCATGACAACGCTGAGCCACTTAACAAAGTGCCTACTAAACCCACTCGTGATGCATCGGTGGGATATAAGGAAGGATGCATTTGGATAACTAATCATACCTGGTTAAGGAACCCTCTAAACTACGATCGCGTTCCATCGAACTTCGTGGGAAGGCCAATCTTGGGTTCTTTATGAATCCCTTGTGTTCCGGGCCCTTGTTGTTGCATCGCTACGATGGTTGCTTCGAGTTGTTGCACGCGTAACGCAAGTTCCCCATGTTGTTGTTGCGTTTGCTGCTTTTCTAAGGAGATTTGCTGAAGATCCCCCAACAATCGTTGGTTTTCTTGTTCCAAAGCATGGAACTTCTCTTTCAAGCATTGAAATTCCGAGAAAACAGATTGATATTCTTCAGCGCTAACAGTGGCCATGGGATGAAAGAAAAGAGCAATAAGAGATTAGTAGGAAATGAGAGAGATAGAAGGTAGAAAAATTGGTTCAAACTGTCAGGAACAGTACTGAGATAGAGAAGGAATTAGTACTAAACAAAGGATTAGTACTATGAGAGGTGTAGAACTTCTTCGAGAGAAGGAAGGAGTGAGCGAGACGAGGAGAGAGAGAGAGATCGAGAGAGAGAGAGAGTGATGATAAGAAAGATATGTATTATATGAAGAGAATATACAATGGTGGCTAAAAGGCTTAAGACTGGCGTTGAACCAATTTGGTTCAACATAATGCCTAGTGCCCTCTTTTATAGTGTTTTCAAGAGTAATCCTAAAGCTTCTAGAATGTTCCAGAGAAATCTGGAATATACACTAATTTCCTATAATAAAATGTAAATGAAAATAATATCCTACGTATTACAATAGATGGTCTAATGGTCAAGAGCTCGACTCATATGACCTAAGGTCATGGGTTTGAGTCTTGCCATATCATGACAGTAGAAAGGAATGAGCCAGTAGAGCTGGGTCTTATCATGTAAGGAGAAGATGACGCCATGGAAACCCCCACGATGACCAAGCAACGATGTGCCTACGGGCATTATGCCTTCCCCAGACCAGGACGTATGAACGGAACCAAACATCCGGGATATTTTGGAGGATGAATAGAGGGATGGGTCCGACGTGCCATGGCATTGTCCCAGAGGTGTGCCAGGTGTTATCCGCCGGAATCGTAACCGACGGACAGACGCGCAGAAATATTATAATATAGTAAAGCGTTAAGAAGCGAATGTAACAATTCACGCAAGAAGCGTGAGCGGCGGAACGCCCTATGTATATAAAGGGCAGAAATCCTCTATAAGAGGTAGCGTGTAATTTGGAGTGTAAAATGTTTTTCTAATAGAATACTATCTTTTCTTATCTCTGTGCATATCTGTGGCTATTTGTGTGGCCCTCCATTTTTTCTCTATTGTGTACTGTTTAATTGTAAGTGTGTGTCAGTGTAAGTGCGTATACTAGTGCACTTCCTAAGGAGTTTAGTTGTAGCCGTCTCCCTTATATGCTACCAGGATACGATGGAGCTAACGACACAACACCTGATGTGGCACACAAGGACTTCCCAGTGTGGGAACAAGCGGCAAGCAGAGTGATATATTGCTTTGCGTCCAGTGTCAGAGACCAGCTGCTGAGCCATGTCCAAGATGCCAAGACGCCAAAAGAAGCTTGGGGAAACCTGAAGAAGGTTTTTGCGGCAAGCACTACTGCCCGGAAGCTGCAACTCCGACAAGAGTTGAGCAATGTCCGACAAAAGAACATGTTAGCAGCCGATTACACGGCCCGAATCAAAGAAATCTCTAACTCACTTGCCTCTATCAACGTCACTGTAGAGGAAGATGAGATGGTGCAGATATGTCTTGGGGGCCTAGTATCTAAGTTCAGAGCGTTCCGAACGGTGATATGTACAACGGAGAATACGCCGTCATTTTTCGACTTACAATTGATGCTTTATAGAGGAGAACCATGCTGATGTGTCAACAAGTGCACCCATCGACAACCGGATGTTGTACACGGAGGCGGATCCGCCCCGTGGGTGTGGTGGACAAGGCGGGTCAGCTCGCAATGGTAGCGGCCGGCAAGAGCAGGACCGAAGGCACAGAGAGCGTGCTGACAGCAGTTCCGGACCCTCCACAAGTAGGGGGAGTCAAGGCGGCGCTGGAGGCCGGCAACGAAAGGCCGACACGGAATGTTGGTACTGTGGTTAAAAGGGCCACAGAGAAAGCGAGTGCTAGAAGAAGCACACTGATTCGGACAGATCCGGATCCGGCAAGGACGGCAGAGAGAATCGGCAATAATCGCACTACGCAGAAGGACAGGTGATGAAACATGAGGCTAACTCGATGAAGAAGACCACTTCCAAATCGGAGGAAGTGTGGTACATTGATTCCGGTGCGTCGAATCACATGACGAGCAACAGAGAGTGGTTCTCTTTCTTGGAGAAACCGAAACAACTGGGAGTCATTGAAACCGGAGACGATACTCCACACCCTATCGTGCATGTCGGAGAAGTCCCTTTGAGCCACGTTGGATAGAGGGGGAAGCTGATGAACGTATTACACGTTCCGACCATGACGAAGAACCTGGTGTTGGTTGTACAGATTGTCAAGTAGGGGATGCAGGTGTGGTTTATGCACCTCAGGTGCGTCATCGAGGAAGAGAGCCAAATCATTACACAAGGGCGCAGAGACGGGAGGATGTTTATCCTCGACAGCAATGACGTCGGCACTGCTTTGTTCGCCAAAGGATAGAAGATTAAATCAGATATCGATCTCTGACACAAGCAAATTGGCCACGTCAATTACCGGAGGCTTCAAGACTTGCAAACGAAACAAGTTGTTTTCGGTTTGCCGAAGTTTAGTGGCCAAAAGGCCCAAGTATGTGAAGCCTGCCAACTTGAGAAGCAACACTGGCTTCCATTCCCCACCGAACGAAACCGGAGCCATAACAAGCTCGATCTAATCCATTCGGATGTATGGGGACCGACACAAAATGTGAGTCTTGGCGGGAGTCGATATTTCGTCTCCTTCATCGACGACTACAGCCGGCACACATGGATCTACCTCATTGAGTGGAAGAGCGAAGTCTTCGAGTGTTTCCAGAACCTGCAAAGCCTGGTTGAACGGGAAACGGAGAGGAAGATCAAGTGCCTGTGCTCGGATGGTGGAAAAGAATATTTTTCTGGTCAATTCAACAATTATCTACAGCAAAAAGAAATTCGGAGAGAGTTCAGCTACACATACACACCGGAGCAAAACGGTGTGGCCGAGAGGAGGAACCGGTCGCTTATCAACGCGGCAAGGGCAATGTTGGAGGAGAAGAGCATGTTGTTACCCATAGGAGTTGTACGGGGCGGTATAAGGGTATGTGTAATGTATATGAGTGTGAGCATGAGTATGTGTGAGCACATGCACAATTATGTACATGTGACAGGAATGTAACAGTCTCTTTTTGTAACGGACATATTATTTACCGTTACATTATGTATTATATAAACCCCTTATGGGGCATGTAATGGATATATTTTTTTCCCCTCTCATTTGGTGTCATTTCTTATTTGTCTTTCTCTCTTGCTCTCTCTCTAATGTAACCCCCTTGGGAAGGGGGTGAAGCCATTCTAGGCTTTACCCCCCACCCCATTAACACTTTTGACACGCCTGAACAACCTACCCTCCTTTGAGAAGAAGTCTCTCCCTCTCTCTCACACTCTCCCTCTCTACTTGTTTGTTTGCCTATTTGTGTGTGTCTGCTTCCTTCTAAAAGAAAGAAGCTTTACGTCATATCCATCTATCTCTCTCTCTCTCTCTCTCTCTGCTCTTCTCTATCTTATAGTGTTGTACCTCCATGTATTGGTAAAAATCATTGTACCACCAGTCAGTTAGCCAGTCAGAGCCTATATCTGTTTGTTTGTCTCTTTGTCTCACCCATTAAGTTAATCATGATCTTTGTTCGACCTTACCTTCTTCCTTCCCTGTCGTGGACCATGGCTATGGTAGTGCTTCACGAGATCATCTCTTGATTCACCGTTTATTCGACCACTTATGCACTGCCTCTGTGGCTTCGATTCTACTCTTCCCTTACTACACGCATACCATCATGTGCCTTCTCTAGACCTTCTCTGGGCATACACCCAACACTAATCTTTGTCTACTCAACCTGATTAATCTCTAACATCAGGTCATTTGAAACAGGTAATATGTCGTATTCTCTTTTGGCATAGTTGGCCAGATGTAGAAAAGTACCCTATTTTAGCATGATATCGAAAATATACGATGCATGCGTACCCCTTTTGCGACTTGATGGTTAAATATAGAACAAAAAAAACCTAGCAATTACTAAATTGTATATGTGTCCACATTCGTGTCAATTTGCATATCATGGAGCACAATTGAAGACTTGGTTCAATATAAAGTTCTAAAATTGGTATCCATATTCAAATTGTAGAGTAAAACTACATAAACCGTAATTATAAATATGTGGTTTTGGGTTTAGGAATAAAGTAGGACCCCACTTGTTGGACGGGTATATCGATAGTTTCATTGTATAATGTCATATAGTTCATGACAATGTAATTGGTAAGAGTAACAATTACGTACGACATTCATTTATACTATGTGGAACCAGTAGACTTGAACCGTAGGTAACTAAAAAACCTCTTATTATCAAAAACATTCGCCTTTTCATATACAGTCATGCTAACGAAAATGTGAAATTACAATATCATGTTAATATCTCAAACTGAAGAAGAGCATGGTGACCAATTATATGTAAATACAAACTACGGTTCCAATAATGATTAAAAAGGGAAATTATGAACAGGTGAATTTAATTAAACGATAAACAATTACAGATGTTCTCATTTACAAATATAATATGAAGTGATGGTGAACATTATGCCTCAAAATCCTCAATTTTTACATTACGCCATCTACATCAATCTATAAGCAAATCAGGCAAAGCAGGCTCCTCTGGCGCTGATTTTTCTAGACTATTTTCATTCGTGTCATCTCCAAGCTCTCCCGAATCTGATGTATGGTCAAACTGTGCTACATCTTCCAGGTCCACCAGCTCCCCTGCTTCTTCATCAATTGGTTCCATTGGTTCTCGTGAAGTCATCTGGAACATCTCTGTCTCGTTGATATGTTTTGCTCCGACTTCTTGATCCTGATCTGGACAGTCCCAGATTCCTGTGATCCTCATTTTGATGAAGTTAACTTGAGCAGGGTCCTTCTCCAATGCAACCCAGTTTCTAAACATCTTCAATGCACAAGCTGTCGTTGTACCTAATGGTCACATGAACACAAACAAGTATATATGGGTAAAAGCATGCGAGTGGAAACACTATTATAGCTAATTAGCTACTAAAATGGCCATAGCTAATTAGCTATTTGTTTAGCTAGTCTTTCTTGTGGGAAAATCAAATATTTGAAAAACTAATTTATGAAAAAACTCAAATATTTGAACTTCTGTTTCAGACGTAGTGGAACTTGGGGAATATCACCATCATCTAAGGTCGACTTCAATGTCATCAATTTCCTGTTTAGCCTAAGTCTGATTTTGAACGCAGATGGAGTACTCAGAGCACGAACGCAGACATAGCTCCCGCAACAGCAAAAAATCGACATTGCAGATTGAGAGCTACAACACAGAACCCGCTCGATCATCGTCCAGGTATGTTTCAGTTACAGAAACCCCAAACATTTGTTTTTTCATTTTGACTACTGTCTGAACTTTGGTGCCGATTCATATTTCCCCAAAATCGAATAGGGCGAAGTCCTTGGAGTCCCATACAAGGATGTCTCGCAAATCGGGGAGTAGCAACAGGTGTGTTTATATTACTTTTTTTGTGTTTAATCCTGTCTTTAGTGATTAGGGTTTGTGATTGAAATTTCTGATTAGGGTTTGTGATTGAAATTTCTGATTAGGGTTTTTGATTATAAATTTCTGATTAGAATTTTTGAATAGGGTTTCTGGTTACAAATTTTGATTACAAATTAGAATTTCTGAATAGGGTTTTTGTTTATAAATTTCTGCTTAGGATTTCTGATTAGGGTTTGTGATTGAAATTTTTTATTAGGGTTTCTGATTGAAATTTCTGATTAGGGTTTTTGATTATAAATTTCTGATTAGAATTTCTGAATAAGGTTTCTGGTTACAAACTTCTGATTACAGATTTTGATTAGGGTTTCTGATTTCAAACTTCTGATTACAGATTTTGATTAGGTTAAGTTAAAGATTTTGCACCATTTTTGTTGTTGTTGATTGGGGTTTTTGATTCTCACATATTCTGATTTTGCACTATTTCTGATTTCTGAAATGATATTTCAGATGGCTCGTTCCTCCGTATACGAGAGTGCTAAACTTCGCAAAATTTTGCGAGACAAAGGAGGACTTCCACAACACCTATGGTCTGTCACTCGAGGGTGTTGACCCTGCTGTCCTAAGTGATAAATTGATCAGTGATATAGACTGGATGACAGTATATACAGTGCCTAGAGTCAAAGGCAAGGTCAAGCTGAAGCATGTACGAGCCGACTTGTACGATGACTGCATGAGACTGCACCAGAAAGTTCATCAGGAGATCCCAGTCAACAATGAGTTGTCAGTTTCATTTGCTAGAGCATTTGCATATGAGTACTGCAAAACAGCGAAGGAATCTAGAGACCCTGAAATGTATAGGGTAGCTTGGGCAGTCTATGGTGAGGCATCGGTAAAAAGATGCCGAAAGATGGGGACCTTGGCACAAAAAATAGACAGATTTTGGAGCATGGCAGCTGTTGATGCAACTGCCGACTCCCAGCAAGACCGGGGGCATACACCACACCGACACCCAAGGAAAGCCAATGTCGATGATACAGGTGAGACATTGGTTAGCTATATGCTAAAAAATGTCCATGAAGCCTGTGAGACATTGGCATTTTTTAAGACTGATTTAGAGAAAGCCACAATGGCTTCTGCAATGGAGAGCAAAGTTACTTCTGCTGTTACAACAATTAGAAATAAGATTCAGGTAACTATTGTTTTGCTGGTATGTGATTGTGTTATAAATAACGGGTAAAATGTGCTAATCAAGCATTATCTGGAATAGGTTGCGCAACAGGAGCTTGAATTAGAGGGGCCACTGGATCCCCAGCGTAAAATAGAACTGCAAATAGAGATCCAGGTTCTTTCAATGAACCTGGACCTTCTAGGTGTAAATACTGTTGCAGATTACAATTTGGATAAGCTTCAAGTAAGTTAACGATTCCTGAGCAAAGTTGGTGTATCTTTCAACAACAAGAATAATTAATCGGTAAATTTCTCTGTTGCGTTGAAGGAACAATACATTCATCAAGAACAGGTAGTTAGCTGCCTTAAGAAGAAGCTACATTTTGTGGAGGAAATGGTAAGGACCAGACAGGATTTGGACCTGAACATTCTTGCTCCCTTACCAAATGAAGTAGAACCAGAAAATGATTTATTGACAGTTCAAGCACGTTGCATCGCTTGCGGGTTAGGTGTGGAGGACAAAACTGCGTCTTTGTTGGTTCACCTACAACCATGCAACCACACATACCATCTGCTTTGTTTTCAACATGCCTGTCGAATTGCTGCATTCTGTTTGGGAGATTGCAGTACAACTCTACCAAATGAGTGGAGAAAACAAACAGGTATACCATACTGTAGCTAATAAGCTTAGTCTTTTCTAATTAGCTATCCTACTAGCTAATTAGCTACTGGCAGCTAATGAGCTACTAGCTAATTAGCTGTCCTAGTAGCTAATTAGCTATGGTACTAGCTAATTAGCTAGTACCATAGTTGTGTAAAAAAGCTAAATAGCTATCCTACTAGCTAAATTAGCCACTGGCAACTAATTAGCTATCCTAGTAACTAATTAGCTACTGCCATAGTTGTGTAAAGTAGCTAATAAGCTATCCTAGTAGCTAGTTAGCTATGGTACTAGCTAATTAGCTAGTACCATAGTTGTGTAAAAAAGCTAATTAGCTATCCTACTAGCTAATTAGCTACTGGCAACTAATTAGCTATCCTACTAGCTAATTAGCTATCATAGTAGCTAATTAGCTACTGACATAGTTGTGTAAAGTAGCTAATAAGCTATCCTAGTAGCTAGTTAGCTATGGTACTAGCTAATTAGCTAGTACCATAGTTGTGTAAAATAGCTAATTAGCTATCCTACTAGCTAATTAGCTACTAGCAACTAATTAGCTATCCTACTAGCTAATTAGCTATCCTACTAGCTAATTAGCTATCATAGTAGCTAATTAGCTACTGACATAGTTGTGTAAAGTAGCTAATAAGCTATCCTAGTAGCTAGTTAGCTATGGTACTAGCTAATTAGCTAGTACCATAGTTGTGTAAAAAAGCTAATTAGCTATCCTACTAGCTAATTAGCTACTGGCAACTAATTAGCTATCCTACTAGCTAATTAGCTATCCTACTAGCTAATTAGCTATCATAGTAGCTAATTAGCTACTGACATAGTTGTGTAAAGTAGCTAATTAGCTATCCTAGTAGCTAATTAGCTACTGGCAGCTAATTAGCTGTCCTAGTAGCTAATAAGCTATCCTAGCTACTACATAGTTGAGAAAGTAGCTAATTAGCTTTCATTGTAGCTAATTAGCTATCCTAGCTACCACCATAGTTAATAAAGTAGCTAATTAGCTATCCTAGCTACTACCATAGTTAATAAAGTAGCTAATTAGCTATCCTAGCTACCACCATAGTTAATAAAGTAGCTAATTAGCTACCATAGTAGCTAATTAGCTATCCTAGTAACTAATTAGCTATCCTAGTAACTAATTAGCTACTGCCATAGTTGTGTAAAGTAGCTAATAAGCTATCCTAGTAGCTAATTAGCTACTAGCAGCTAATTAGCTATCCTAGTAGCTAATTAGCTACTACCATAGTTGAGTAAAGTAGCTAATTAGCTATCCTTAGCTACTACCATAGTTGAGTAAAGTACCTAATTAGCTATCCTACTAGCTAATTAGCTACTGGCAACTAATTAGCTATCCTAGTAGCTAATTAGCTATCCTAGTAGCTAATTAGCTGCTGGAAACTAATTAGCTATCCTACTAGCGAATTAGCTATCCTAGTAGCTACTGCCATAGTTGTGTAAAGTAGCTAATAAGCTATCCTAGTAGCTAATTAGCTACTGGCAGCTAATTAGCTGTCCTAGTAGCTAATTAGCTACTGGCAGCTAATTAGCTGTCCTAGTAGCTAATAAGCTATCCTAACTACTACCATAGTTGAGTAAAGTACCTAATTAGCTATCCTAACTACTACCATAGTTGAGTAAAGTACCTAATTAGCTATCATACTAGCTAATTAGCTATCGTACTAGCTAATTAGCTATCCTAGCTTCTACCATAGTTTAGTAAAGTAGCTAATTAGCTATCCTAAATAACTGTCATGTTATTGTAGAATCTTGTGGATTAAGGACGGCACATGATGTGTCTGGTGCTGATGATGCTGCAACAGATGAGGATACTACTGCCAATGTGGCTGAAAGTAAGAGTCCTGCTATCACATCTCCTTCAGATCAGCTGCACCCTATTCTTTTGGAACAGTGTACTGAATTAGGCAACGATGTGAAATGCCATGAAATAGTGGAAACAACATGTAAAACTGAGGTTCACAACAACAGTGTTTATGAACACTTGATGCAACATTTCTTCGAGTCTCAAGACCTTGATTCCACCCCACCGAGCCCAACTACTGAAAATGTCCAAACAGATCCCTCTGTACTTGAAAAGCTAGTTCAAGAAACGGCTGATGTGCAATTAGCTGCTGAGGCGATGGGAAGGTTGTCGGAGGAGGACACACTTGCGCATTGGGTCCTAGAAGCAAGGCTAAATGGGGAACCAACCAGAAAAAGGCTGAAGAAGGGGCCACGATCGGGAACAAGACCAGTTACTCGGTCAAGGGGCCCAGACGTAGTGGAGCGAAATACTGTTTAGTTGGATATGATTGTTAGCTTAGGGATTTTGCTAGGGTTTTATGAAGTTTTACTATCCTGTTGGACAAGTAAAACCTCAGATTGGTTGTTGCTTGATCCACATTATGTAATGGAACTCTATGATGTTTTTCCAAGATAATTTGAAGAGTGTTGTTCTATGACTGAAACTCTTTGATGTTCAGGATATTGTTTTGTGAGACTAGTAGTTACTTTGTGAGTGTGAATATGTTGGTGTTTTCTGATGTTGCAGAGTCTAAAGGGTTTGATTCTATTGCTCGTAAGGCCAATGGCAGTGTGGATACTGTTGATGTTGCGGCATGTTTAAAGGGCCCCATCTTGAAAGTAGATGTAGCAACTGACACAAGTGATCTGGTCACACAAGTTGATCAAGCATGTAGCACGGATGACTTGGTGTTGCAGGTAGATGCAGCATGTAGCACGGATGACTTGGTGTTGCAGGTAGATGCAGCATGTAGCACGGATGACTTGGTGTTGCAGGTAGATGCAGCATGTGATACCAGTGGATTGATATCGAGCAGAACAGTAGCTACATGCACTGAGGTAATCCAAGGATTGATAACTAAGTCGACAAAACAAGAGCACCAGAATGTGAAGCTAGGCCCAACACAGTCGACTAGGGGTTTAAAGAGGAAAAGGACACCAGTTGTGTCAGCCGAACCTGAGCTGATTGAGATTGATCGTATCCTACCAGAAAATGGTGTAACAGCGGCTCAGTTTCAGGAATGGAAACCTAAACCACTAGAAGTCGAGCGAAGAGCCTTGATCTTGGAGCTGGATAAAGTCTTGATGAGTGTGAGATATATGCAGCCAAGGAGGGACGCAAATCAGTTTCTAGAGTGGGCTGCGGAGTACTTCGATTTGTTTATTTGGAGTGAGAAACCAAAATCAGATGTGTGGAAGTGTTTGGCAAGATTCTTCCCAAAATGGCGAAGTCGTTTTAAAGGTCAATGGGCACGAGAAAGTTGTGAGCAGATGGAAGCTGCAAGATTCAAGAGGCTTTCTGATTTTTGGGCTACTTGGCCTGAATATAATGCTGACAATACATTGATTTTGGATACAGAACATTTCCGACACTACTTCAATATTCGGAGATGCTGTCTCATTCTACCCGAGGAAATGCCTGAACAGTACCTGGTGCAAACAGTGAGCTGCCAACTAGGTGCATGGTTGTGGACTCCATACCGAGCTCAATATGCGGATAATATATGTAGACTCGTTCCACTGACTAGCAAGAGCTTAGCTGTTTATAGGAGATTTGTAGACATTTCCAATGGTAATTTATAAATATGTAAAGAGATGACATTATTCAATGAAGAATTTAATTACTTGTTCCCACTGTACTTATCTACTATGTAATTTGAGGAATATGTTGCAGATTGTTGATTTCATTCTATTGATGACTATTTAGCTATTGACAGCTAATTAGCTACATTTGTACAGCTAATTAGCTGCATTTGTACAGCTAATTAGCTGCATTTGTACAGCTAATTAGCTGCATTTGTACAGCTAATTAGCTACTGATGACTATTTCGCTATAACTTATAACTTAAAACTTAACAAAAAAGACATGATTTTATTGAGAAAGAAGCACAGAAAGCAGACTGTATACAAGAAATTGATTCCAAACGAATTTATTGATCTGTTTTCGCGAAATACATGTTTGTTTTACAAGAGAACATGGTAAGTGCTAGGGTTGACTATTTCGCTATAACTTATAACTTAAAACTTAACAAAAAAGACATGATTTTATTGAGAAAGAAGCACAGAAAGCAGACTGTATACAAGAAATTGATTCCAAACGAATTTATTGATCTGTTTTCGCGAAATACATGTTTGTTTTACAAGAGAACATGGTAAGTGCTACTTGTAGCTACAAATTCCATGGCATACTATTGTAAATACATTCATACACATTAGCACCAACAGTGTATAAACCGGAGCAGCTATTGTATTCTGACATTGGGACGTTGATGCATCTGACCAAATGAGAGTACATATACGCTGCTGGTTTGTCTTCTAACAGCCTGTACACATATTCGTAGTCATCTAGTTTTGCATAAAAAATGCCTTCGATGTAGAATGTCCCGGCAGATACAAAATTTCCCCATGCATCTACAATATTCTGCCTTGCACACTGTTTACTAACCGTGCACTTTAATATATAGAAATCAGCACCCTCTGAATTGCCTTCTTCAGCATTTACAGCGAAGTTATCCCCAACGTTCAGGACATCACTCAAAGTATCTCCAAGTCCCTCATATGTGAAGTCAGCATTCTGCCCTGTTTCTCCATCAACTGCTTCCTTATCATTCAGAGTGTGATACTCCCAATTCTGAATGTATGCTTTGTTTAGACAATATCTCCAATTTCCCTGCACACAATGGAAGCAAAAACAAGTCAATTCTCTCACCGCAATACAATGACCATCCAACCTGGAATAACCGCGAACAGCATGCAGAGATCGCAATTCGGGAATTCCCTGGCACTCCCAGGTCTTCTCCCTATTTACTTCATCTATCTTCACTTCCCAAAATTCACGTTTGATATCTCGAACTTGCGAGGAATAAACACCTGTGGCACTCGTCGACATATTTGTTCTTAAAAATTCAACTACATGTGATGCACAATTCATGTGCACACCATCTGTCTTTAGTTGTTCATGGGTAAGTGCCCGCTTTATAACAGCCCCTGCACCATCATGTTCACCTTTACCATGGCCAGACCCAAAAAAATTCCATCTCATCTCCAAACCTGTTATAGCAGGATACCTCCCCACAAAATAAAACGGACGTCGAGCCTTGAATTGTGACGCAGCTCCGTCAGACCAGACCCAATGTTGAGTAAGCTCCAAACGTTGAGCTAATAACCACTGCCAATGTAACTTAAAACAGTGTTGGACGAACAAGGTATCATGCTTCTTATCATCGGAAATAAAGAAATGAATTACTTTTTTAACATCACCTGAAACTCGAAAATATGTTATGTGCACAAAAATGGTTACCTGAACTGAACACCAATGCATAGATTGAATTTCATTCTGCTGCTTGAAAGTATAATTCTCTGTGAAATCTACTACTGAGACTACTACATCATTTGGGAAATCAGATATGCAAGTCTTAAACTGATGGGCCTGCCATGAATAAATGAAGTTGTGTTTAATGAACTTTCCTAGAGATACTACAAACAGAGACACCAAACAGATAAAGGGGAATTAGTTATTCTCGTAACTAGCTAACTATCCTAGTAGCTAATTAGCTATTCTAGTAGCTAGTTAGCTATTCTAGTAGCTAGTTAGCTATTCTAGTAGCTAATTAGCTATCATGGTAGCTAATTAGTTGTCCTAGTAGCTAATTAGCTATCATGGTAGTTAATTAGCTGTCGTAGTAGCTAATTAGCTATCATGGTAGCTAATTAGCTATTCTAGTAGCTAATTAGCTATCATGGTAGCTAATTAGCTGTCGTAGTAGTTAATTAGCTATCATGGTAGCTAATTAGCTGTCCTAGTAGCTAATTGGTTGTCCTAGTAGCTAATTAGCTATCATGGTAGCTAATTAGCTGTCGTAGTAGCTAATTAGCTATCATGGTAGCTAATTAGCTATCATGGTAGCTAATTAGCTATTCTAGTAGCTAATTAGCTATCATGGTAGCTAATTAGCTGTCGTAGTAGCTAATTAGCTATCATGGTAGCTAATTAGCTGTCGTAGTAGCTAATTAGCTATCGTGGTAGCTAATTAGCTATTCTAGTAGCTAATTAGCTATTCTAGTAGCTAATTAGCTATTCTAGTAGCTAATTAGCTATTCTAGTAGCTAATTAGCTATCATGGTAGCTAATTAGCTGTCGTAGTAGCTAATTAGCTATCATGGTAGCTAATTAGCTGTCCTAGTAGCTAATTAGTTGTCCTAGTAGCTAATTAGCTATCATGGTGGCTAATTAGCTTGTCTACTAGCTAATTAGCTATCATGGTGGCTAATTAGCTTTCCTAGTAACTAATTAGCTATCATGGTAGCTAATTAGCTGGTCTAGTAGCTAATTAGCTATCGTGGTAGCTAATTAGCTAGTCTAGTAGCTAATTAGCTATAATGGTGGCTGATTAGCTTTCCTAGTAACTAATTAGCTATCATGGTAGCTAATTAGCTGGTATAGTAGCTAATTAGCTATCATGGTAGCTAATTAGCTGGTATAGTAGCTAATTAGCTATCATGGTAGCTAATTAGCTATCACGGTGGCTAATTAGCTGTCCTAGTAACTAATTAGCTATCATGGTAGCTAATTAGCTGGTCTAGTAGCTAATTAGCTATAATGGTGGCTAATTAGCTATCCTAACTAATTAGCTATCATGGTAGTAGCTATTGAGAGTAGCCAGTTACCTATGTAGTAGCTATCATAGTAGCTAATTAGCTATCATGGTAGCTAATTAGCTTTCCTAGTAGCTAATTAGTTGGTAATAACGAAATAGCTAACTAGCTACCATGATAGCTAACTAGCTAGCAGTACAGCTAATTAGCTTTTCTGCTAACTGAGCTAATTAACTTTCCGAGTAGAGTCAAAACAAATGTTGAGATAAATGTAAATACCTGAGGTACATCAAGAAGATGAATGGGATGCTCCTCGTATTGATTTCTTCCAACACGTTTCCTGCATAAATCCTTTTTATTGGGTGAAACCCTACTCTCATTAGTCCAAAACATTGTGATTACATCCTTGATTTCAAATGTTATGGGTGTCATTGGCTTACATCTTGTAGTTAGCTTTAGTAGACTAGTTCCTTCACCCGAGGAAATTATACGGTTCATTGTATTGTACACTGTTTTTCTACTAACACCAATTACCTTAGATAGCTCACTGATGTTTATATCGTCAACATCACTATTAAGTAACATCATTAGACTAGACCTTTTTAAGACAAGATCATCTTCTGACCTGCTCATGGATACGAAACTATTACGAAGATTATTTACTAAAATAGATGATATGTTTGCATTACGACCATCACAATCAACTAAGTCCTTTATCGATGGATCATTACATATTCCATAAAGTACTACCTTCTTTTCTTCATTGCTGATGTGCTTGGTTTGAACATTGAAATAGTCTACAACCTTTCTCTCTATGATGGTAGTCGCATTACTTACATTCTCATCTAAACTATCCTTACCTTTACTGAGTGTGGCTTTCGTATCCTTCAACAATTGACGATGTTTCCTTTTTTTTTCTGCCCAATAGTTTCGTATGGCTTGTTGTGTCCTGATAACATCATCCCTATCCTTATGATCATTGAGGGGTAATTCTAAACACCCTTCTTCCCCTTCCATTTGGCTAGACATGTTAAAACCCTAAATTTCCAGAAAAAAAAACAAGTATTAAAGATGGCTATGGGCAACAACAATACACAAAAATATTCCACACAATACACAAGATTAGACACAACAATACACAAGATAATCAATAGACAGAAAAGTTATTGCAATCCAAGACCGAACAGTAGAGGATTTCACTCTGTTGGATCCAACAGTTGAGGAGGCGATCCAAGACCGACCAATGGCAACAACTGAGTGTAGAATGTTGCCGTTGGATGAGTGAACTCCGTCAAATCGAAATGTGGAAGCAATCCGGGACTGGACAGTAGTGGCAACTGAGTATAGAATGATGGCAATGGAGGAGAGAACCCCGTCAGATTGAACAGTTACCGATGATGCTTGAAACGCACATAGAAGGCACTTGAGAATAGAGTGGCATAGAGAAGAGAACCCCGTCAGATTGAACAGTTACCAATGATGCTTGAAACGCACAGTAGCGGCCCCTGAGTGAGAGTGGAAAAGAGAAGAGAACCCCGTCAGATTGAACAGTTACCAATGATGCTTGAAACGCACAGTAGCGGCCCCTGAGTGAGAGTGGAAAAGAGAAGAGAACCCCGTCAGATTGAATAGCTCTTCGATTATGCTTGGAACGCACAGTAGCAACCCCTGAGTGTAGAGTGGCAAAGAGAAGAGAACCCCGTCAGATTGAACAACTCTTTGATGATGCTTGGAACGCACAGCAGCGGCCCCTGAGTGTAGAGTGGCACAGAGAAGAGAACCCCCTCAGATTGAACAGCTCTTTGATGATGCTTGGAACGCACAGTAATGGCCCCTGAGTGTAGAGTGGCACAGAGAAGAGAACCCCCTCAGATTGAACAGCTCTTTGATGATGCTTGGAACGCACAGTAATGGCCCCTGAGTGTAGAGTGGCACAGAGAAGAGAACCCCGTCAGATTGAACAATTCTTTGATGATGCTTGGAATGCACAATAGTGGCCCCTGAGTGTAGAGTGTCACAGAGAAGAGAACCCCGTCAGATTGAGCAGCTCTTTGATGATGCTTGGAACGCACAGTAGCAGCCCCTCAGTGTAGAGTGGCGGCAGGTGGACTCGATAGGGTTTAGCAACAGTGGTAGCAACTAACCCACAGTACTCAACTAGAGATGGCCTACGTGATGTGGCAAAGGATCATGCATAATGGACCTAGGAATTCGATATATAATTTATGGTACACATTTATGGTGCACACATCAATTTATGTTGCACATTTATGGCACTCATTTACATATGTAATTAAAACACTCTAGTATTTTCAATGGTAGTTTTTTGCATACTTAATTTATTAATGATGGCTTTTTACTAAAATGACTATTTATCAATGGTAGCTTTTTGCATAGCTAATTAGCTATGTCAAGGACATAGCTAATTGTTTCCACTCGCATGCTTTCACCCATATAAGAAGTAACGTCTTAAACTTGATCGACAAGATTGAAATTAAATATATATATTATACTTGTGCCAGAGAACAAGTCTAGGACCCAATCATCTGGATTCGAGAAGAGCTCTATGATGCGGTTGATCAATCTTTGAGGTTTTTGATAAGGGTTCACCATACTTTTATCCCTTGACACATGTCTTAATTTTTTGGTTACAGCTGGGCACATGATGTAGTTAACCACGTTACACTCATTGACATGTGCTCTAGCCTTCTTCTTTGTAATTGAATCATAGTAGCCCACACAAAAATGTTCGACCGCACTAACCATTCGATCGCCAAGGCTACGTGTAATATTTGTTTTGATCCTATAGAGAAAGAAAATCAAGTATTAGAGGTGTAAATGTGTACATATAATAAGAAGTGTTGTAATGAGTAAAAACGAACTATAACGCACCAATGCATGTGTTCAGTGGCATGACAACGGGACTTCAAAGCTATTGTGACTGACAGTGATTGCCCCATGCTATGAAATATGACTATCCTCCACAAGGGGGCCAATGTCAGTTCTGCGAAATCCTTTACCATTTTCTCGATCTGAGGGTACTTGAAAGGCACATCATCATATGTTGATCCCGCAATACGGAAACCATATGGTATGTCAGCTATCAGCAAAGTGTAGTGCCTTCTCGGTAACAGTTCGAGCATCTGGGATATTTCGCCATTGAAAACACTATAATGAAGCTGTTTGAGAGGATCGGACCTATGCAAAAAACTCTTTACAGTCTCCGAATCCTCGGGCAGTTCCATTTCCTTCCCTTTGGTCATTCTCTTCTCATATTTCGCATGTTCTAAGTGTGTGATGAAGGCCGCTGGAATACCGTCATTATTGTCGTTGTTCTTTTTCGATATGATGGTTTCTGCAAGTGTCATTGTTGTTAGCAGGGAACATTAGTTTCTAACATATCAACATTCAAAAGACACATACCCATTCTCTAAATACAATAAAATATTCCTCCAATGCCTTGTAGGAAGAAGTTATTGGGCAGGCTTGTTCAACTTCTCCCATGTCGGTAAACTCAGTTTTTGCATCATCAACTCCTGAATCTTCATGTATACCTTGTGACTGCACAATCAATATGAAATTAGAAATAAGATATTCAAAATAATTGAAGACTTTCATGAAAAGGTATACTATAAACACTTACTTTTGCAAGTCTGTTACCATCTCGTCCAAACTAAATTCCTTGGCGACCACTCGAGATAGCACGGATATTAACAATCTATCATCTTTGATACCCTGTAATGATCTCCAAGGTAAAAGTTTCATGTCCTCTGCTAACTCCCCGATTACCAAGTCGCTTTTTCCCTTGGTCTTTGATTTCATCTCAACTTGTGGATCAATTCTTCCCTTTTTTTATCTTTGCCCCTTGACTTCTTTCCGCTCCCACATAGAGAATATTTTGTCTTGGAGATCCCACACCTCTCCGGTCCGAAAAGCTAGTTGAAACCAAGAATCATATTTTCGGAGACCTTCGGATTTGGTACTCTCATCCACTGCAATCCCTACTTCCAATAAACATTGGCGTAGCAATCCAGGCCACAATCTTGGACCAAAACGATTCAAGGCATCCAAGTATTCATGATGAAAAAATCTTATCCTCTCTATACATGACATCTTTTGCCTATAATCGTTGTCATTGTTATGGTCCCATGCGAGCAACTTCGCCTCCTCGTGAGTTAGTCCTGCATATACCTTACATTCGGCGTACTTGAAGAACGACGTGAGAGGATATTCTTTGACAAGTTGTCGTCGAGCTTCGGCCGAATGTGATCCTCGGATTACATAGTATGTGTAATCGTCTGCAGAGCTATACTTGAAATCTGCTACTTTTGGGCATTGTTCTTGATCAACCATTACCAAAAATGGCACCACAGTAGCGTGAGGATTGATTTTCATTTTGCTTTTCAGGTTTAGCACATGGACGGAGTGCGGCTCCCTAATTTCCAAGGGACGTCTTCCAGTCACGGGGTCAATGGGGGGCCTTTGGATAGAAGTAATGGGCAAATGAAATAGTTGGCCCCTCCGCACAAGTTTAGTCTTCACAATATTTTCTCTTATTTTATTTTGTTCTGACGTCAGGACACCAGAAGATAGTTGTCCGCCTGGAGCCACGACGTCGACTTGTTGGTCGTCTTCTTCGAACTCTGATATTACTTCTTCTTCTTCTTCGAGTCGTGGTTGTTAAGTATATTTCTTTTGAACAGGATTTGTCTTCCTAGACTTTTTCGGTGGAGTTTCTGCTTCACCGGTCATCATCTCTCCTGTCACGTACGGCTGAAGAGCTACCAACAAGTTATTTTTCGTTTGCAGGTCTTTACGCAAAGCCTTGGGATTGCAAGATTCGGGTACTAGGTTTCCCTCATCAAGTCGCAATCGCCTGTTGCCAACTGAGCTCGAGACGTCGATTAAAATACTTGTAGAGTCAATGTCTTCGTACTCTAGCTTGGTTACATGCCCGTAATTAAATGTTTTTTCAAGCTGAAGTTTCCCTTCCTCATCCGATTTTGCCGTTATCAATAACAACACCCCATCCTCCTCGACATAGGAGAGACACCATTCAAGTTCGGGGTAATCCTTATATTTCACCTCAACCGTTTTCTCCTCTTGCGTACTACCTTTGTTGATTTTGGTAGTAGCCACAAATGACTTGGATCCTCCTTCCCCCGTTGAGTCAAGTAAAATCTTTTTACTCGTGTCCTTGATGAAGGAGCCAGATTCTCGTTTTGTCGGAGATCGAATCTTCAATCTAAATGAAGGAACTTTTTGTCTGGGTTCACTGAAATTAAAAACGTTGGTGAAAACATAGAAACAACGTACAATTTTATCTAAATCACGCAAATTATCATCTAAATTACGTCAATTTTATGGTCCCATGCGATAGTTTTTTATCGCAAAAACATCATTTTTTTCAACCAAAATCCGATGCAGTGCATCGGATTTGCGTTGAAAGGCAGGACCTTCAACCAAAATCCGATGCACTGCATCGGATTTGCGTTGAAAGTCCTGCCTTTCAGAATTGCTTTCTGCCTTCAACCAAAATCCGATGCAGTGCATCGGATTTGCGTTGAAGGTCCTGCCTTTCAGAATTGCTTTCCAAGTTCGTTGTACAAAATAAAATAAAATTTCTGTGTTGAGGAAAGGAATCTTTAAGGAATCTTTAGGAATCTTGAAAAATGTAAAGAATATTACTAACCTGACGATTTTCTTTCCCTTGTTCATGGTTCGTGCCGGAGGTAGTGCTGTCGACAATGTGCTTCTGAGTGCTCGAAAATTGGCCTGTGCTCTGAGCTCGATGGATTCTTTCACGTGATAATGAAAATGAAATTTCTAACCTCCTTATATAGAAGACTTTAGCATTCCTTTTAAAATAAAAAATAATTTTTAATTATTTGTTTTTTAGGAAAATGTCGGAAAATAATATAGTTAATCTAAGTGTTCGGGTAGTTATATAGTTAGGCTTTAGCATTCCTTAATTTTCTCAAAAGAAGGTTTTAGAATACAGTTAGACTCCCTCAAATGTCTTCTTCTACAAGTAGAACATCTCTTTTTTCTATTGCCCCCTTTTCATTGTCAGACAACTCGTATTTCTCAATAGAAGAGTACGACCACAAAAAACATTCGCGGCTTAAACAGAAAAGTGTGGCTCCTAGTACTTCGAATTCTCTATTTTCAATTGATCCTGTTGATGGCCCTCTTCATGCAAGCTTACAAGCGGACGATTCTTCGTCGATAGATAACAATAGCATTACTAAACCTCTAGCATTTAAAAGAGTTCCTCGACAAGTTAGTGAAAAGAGATTTAATTTCTTATGTTCTGATCGTCAACTTCTATGCGACTTGAACAAATCGTGTTGTGCGAATCTCTGTCTATCAACTTATGGAAAGTCAAGGTTACGTGAAACACGACAAAAATACTTGTCGCTTAATGGGGAAGAGCAAGATACATTTCTTCTTTCGCATATGCAACTTAAATTGGATCACAAAGCAGGGCCTAATTCAACGCAAGTTGAATATTTCCTTGGACTAAATACCAAGTGTTGTTGAGCAGCTTTTAAAATCACTCATAGCATTGGAAATATGCGGCTGCAATGAGTTCAAGAGCGACTTCTGAAGGGCTCCTGGGTACAGTTTGATCAAAATGGTTCTTGATGTAAGGGTCAAATTGGGCAACAGGCAATTAGGTGGATGGAGGTATATTTTTCAAAACAGTGCGAAGTTATGCCAACGACAGGAAGACTTCATTTGTCAGATAACTTTACTCGAAGGGAAGTTTACCAATCGTACAAGGACGACATGTCTTCCGATGTTGAGCCTTACATACAGTACAGGCATTTTAATCGACTATGGAGGTTACAATTTAATAACGTGGTTATCCCACGAAAGGTGCGAATGGGAGTCTGCTCAATATGTGCGAGTTTAAAAAGTATGGCCAAGGGTGGAAAATCAGATGTAGAGATCAAGAATTACAAGAACCTGTTAAAAGAACATCGTGAAAGTCAGGCATTGGAACATACTAAGGCTATGCATCACCGACAAAAAGCGTTTCAATCTCCCGAAAAGTATATGTGCATGATTATTGACGGCATGGATAAAAAGAAAACTTGTTTGCCGCATTTTCAAAGACTCCCCAAGGATATTGGAGATGAGTGTCTCGTGCAAATGCATCTAGTGGGTTGTTTGACATATTGTCAAACTATAAGACCGCAAGTGTTCTTAACTTATCCCAATATCCACAACGACCCTAATCTTACTATCACTGTCATGCACATGGTATTGCAATCATGGTCAGGTATACTCCCGCCAGTTCTATATGTGCAACTAGCCAACACAGCAAGAGAGAATAAGAACTCAACTGTCTTCGGCTATCTAAGCATGCTAGTAGAGAGGGGCATATTTAAAAAGATAAAGGTTAACTTCTTGTTGGTTGGTCATACCCATGATCACATAGATCAAATGTTCAGTAGGTTCTCAAAGAAACTTGCTCGCTGTAATGCTTTCACACTTCCCACGCTATCCAAATTGATTAGTGAAGCATATACACCAAAGCCTGAAGTACAACACTTGGAAGAAGTATACGACTTTAAACGTTTCTGCATGGATAGTGACGGGACTAAAGGTAGGGTGCTTGCACCTCTTAATAATATAAGTTTCAACCATGTCTTCCTCATAAAACAAAGATCGGCCCACCTCAAGATGACGGTGTTGTTTGCAAAACAATAATCATCTAGTGCACAATGGGAGCCCCAAGAAGGTTGTAGGCTCCTTCTTCATATCCCAGATGAACCTCTACATGGTGCACAACAAATGCCATATGATGATCGTAAAAATGTAGCACCAAATAGTACTATTGATGAACAAAGGGCATATTGGTTGAGATGTCTAGCAGAGAAACAAAATAATATTGATCAGACTAAGAAGTATGCCGATGATGAGGATGTTGAATGGTGGGAGATTTTCTTCACCCATCAACGCACCATTTTAGATAATTACATCGCCGGTTTATGGCCAATCCGTATCCCATTCACATGGAACATTGGGATGACATCAACGATATCGCAAACTCATCACCAACAATCGAATAATATGGAGCTTCATGATTTAGTTCGGCCACTGCAAAGAGATATTTATGTGGGACCAAGAAAGTCACGTACTGTTGAGGCAAGATGGCAAGGTAATTTGCAAGAACTACAAGTGGGAATGTTGGTTGCAACATTAGCAGGGGACGATACCTTGGGCCATCCATTTTAGATTGCAAAAATTATTGAATTAGTAAGGGATAAAGAAAGTAGTCAGACAAAGTCAATAGTAGTCCACTGGTATCAGACAAATTCACCTGATGCATTTCAGGAAAGTATTCTTTAGAGATGGTTAAGGATGTCGGATGTTCAAGCAGAAAGAGAAGAAGAAAGAATATACCGAGCACGGCTACTCTCGCACTAGACCGTGTTGACATACTAGTATATGACTTCTCATTGACAAAATCAGGTCATCTAATACAAGCAACTATCAAGATAATAAAGGAGAAAATCCCAAACATGGTGTCAAACGAAATACAGAGAATAACCAGAAGCAATTCTCATAACCACAAAGATGTTGGGTTGGAATTGGATGAGGATAATGCTTTGATTGCCACTGATGATGAGGATGAGACGTCAGAATGCTCTTCTAGTCCATCAGACATGTCTTAACATATTGGTTTGGTTCAAGCTGGGGATTGTTTTACTACATGATCGGAAACTTTGTAAATTTGTTTTGGATGTAAACTCACGAATATGTATAATTGTAACTGGTAGACATGTTGTACATTATTTTGTAATTTTGGTGATGTATTTTTGGAGGCATTTTACTTATGCCTCAAAGTGGTAGTCATGTTGAAATTCAATATATTTTGCCACCTTTTCTAAAAAGCTTTACGCATGCGTCGTGTCTTTTTGAAAACTGCGTGCTTTTGTGCCCTTTTTCGACGTAGTGTTCTCATAATGCGACATATTACCTGTTTCAAATGACCCGGTGTTCTCTCTTTTCACATTCCATGCTAGAAGGTTTGCGCCATAGCCTCTTCTTGATTCTTTCATTTCTCTACCTATTTCAGGTCTTCAGACTACAACTAGTAATGATCATGATGTGAAAATCGAAGGATCAGAGCTTCGCAAGCTCAAAGAAGTCATGCGAGATCAAAATATTGACGATGCAGAAGAAATGAAGAAAATAGGTTCACATGAGGAAGAAAAGAAATCCCATGATTGGGAGACATCAGATTATAGTGTTAATGTTGAGAGGCAATAGTCTAATTGGATTCAAGAAGCAAAAGTTTCAAGGAAACCAAATCAGAATCTGGTGTATTTTTCTCTCTAGAAGCTGAGGATGAGGTTGTTTATGAACCGCAAGGTGTGGTTGTTTCTGAGCTACAAGTCATTTAGTCACGCATAAGCTGAGCAGGAAGCGCCAATCGACGTTGTCGCGTTGTTACGCGCGTGCGTGGAGAACAAGGCGGGACCACTGGGTTCTTGGACCGAGGAATAGGTGGGGAAAAGAGAGAGAGGGAGAGAGAGACATGCTCACACACGGATAGACAAAGAAGCGCGCGGGAACGCAGCCCAATCAACACAAGAGACACAAGTTGGGCAGGAGATAGAGTATAAGAACGCGTATATAAATATATGTATGCAGATGACTCTAACGGTTACAGCCGATCAGGTCGGCGAGACGGGTGTCGACGCTTGATCACCCACGCACACAGGGGAGCAAGATGGAGATTCTGCAGGAAGCACACGGGCATTCCACGGAGCAGAATCAGCCTCTCGAGAACCTGCGCAAAGAAAGCTTATGGAGAATGGTAGAGGAGAAGAGCTTGGTCCCAGTCCGACAGCATTTCGTCCCCTCTAGCGTGCGATGCCTTCTCTTCCCGTCTCCCTCTCTTTTATAGCTCAAGGAGGGAGGCCGCCTTGCCCATTTACATCACATTAATTCTCTGTCCTTTCGGACAGAGATACTCCTCGATTCTCCCTATAGAATATTGCTACCTAGGATCTGACCTTTGTGCCTACCTATCTACTGTACCACAAGGGGCGTGCCCACGTGTAAGGGCCGGTTTACACACGCTATACACGGTTTGCGCTTGGGGACGGTTTTCTTCACGACATCCCCCCCCACCTAACCGCGCATCCACTGGTATGCACCAAAATTGGGTTCTTGCTTGGAGAAAACCGGTCCTTGCTTTTATTGCTCGTTAATCGGTTCGTCCTCCGCCTCGGGCTGCTCGTCGTTGCTGTCTATGCCTCCTAGCTCCGGCTCACCGTCGTGTCGTTTCTTGAACGCTTTGATCCTCTTCCCCACTACCGGTATCGCCATTCTAGTACCGTCGAGCTCCGCGAGATGGTACATCCCATTGCCGTTGGCACCTGTTACTACGTAAGGCCCGAACCACCTCCTCACAAACTTCCGCGTGGCCCTGTGCTGATTGTCGACGTTGTTGTCGTAGACTAGCACCCAATCGCCTTCCTCGATCTTCCTTGGCCTGAACCGGTGTGTTCGGTCGAACCGGGCTTTGCTCCTTATCCTCGCTACCCGAAGTAGTACTCTGCGTTGATACCACTGCGTTGATACAACTGCTTGCTGTCGAATCTGCGCCGCCAACAGTTCCTCTCGGCTCATCTCATCCCTCCAGTCCACCGTGGCCCACGAGGAGATCGTTCGCTCTGTTGGCATGATCAACTTCTGTCCGAACATCAGCTCGGCCGGCATGAACCTAGTTACCGAACTGTGCGTAGTCCGGTCCGCCCACAAGGCATAAGGTAATAGCCGTGGCCAGTCCTCGAGTCGGCCTCCGCACGCCCGTACTAGCGCTTTGACAATTGTCCTGTGTCCGCGCTCCACCTTCCCGTTCGCCTCCGAATTGTACGCTGTGGTGAGCGAAAGTTTGATTCCTAGCCGGTCGAACAGCTCTTCGGCCTCTTCTGCGTCCAACTCACCATGGTCAGCCACGATCTTCCCTATGCACCCGTATCGGCATACTACGTCCTCAATCAAAAACCGGCACACGGCTGCCGTCGTCTTGTTCTACAGGGCTCGGCCTTCAACCTAGTTCGTTAGATCTTCCCGAGCCAGCACCAGATACCGCATCTGTCCTACCCCCATTGGCATCGTCACCAAATCCACCATCCACTTGAAGAGGATGGTCGGAGGGTAGGTCGGGCGAAGCTCGTCCCGATGTCGGATCACGGAGTGCACCTGACAGCTTTCGCAAGTCGTCACGAACCGATGCACGTCCCAGTATAGTCTCGGCCACCAGTACTTCCCCTTTAGCTTTTCGAACGTGGCTCACGTTCCACGGTGTCCAGCCCACGGGCTATCGTGGTACGCCGCCATCAAATCCTCCTGTTCCTCCTTCGCCACCACTCGGAGCGGGATGCCGTTCCTCTTCTTCGGGTGCTTCCATTTGTATCCGTCCCGGAGAAAGAATCGGTAGGCTTTCTTCCGAATCCGGTTGGCCTCATCCTTTGTCCATGCCGCGTCCGTTGTCATTGTTTTCAGGAACCCGCCGATCTGTAGCCACTCCCCATTGTACTTTCTCTCGTCGAAATCGTTAAGCGTTGGAGTGCATTCCCTGCCGGTTGTTACGTAGGCCGCCTCGAAGAAGTCCACGCCGACTTCCTCGTCCTCCGAAACCATGCCGCCCTCATTTTCGAACCTCGCCCTTGAAAGCATGTCGGCCATGGTATTGTCTTTCCTGGAAATGTGTCGTACTTCCGGATTCAGGGACTTGATGTACGCTATCCACCTGAGCATTGCCAAGTCCGACGTTGCGCATCCGGAAACCATGCCAAGAATTGGCAAGAAGTCCGTCTCGATAATTACCTCTGTCCCGATTAGGTAGTCTTTATCGGCCTTTACCGCCGCCGAAACGATACCCTAGAGCTCGCGTTTAACCTGGGCGTATCCTCGCTGTCGCTCGCTGTCGCTCGTTGAGGACCTTCGTGCCGAACCGGATCGGGAAACGCATGCCATCCTCTCCCTCTTGGTTGACAACCCATCCGATCCCAGTCGGACTCGTGTCCACCGTTACGTAAATTGGAGTGTCCTTTCCGTAGACAGCCTTGCGGAGCGCCGAACCCGCGGCAAGTGCTTCCTTCATCTTCCGGACAGACTCCGTATGCTCATCTGTCCACTCGAATCTTCGCCCCTTTTTCAGCAACCCGTATAACGGCTCTGCTACATGAGCGTAATGCGGGATCCATATGTGGTAGAACCCGCGCGCTCCCAGGAACCTCCGAACCTCCGTGACCGAGCTGTAGCCGTCCTTCATCGAGGAGATGGCTTCTACCTTAGCCGGAGACGGTTTCCGGCCGTACAACCCGCATAGGTGTCCGACGACCATGATCTCTACTTGCCCGAAGGCCGATTTTACCCTGGAGAAGGTGAGCCTCGCGCCCACCAACCTCCGTAGCACCTTCTCGCAATCATCGATGTGCGTCGCCGCGAATTTCCGGCACCCGTCCAGTCCGATCGTCTCGTCCTTTTCCTCCACCAGGCATCCCTTGATCGGGACGTCGTCTAGGAACGGCATGGTGATGTCCGGGATACAATCCCTCAGTACCTTGTTCATCGTGTTCACAATGTGAGTCACCGAGTTCGTCCTTCCTTGCGGTAGGGTACACATCCGTACTAGGCCGAGAGGAGTTCGCATTGTCGTGATGTCTTTGCTCTCTATGGCTAGCTGGAACTGATCGTACCCCGAGTGGAGATCACCGACCGAGTAAATCTACCTTCCGGCGAAGGCCTCCGCGAACTCGTCTATTGTCGGTCCGATTCCTGCGTTTTGAATGGTCACCTTGTTGACCGGCTGCAAGTCTTGAATAAAGCGCAGCGTGCCGTCCTTCTTCGGCACGGTAAACCACCGATTCAAGTATGGGGCACTCGACGGTTCGAGGATTCCCATCTCGACCTTCTGCTTTAACAGCTCCATCAACTTCGGGATGTGAGCTCTGGGTACTGGAATCGGTTTGAGACTCCACGGCACATGCGGTACCGTGAATATCACCATCGGTTCCACGACTGTCGGGTCTACACACCCGATCTCCTCCGATGAGAATGCGAAGGCCTTCCCGTGCCTTCCGAGCATTTCCCGAAAAAGGTCCTCTTCCGCCAGGAGTAGGAAGCCGCCCCCACCGATTTTGAGCTCGCGCAGCGTTATGTCAGTGAACGTGTGTCCTATGCGGGCCGGATTTCGTAAACTCGGGTCCGACGCAAGCCCCTTTATTCGCAACCCACTGCCCTCCGGCAAGGGAGCCGCGACTAGCCTCACCTTCCGGTCCACAGTCTTGTACCTCGTGTCCACCCGGGCTGTCCGATCCGACTCGAGCCCTCTACTGAAGTCCACGATGACTTCGTACATCTTTTCCGAACATACCGGAATCGTCCGGTCCTCTTGAAGGACTCCTCCGACTACCTCCCACAGCTCCCCCAAGGTATCGTCGAAAGAGACCGCCTCCACGGCTCCGTTGATTTCCTCTCCGAGGTCGAGGACGCCACATGCCCAAAGTCGCTCCTCCGCCCTTCTCTTCTTTCGGCCAACAACGTTGACTATCGTACACCCTCCGTTGTCGGAGAACCAAAATTCCCTACTTATAGCACAGGTCTTCCTCGCTATCATACACTTGTGGGGTTTTCCCGGAGTGTCCGGACTATCGCGGCCCCACACCTTGATAGCCCTCTTCAAATATCCTCCCGGCTTTCGCCCCCGAGGGTCTCTCAGTTCCTCAACATCAGGAACTGGACCGAGTGACGCCCATCCTAGCTCTTGACCCTTGCATAGGCCGAGCCGTTGTCCAGCACCTTGGTCTCCATCCGTGCTGCCATGATGTATGGTTCTCCTAGTATAACCGGATGTGAGGACGTCTCCTGCACGAAGAAGTGTTGGTCAATCTCGACATCGCCGATCTTTACTCGTACATTCGGGCAGGCTCCATGCAGTTCTTCGGTGGCACGCGTCGCTGCCCGTATCTTCCACCCGTGCTTGGTGTTGATCGGCCATTTCCCCTTCTTATAGAAGTCCATGGACATCAAATTGATTTCTGAACCGTGGTCCACCAACGCCACCACCGGTTCTTGAACATCTCCAATATTCACGGGGGTCTCCGTGGTCGCTCTGGCCCAGTGCGGCCTTGAATAGTGGCTCTCCGCGAACTCGTCTTCTAGCGCCATGTCCTCTATGTGCGTCGTCCACACCTCCACTAGCTTCTCGGGTTCTGTCTCCGTCGACAGCCGCTTCCTCTTCACCAAGTCTACGATGGAGTAGTGGAACTCCTTCTTGGCGCGTTCCACCTCTTCTTCCCGGACCCGTTTTTCCGTGCGGTCCACCCCTTCTTCCCTTAGCCATGCGCTGGCGAGGCCTTCTAGCATCGTTGGCCAGAACCCGGCTTTGTTCGTTTTCGGGGCCTCGCCACCTCCGACCCGAATACCAGCTGACACCGAGTACTGCACGGTCTCCGCGTGACGAGCCACCGCCTCCTCCATCAGCCTTTTCATACCCCCTTGCCCGACGTTCAGGTTCAGGGCCCTTCGGGTCTCGCTGGCGTGCACCCGACCGTTCGACAGGTACATCACGTTGCTTCTCATTGCCTCGGCGAAGTCCCTGCAGTCCTTCCGGATGTGCCCAACCGCGTCACACCACATGCACCTGTTTTCAGCCAGAGGTCGTCGGTCACGGGCCTGTTCGCCACCATCCCTCCGTGCCTGGGCGATCTGGAGATCATTTACCATCCGCGTCAGCTCCTCCAGAGCTGCTCCCCCGGACGAGCCCTTGACCATGCCGGTTGAAGCCGACCCGGTCTCGAGCCAATCTCGGGTCTCTTCCCTTCGCGTTGGTGGTGTTGGCCCGAGCTGCTTTGCTGCGACAGAGCCCGCCCCTGTCGATCCTTTGTCAACCCATTCCCGCCGTTTGTCGAAACGGCCACAGACCCTTTTCACCACGGCCCAGTCGGCCGTCAGCCCGTCATCAGTCTCGAATAGGAGACCTACCTGCTCCTGATCCCGCTCGTCAACCGACTTAACAAACAATAGGACATGGCTTGTGTCCAGAATGGTCCGGTCAAGCACCGAGAGGCGCGCGAAGCGTTCCTCAAACTCCTGAAGGAGCACTGTTGCGTTCCTTCCTTTGTCGGGGGTCTCCACCCACTCCATGAAGTCCCGCTTCGAAAGTCAAAGCGCATCTTCAAGCTCGTATCTTTCGAGCAGCCGACCTTCGAACTCCTCCCAGGTCCGGCTCTCGGCCCGTACCTCGAGCACCTCCGTATGGATACCCGACATCGCCACTCGAGGGAATCCGACTAGACGCCTCTCTTCCGGAATGTCCCTCATTACCATCTCAGCCCGGTAGGACGCCAAGTAGCTCGTGGCATCCTTCCCACTAAACCGGCCGATCGTACCGACAACCGCCTCGATAGCCCTATCAAGGGTGCCGGTGCCTTCGCGCACACTCATTATACGGTCTATAGCCAAAGCCATGGCTTCTGCAAGGTCCGACCCCCTCATCTTCTACTCCTCTGCTGCCTGTTCACGTCGGGTTCACCAAATATGTCGCGTTGTTACGCGCGTGCATGGAGAACAAGGCGGGACCACTGGGGTCTTGGACCGAGGAATAGGTGGGGAAAAGAGAGAGAGGGAGAGAGAGACACGCTCACACACGGATAGACAAAGAAGCGCGCGGGAACGCAGCCCAATCAACACAAGAGACACAAGTTGGGCAGGAGATAGAGTATAAGAACGCGTATATAAATATATGTATGCAGATGACTCTAACGGTTACAGCGGATCAGGTCGGCGAGACGGGTGTCGACGCCTGATCACCCACGCACACAGGGGAGCAAGATGGAGATTCTGCCAAAAGCACACGGGCGTTCCACGGAGCAGAATCAGCCTCTCGAGAACCTGCGCAAAGAAAGCTTATGGAGAACGATAGAGGAGAAGAGCTCGGTCCCAGTCCGATAGCACTTCGTCCCCTCTAGCACGCAATGCCTTCTCTCCCCGTCTCCCTCTCTTTTATAGCTCAAGGAGGGAGGCCGCCTTGCCCGTTTACACCACATTAATTCTCTGTCCTTTCGGACAGAGATACTCCTCGATTCTCCCTATAGAATATTTCTACCTAGGATCTGACCTTTGTGCCTACCTATCTACTGTACCACAAGGGGCGTGCCCACGTGTAAGGGCCGGTTTACACACGCTATACACGGTTTGCGCCTGGGGACGGTTTTCTTCACGACAACGTGTGGCAACAGGACCTCCCGCGCAAAGCTGGCGAGGTAGCGGAGCAGGATGCCAGTGGTTATGAAGGCCTTGTAAGAGAGACGAGCCAGCCAACTGCTCCACGGGAGCTATCAGCACGATGCCAAGGTTGAGGCCAGTAAAGTGCTAGCCGGACAAAGGGATCGACGACCAGCGGACAGCCGACGCCGAGACCGGCGGACTGCAACGACTAGCTGGACAGATGATCCAGTAGCCGGTGGTCGACATCGGATAACGGGCCGGATAGGTGGTGCGGTAGTAGACAAACGGGCGGTGATGGCGACGGCGAAGGCCAGCCAGACAGAGACAACCGAGCGAGTGACAGCCAAGGGCAGAGCCGGTCCGACGGTTTGACTACCGACAAACAACGGCGACCGGACAGACACGGCCGGGGGACAGAACTGACTAGACAACCATTGACAACTAGAGACGAATAGTTGGATGGACAGTGGCGGACGGAGACACGAGGGCCAAGAGCTGGCTGGACAGATGGGGAGGAAAAATCATCCCCTCGAACCAAGAGAAGATAGGAACGAAAAGAAGGCAGAGGCGGGAGTAAGCAACAGCAAGTAGAAGAAAGAAAATGAAGAAAGAGAAAACGAAGAAAAAGAAGAAAAAGATGCAGACAGAAAGCAAGTTGAAAGAAAGAAAAAGTAAAGAAAAGAAGAAGACAAAAAGGCAAAGAGACAGAGGGGGGGGCATAGGGCATTTGACGAATCATGAGGAAAATCATTCATGTCACCACAAAATCAATGCCTTTAGCAAACTCTCTACACTCGTCTCTCTATCATATCAATTCGATGCAGAGAACCTAGGCAAAACCATTTGAGGCCTCACATCAAGCGCGAAGTACTAGACGCAAGATGGGCAGCAAGTGGGTGGCCATAGTAAAGCTCATCCCGGGGCGGACAACCACATGATCGAGAGGATGGCTGAGAGGCTCGAACAATACGGTCGAGAATACCGTTGAGACGCGCGGCCGAGAAGACGATTGGGACGAGTAGTCGATACGCGTGACCGAGAGGACAGTCGAGATGCGTGGTCGAGAGTATGACCGAGACGCGCGGCCAAGAGTACGGTTGAGACGCACGCCCGAGATTACGACCCAGATGCGCGACCGAGAGTATGACCAAGTGATGGCCGAAAAACGACGACCAAGACGCGCGGTGAAAAGCATAGCCGAGACGCGAGGCCAAGAATATGGTCGAGATGCGCGGCCGAGGGTACAATTGAGACGCGTGACTGACAGCACAACCAAGATGTGTGGCCCAGAATACGGCCGAGAGACATGGCCGAGATGCACGGCCCAGAATACGGCTGAGATGCGTGGTCGAGATGTGCAGCCCAGAATACGGTTGAGACGCACGGTTGAGAGTACGGCCAAGACGCGTTGCCGAGGCGCACGACCAAGACATGGCCGAGACGCAGCCGAACGATTGCCATGAGATAGTCCAGAAATGACCAAGTGATGGTTCGGTTGCCATCAGACAGACACGACCGACAGACAAATACAACCTATGGACCGCAGTAGCTGGCGGATAGAGCCCGTCGGTCGACTGAGAGAGTCAAACAGCCAGCAGATAGAAGGAGAGAGGAGGCCAAGAGAAGACAAAGAGGAAGAAATGAAGAGGGAGAAGAAGAAGCAGAAGAAGAGAAGAACGCACAAGAAGAAAATGAGGAGACAGAAGGAAATGAAAAAAGAGAAGAGGGGTATGAAGAGAAATTTTCAAAAGCATAAGGGTAGAGAAGATGAAATTTCAGAAACTCAAGGGCATGAGATGAAATTTCAAAAGCTCAAGGGTATGATGTGAGATTTCAAAAAGTGGAGAGCAGAATGCAGAATTTCGAAAACTCAAGGCCCAAAAAAAAAAATTCAAAAAAAAACAAAAACTTGAGGGTAAAAATTTTAGAGATCAAGGGTACAAAATACAAAGCTCAATTCACATGACATAACTGAAAAATACACATACATGTAACAAAATCATGAAAGGCCCATGCCACAATGGAGAAACCAATTGGTGTGTGGTTCAATTGAGCGACATTTTGACCGAACGAGAAGGTTCAAGTCAAGCAATGCTCCGATCGAAGTTATCGATCGTAGAGCTATGATCCGGTCAATGGATTTCCAACCATTGAGACGACCGATGGAGTTCCGATCGTTAATAGTTGCCATGGCGAGTGGGTTCACCGTGCGATGCACTATCCCACAAGCGTGCCATGTGTTACCCATAAGAGTTGTACGGGGCGGTATAAGGGTAAAACACATTAAAGAGGTTGTTCGGTATGTGTAATGTATATGAGTGTGAGCATGAGTATGTGTGAGCACATGCACAATTATGTACATGTGACAGGAATGTAACAATCTCTTTTTGTAACGGACATATTATTTACCATTACATTATGTATTATATAAACCCCTTATGGGGCATGGAATGGATATAGATTTTTCCCCTCTCATTTGGTGTCATTTCCTATTTGTCTTTCTCTCTTGCTCTCTCTCTAATGTAACCCCCTTGGGAGGAAGGCTTCACCCCCCACCTCATTAACACATGCCCCATTTCTACTGGTTTGAGGCGGTCCGGACGACTGTCTACATCTAAAACCAGATCGGTGACAAGGTGTCAGCACATGAGCTGTATTTCGGGTGCAAGCCGAATTTGAGACACCTTTGGATATTCGGTAGCATTGCATATGTGCATGTGCCAGATGAGAAGCGAAGGAAGTTGGATGCAAAGTCGGAGAAATGCATCCTGGTCAGTTACTGACATGAGCAAAAGGGCTACAAGTGTTATAACCCCCGGACGAAGCAGGTTCAAGTAAGCCGAGATGTCAAGTTCGATGAATCGGCATCATGGTACTCTTTACCGGCTCCGCCTTCCGACCCCGACCCGATACCGGAGGATGAGGTTAGTGAGCCTTAACCGGTCTAGTTAGAAGATGAATGGTTCGAGACTCTAGATGAGAGTCAAAAATCGTTGCGGTTGAGTGGACCGAATGAGGAGCTGAGTCGGTATGACCAGTTGAATGAGGAACCGGCGAGTAGTGGTGACTCTATCGTGCTCTCCCCACGCAAGGAACCGAGGAGACGGTTCACGCGCTGTCGTGAAGATTTTCGGCAATAGTGTGAAAATCCCATAAAACGTACGAAATCGAGTATGAATCACATAGTACAATAATTGTGAAGATAACATTTTAAATAGATTTAATATCTAAGTACAAAATGATGGAGGTTTCGAATGCACTTTATTACATGAGAAACGGACAACTAAATGTCAAGATATGAGGGTATAAAGTTTGTAAAAGGAAAAGAGAAAATTGTGAGATATCCCACATAGGCACGACAAATACAGCTCTCATCATATATAAGGTGGAGCAAAAGATATTATCTTTGTGTCTATGTGTGGAGCATAGAGAGTTCAAAGTAACTTGAACTAAGAGTGGAGGTGGGCTAGCTACTCGTAAAGGGTTATGGCCAACCAAAACCGGACCGGCGATGGAGCCGGTGATCCAGGGGCATCCGACAACAACTAAATGTCAAGATATGAGGGTATAAAGTTTGTAAAACGAAAAGAGAAAATTGTGAGATATCCCACATAGGCACGACAAATACAGCTCTCATCATATATAAGGTGGAGCAAAAGATATTATCTTTGTGTCTATGTGTGGAGCATAGAGAGTTCAAAGTAACTTGAACTAAGAGTGGAGGTGGGCTAGCTACTCGTAAAGGGTTATGGCCAACCAAAACCGGACCGGCGATGGAGCCGGTGATCCAGGGGCATCCGACAACAACTAAATGTCAAGATATGAGGGTATAAAGTTTGTAAAACGAAAAGAGAAAATTGTGAGATATCCCACATAGGCACGACAAATACAACTCTCATCATATATAAGGTGGAGCAAAAGATATTATCTTTGTGTCTATGTGTGGAGCATAGAGAGTTCAAGGTAACTTGAACTAAGAGTGGAGGTGGGCTAGCTACTCGTAAAGGGTTTTGGCCAACCAAAACCGGGCCGGCGATGGAGCCGGTGATCCGGCGGCATCCGACAACAACTAAATGTCAAGATATGAGGGTATAAAGTTTGTAAAAGGAAAAGAGAAAATTATGAGATATCACACATAGGCACGACAAATACAGCTCTCATCATATATAAGGTGGAGCAAAAGATATTATCTTTGTGTCTATGTGTGGAGCATAGAGAGTTCAAGGTAATTTGAACTAAGAGTGGAGGTGGGCTAGCTACTCGTAAAGGGTTTTGGCCAACCAAAACCGGACCGGCGATGGAGCCGGTGATCCGGCGGCATCCGACGGCATCTGACGGTTACTAAATGTCAAGATATGAGGGTATAAAGTTTGTAAAACGAAAAGAGAAAATTGTGAGATATCCCACATAGGCACGACAAATACAACTCTCATCATATATAAGGTGGAGCAAAAGATATTATCTTTGTGTCTATGTGTGGAGCATAGAGAGTTCAAGGTAACTTGAACTAAGAGTGGAGGTGGGCTAGCTACTCGTAAAGGGTTTTGGTCAACCAAAACCGGACCGGCGATGGAGCCGGTGATCCGGCGGCAATCCGGCGACGGCATAGGGCACCGGTATCCGACGAAGCACCGGTATCCGACGATGGCATCCGACGACGGCATCCGGCAACGACACCGGTATCTGACAACGGCATCCGGCGACTAGATAAATAAATATATAAATATATATACATATTTACATATACAAGGAGGGCAAGTAAGGATTTGAACCTTGCACCTCCAAGTTAGGAGTCAATTGACTTACCATTAAGCCATGCTATTTAGTTGAAATTATATTTCTATCATTGTACTTTTACATGTAAATTCTCATACATGACAGCTAAAATGAGTGACATGGTTATCATGCACCACATGTAATACATAAGCGCGAAATGGCAAACATGCAATTTATGCATGTCTTATACCCTCACATGCATCATATGCATGAGAGCATCTATAAAAGAGGGAAGGGGGAGGAGAAAAAAGGACGGTTTTTTTTTATTATGAAATTAAGAAGAAGAAATTCGTTATCAAATTGATGGTGTAACTTGTTTCTTAAATCCAAAGATAAAAAGTTCAATCGATCTTTCTCAATCGTTTAATCTCAACTTCTCTCTTTCCCAAACTATCTTAAGTACTTTCTCACCAAAGCTTGTATCGACTCTAAATCCTTCCGGTCCAGAACCCCGGTGGTTCCGCCTCACGATCCGCGCGTAGTGACGTATCTTCACGACATAATTAAGTGGTGAACCCGACGTGAACGAGGTGGTAGGAAGGATCAAGTCGAGATTAATACTTGGAGATGGCGTCCTCAAGCAACCAAGCGGGAGAGCTCGAAAGGATGATGCTAATCGTCGAGCAAATGATGAGATCTCGGGACAACGATGCGAGCGTGGAGAAGGCTGTCGATCGTGTTGTAGAGCTTGAGGGCCAATTCGATTGAAGGAACGTTACGAAGTTCCTTGATGCATATAGAAGGGAGATGAATCAAAGGGACGTGTCCGAGGCACGTCAAATCGCAAGTTTAAAGAGAGTTGTCACTAACAACATCCAAAGACGCGTTATCGAGCTTCAAGAAGGTAAGACAACATGGTCCGAGTTCGAGAAAACGATACTAGCGGAGTTCGTGGCTGAAGACTCAACGAGGATGACTCGACATGCCCTGATGAAGTGGATAGAGAAGAAGAATAAGAAGATGAGCGTCTCGAGGGTGTACGACGAATTCGACCAGATGTTTAGTCATCTCCCCAATACGGACCAAGTGTTGCTTGCAGAGGACAAGACTTTGTACTTCTTGAAGGCCGTGGACATAAAGGATAGACGGGAGTTGGGGACTCTTCTCGAAGATGATACCCAAGCAAATGGCCTCGTAGCAGACTGGATCGCGGTGAAGCGGGCATGCAATAGGCTCGACAAGCGTCGCCAATGGGTTGATGACACCGACTTGACGGGACCGACTACCACGGAGAAAGCAAGACCGCCGAAAGTAGCTGAGCCGCCAAGACAAAGTAACGTGGAAGAAAAGAAGATTGATGACGACATCATTGAAGAGCTAGCGAAGAAGTTCGAGAAGGTCACTCTAGCCAACATGAATCGTCGGGGCCCTAAAGGAAAAGAACCCTTTAGATGTGTGTGGTGCGATAGCATGGACCACATGAGAAGGGATTGTGCGAGCCTTCGAGAGGCGATTCGACAAAATATTGTATACATAGAAGACAACATGATCTACTCAAGCGAGACTAGAAGACCCCTACGGGTGAATTTCGGAAGAGGAAGAATGAAGAGATCTATGGAGGATGCCGATGTGACTCATGTGGATGCGATGCACTATGTTGCGTCGGCCGGAATAAGAGTCGGGAAAGACAAGACTGAAGCTGCTAGAGCGGGAGCAAAGTTTTGGACTTCCGTTCTCGAATATGAGAAGAAGGGAAAAATCACATCGAGCGAGGTAGAGGTTGCAGACCGAAGCGTGCAAAGCATAACCGGGTGGTCGGATTAGGTGGACGACAACACCATACTCGCAGAGGTGATGTGCGACAACCACGAGGTGTTCGTCAAAGAAAACAGAAAGAGAATAGAAGAGCAAGGGCCATCAAAAAGACATGAAACAAGGAACGTGAAAAAGAAGGACGATGCGGAGACGAGTCGACCTTTACAAACGGAGGAACGAGAATCAAGCCGAAAAGGAGAGCCGAGCATACGAGTTGAAGAAACGGTTCGGCCCATGAAGGTTGGTGTCGAAGACCCCGCTCGGAGGACAAGGACCATACCTACCTATAAGCTAAGGTCGGACATAGAGCAGACGACGGACCTAAAGAAGATTCTCAAAGAACGAGTTCTTGATAGCCACGTAACTTTGTCCTTGAGGGAATTGCTTGGCATTATGAAGAAGGAGTTCCATGACATGATCGTGGACCTTGTAAAGAGAAAGAGACAACAATCGGACGAGGAAGAAGAGAAGCCGCAAAAAGCAAAAACGAATGCCATAACGATGGCAAGAGACGAAGTCGATGAAGATATGGTGTACAGCCACTATACTCGACCTCATTGGGCACGAGCGACAACGGAGACGTCGTTGAAGATCGGGGAGAAGAAAGAGACCGTGGTAGCCTTGATCGACCACGGCTCGGAGATTAACCTCATGTCAACCGACCTCTACAAAAAAGGAAGATGGTCAATCAATACAAACCACGGATGGAAGATTCGCGCGGCAACAAAGTCTACGGAGGATTTGTATGGAGCTTGTCCCAATGTCAAAGTCACGATCGGGGATGTGGAGATGGATCAACACTTCTTCGTACAAGAATCGGCGTCGCATCCTGTCATCCTAGGGCAACCTTATATCACATCATCTCGGATGGAGACCAAAGTGTTCGATAATGGAGCAGCCTTCGCACGAATAAAGAGTCTTGACAACCAAAGATCGGTCCAATTCCTAACGGTGTGAGCCAATCATGAAAGGAATCGAGATAGTCTCGGAGGCGAATCCTCGGATTTTTAGAGTGGACTATTGAAGCATGGGGCACAAATAGTCCGAGCAATCACAAGACCCCACAAGAAAGAAGAGTGCGTGGATTGCAAGGAGAAGCAACATGTGTCACACCTAGTGGCGCATGTAAACTAGTACTACCCGACAAGAAGCACAAGCGCCGGATACAAGAATTTGAGAAGATGCTGAAAGAAGAGAACATAATAGAAGAAGGAGAGTTTGTGACTCACATTATGGAAGAAGCCTCATTTAATGACACCATCGGCGAAATCAAGGACGTCGTGGACTTGAGCTATCTTCACAACCAATGCGTGATTTCGGTTAACTCCGTCAACATGTACGCTATCATCGATGAATACCGTCGTGGCATCTCGATGAAGGAAGCTAACATCAACACGAAATATAAAACGGTGGATAAGAAGATCAAGCCAGTTGCGGTTCCGCTACCGGAAGATAGCTGGCAAAAGATGAAGGAAGTCGCTAACGATCCAAGCTTAAGAGATCCGAAGAAGATAGGTCATGTCTTCACCAAAGAGACGAAGGGGAAGCTACGAGTTGGAAAGGAGGATTTCCTTCTCCCTGAAGAGGAGCGAATGTTTCGCGATATGCTTGAGAGACATGGGAAGGCTTTCGCATTCTTCCCACGAGAAATCGGATGCGCCGACCCAAAGGTTATAGAGCCGATGGTGATCTTCACAGTGCCTCATGTGCCTTGGAATTTGAAACCGATACCGGTTCCGAGAGCACACCTTTCGAAGTTGATCGAGCTCTTAAAGGAGAAGGTGAGTATGGGAATTCTAGAACCGTCGAATGCTCCTTATTCCAATAGGTGGTTCACGGTGCCGAAGAAGAATGGATCATTGCGATTCATCCAAGATCTTCAACCCGTCAACAAGGTGACAATTCGAAATGCTGGAATCGGTCCGAGCGTGGACGAATTTGCCGAAGCGTTTGCGGGCCGGTCCATCTACTCCATTGGCGATCTCTACTCCGGATATGACCAATTCCAATTGGCGATCGACAGTCGGGACATTACAACCATGAGGACTCCGATCGGGCTTGTGCGGATGTGTACCTTACCCCAAGGCGCAACGAACTCGGTGGCTCATATGGTGAATGCCATGAATAAAGTCTTGAAGGATTGCATTCCGGACATCACGATGCCATTCTTGGATGATATTCCGATAAAAGGATGTTCGGATGAGGAGAAAGATGAATCGAAAGATAAGGAAGGTTGTAGAAAGTTCGTTGCGGATCATATGAAAGATTGCGAGAAGGTGCTTCAAAGGCTCGAAGATGCAAATTTGACATTTTCGGGAGAAAAATCCGCATTCGGGCAACCGGAGATCTTAGTGGTAGGTCACTTGTGTGGAGCATACGGCCGGAAGCCCTCGCCATCCAAAGTGAACGCAATCCAAGACATGAAAGAAGAATGCGAAAACCAAACGGAGGTTCGAAGGTTCCTTGGAGCGTGCGCGTTTTATCATATATGGATTCCTCACTACGCTCATGTCGCCGAACCGTTATATGGACTACTAAAGAAAAGAATAAAGTTCAAATGGCGAGACGAGCACACAGAGGCGATGCGAAGATTAAAGAAACTGCTTCTTGAAGCTCCGGCACTAAGGAAGGCCGACTATGCCGAAGGGAAACCAATTTACGTGACCATAGATACGAGCCCAACCGGAATCGGGTGGGTCATCAATCAAGAAGGTGAACATAATGCGCGATATGCCGTCCGGTTCGGAGCAAAGGTTCTTAGCGAACAGCAACAAAGATATGCCCAAGTCAAGCGGGAACTTTCGAGTATTGTGTCGGCAGTGAAGACAGACAAAGATTACCTGATCGGGTCAGAAGTGATAATAGAGACATATTGTCTCCCAATTCTCGGAATGGTCTCGGGATGTGCGACCCCAGATCTTGCTATGCTAAGGTGGATCGCCTACATCAAGTCTTTAAACCCAGAGATTCATCACATTGCAGGGAAGAAGAACACCATGGCTGACATGTTGTCAAGGGCAAGATTTTCAAATGAAAGTAACATGGTTTCGGAAGATGAAGATGTCGCCCTCGACTTCTTCAAGATGGCTCGATTGTCGGCGGAAGACCAGGACACGCAAACCCTCCACGCCTTCAACGAGAACGAGTATGAAGGAGAGTGGTTACTCATCGGTAGATTCCTAAGAACATTGACGGCAGATGCTTCGTTGACAAAGGAGGAGGCCCTACGAATCTGAAAGAAAGCTTACCGATACTTCTTGAAGGGAGGATTCCTTTGGCGACATCCAAAAAGAAGGACAGGAATACCACGTCGAGTGGTGGTAAAGAAAGAAGAGCAAGAGACGCTGATGACCGAATTCCACGACAGTGCTTGGGCAGGTCATAAAGGAACATGGGCGACATTCGAAAAGTTGAAGGAGAAGTACTAGTGGCCAAGCATGTACAAAGATGTACTCCATGTCGTGTCCACATGCGAAACTTGCCAAGTATATTCAAATATACGTCATCGTGATGAGTTAAAGCCGACATACCCACTCACCATACACTTCAAATGGATGGTGGATCTGGTCTCGATGCCAATGGGAGTGGGACAAATGAAGTACTTAGCGCTGGCAAGGGAAGACTTGACAAATCAAGTGGAAGGATGAGCCTGGACAAATAAGACGACTTCAGCCGTTTGCAAATTTCTACTTGAAGATGTTGTTTGCCGATATGGATGTGTAGGGAAGATAGTGGCCGACCGAGGGGAGTTGGACGCGCACGAAGCGACGGAGCTCTTCGAAAGACTAGGCGTGAAGCTCTCCCTCATGACTGCCTACAATCCGGAAGCAAATGGGAAGATCGAGCGAGGGCATGGACCTATCGTTAAAGCCATCGTACGAGCATGCAACGGTAGAGTCGGGAATTGGCCACGACTATTACCCTATGCCTTGTGGGCCGATAGAACGACACATAGCTCGGTGATAGGGTATATGCTGACGGAGCTTATGTATGGACAAAAGCCGATTATGCCCATCGAAAGGACGATCGCCTCATGGGTAGCGATACCGTGGGAGAACGAGATGAGCCGAGAAGAGTTATTAGCGGCGCGGATAAGGCAACTTGAAAGAAGACCTGAAGATTTAGAAAAAGCGCGAAAGATGATGAAGGCCGCCCGAGTAAAGAACCAAGTTCGGTTCGACAACACGCATCGACTTCGTCCCAAGAAGATTGAAGAAGGGGATTGGGTTTTGGTTTACGACAGCACCCTTGACAATCAACACAGTACAACAAGGAAGTTCGCAAGAAGATGGTTCGGGCCGTATGTGGTGACAAGTGCCAACGATAATGCCACATATCACCTTGCGGAACTAGACGAATCAAGGTTGGTCGTACCCATTGCGGGAAAAAGAGTAAAGATTTTCAAGAAAAGACAAGACAAGGATCCTGACCTCGATTACCTCGACGATGAACATAATAGGCCGGATGAAAATGAAGACATGGAGGAATCTAATTGATCATCGTAGCCGAAATCTCACTTCTTCTCTTCTTGGCACGTACCGGAGGACGTGCGGTTTTGTGGGGGTGGATGTCGTGAAGATTTTCGGCAATAGTGTGAAAATCCCATAAAACGTACGAAATCGAGTATGAATCACATCGTACAATAATTGTGAAGATAACATTTTAAATAGATTTAATATCTAAGTACAAAATGATGGAGGTTTCGAATGCACTTTATTACATGAGAAACGGACAACTAAATGTCAAGATATGAGGGTATAAAGTTTGTAAAAGGAAAAGAGAAAATTGTGAGATATCCCACATAGGCACGACAAATACAGCTCTCATCATATATAAGGTGGAGCAAAAGATATTATCTTTGTGTCTATGTGTGGAGCATAGAGAGTTCAAAGTAACTTGAACTAAGAGTGGAGGTGGGCTAGCTACTCGTAAAGGGTTTAGGCCAACCAAAACCGGACCGACGATGGAGCCGATGATCCGGTGATGGCATCCGGCGACGGCATCCGTCGAGGCACCGGTAACCGACGACGGCATCTGGCGATGCACCGGTAACCGACGGCATCCGGCGACGGAAAACCGGACCGACGATGGAGCCGGTAACCGACGGCATCCGGCGACTAGATAAATAAATATATAAATATATATACATATACAAGGAGGGCAAGTAAGGATTCGAACCTTGCACCTCCAAGTTAGGAGTCAATTGACTTACCATTAAGCCATGCTATTTAGTTGAAATTATATTTCTATCATTGTACTTTTACATGTAAATTCTCATACATGACAGCTAAAATGAGTGACATGGTTATCATGCACCACATGTAATACATAAGCGCGAAATGGCAAACATGCAATTTATGCATGTCTTGTACCCTCACATGCATCATATGCATGAGAGCATCTATAAAAGAGGGAAGGGGGAGGAGAAAAAAGGACGGTTTTTTTTATTATGAAATTAAGAAGAAGAAATTCGTTATCAAATTGATGGTGTAACTTGTTTCTTAAATCCAAAGATAAAAAGTTCAATCGATCTTTCTCAATCGTTTAATCTCAACTTCTCTCTTTCCCAATCTATCTTAAGTACTTTCTCGCCAAAGCTTGTATCGACTCTAAATCCTTCCGATCCAGAACCCCGGTGGTTCCGCCTCACGATCCGCGCGTAGTGACGGATCTTCACGACAGCGCAAAGAGAAAGGGAAGAGGAAGATGCCGGAATACGAAACCGGCAACGTTGAGTCGGATCGAAGCGAATCCGACTCCGGCAAGGATGAAGGTGGATCTTCAGGAACGAAGTCTGAACCGACCAATAAGGGCCCCAAACCGGGTAACGATAAGTTACGCCGGTCTTCCCGCCAGAAGAACCCCGTAAAGCGGTACGGGTACAATGAATACATGGCGCAGCACTATGCGTACATGACCAAGGTGGCGGAAGTGCGTGAACCGGAGAGCTACCTAGAAGCGGCAAAGGACGCAATTTGGCATGCCGCTATGGAGGAAGAAATGCGGGCACTCGATGCCAATGACACATGGGACCTAGTTGACCCTCCCTGATACTGTAAATTGATCGGATGTAAGTGGGTGTACAAGGTAAAGTACAATGCCGACGATTCGGTTAACCGGTACAAGGTCCGGTTAGTGGCGAAGGGATACACGTAGACCCACAGAATCGACTACGACGAGACCTTTGCTCCGGTAGCGAAGATGACGACGGTTCGTGTGGTGCTAGCGGTTGTTGCGGCAAAGGGGTGGCATCTTCACCAGATGGAAGTGAAGAATGCATTTCTTCAAGGTAATCTTGAAGAAGAGGTCTTTATGACCCAACCCCCTGGTTTCCAGTCGGAGATGAACAAGTCGGCGGTATGCCGGCTGAAGAAGTCACTTTATGGCCTGAAGCAAGCCCCCGAAGCTTGGAATGCGAAGATCACACACCGGTTGCGTATGGTGGGGTTTGCGGCCTCCAAGTCAGACTCTTCATTGTTCATCTGGCATGGTCCGGATGGTCTGGTTTGCATATTGTTGTATGTTGATGATCTAGTCATCACGGGACCTGGACTCGATGAAATCGGCCGAGTAAAGTCCCAGCTGTCGAATGCATTTGAGATGAAGGACCTAAGGGACCTTCACTATTTCCTTGGGATCGAGGTGATCCGAACCCCCGACGGCATATTGCTCTCACAGAGACACTATGTGTTGAATATGTTGTACAAGTTTGGCATGGTGGAATGTCGACCTATCTCGACACCCCTGGACCGGAACTAGAAGCTTTGTCCCGACTCCGGACCGGCCTGCGACTGTTATACCAGCATGGTATAACCGAAGAGCTAGTCGGCTACACCGATGCCGACTGGGCCGATGATGCATCGGATCGTCGATCCACCTCCGGCTCTATGTTTTCCCTTGGTAGCGCGGTTGTTGCGTGGAGCAGCAAAAAGCAGCCAACAATGGCCCTTTTGAGCACTGAGGCTGAATACTAGGGCGCTACCGTTGCCACCTGTGAAGCCATTTGGCTTCGGCGATTTCTGCAAGACCTGCGAATCGAGGTGCCGACCCCGATCCTGATCTACTGTGACAACATAAGCAGCATGAAGCTCACCCCGTATTCCATGCTCGCACAAAGCACATAGAAGTGCACTAAAACTTCGTGCGTGAGCGTGTCCTGAGCAGTGAAGTCAAACTTCGGTATGTTCATACGGATCAACAAGTTGCCGACATCTTCACCAAACCGCTCGGATCGGACAAGTTCTAGCACTTCACCGAAATGCTTGGTGTTCAGCATCTTGACGTGCCACACTTGAGGGGGAGAACGGGTAAAGACACCGGAACGGGCAAAGGCACCGGAACGGGCAAAGGCAAAGAAACTACCGATTGCGCCGGTGAGCGAAGAACCAGCAAAGCGAGAGACGAAAAGAAGAAAGGAGTCGAGTCGACAAAGGAAGTTGACACATCCGAACAAGTCAGAATAAGCGGCAGCGGCAAGAGAGTCAAGAAGGACAAAGCCGATCGAAAGAAGAAGGCCAAGACCCGGACATGGTCCGATGTGGTGAAGGCCGTGGAACCAGAAGACGAATCGGGACCGACTGATTCGGACAAGAGTTGGAATGAGTCGGAGACAGCCGATTCAGTTCAACGGACAAATTCGGAAGAACCGGATCAATTCAAGGCCAAGAGGACGAGAAGGCAGCGAAAGTCGACGCCAACACGAAGGAATCGGCGAATCGGCAAGCGCCGAAGTCATAACAGTGTTGACCAGACATGCCGACCGAGGAGGTCAAGGTGTGCAGAATCAGAAGGGTCGCCGCAAACGGGAACGGACTGGATGAGGAGTGTGAGTGAGACAGAGTGTCGCCAGAAGGAGCCGGGTGGAAGGACCGGCTGCCATGGAGACTAACACTACGATCCGACCTCAAGTTGAGCTTGAGGGGGAGTGTTGAGCAGCAAGCTCAACCGGATCCAGATCGGCTGAATAAGCCTGAGCCGGATCGGCATCGGGAAGGATGAGCCGGATTGGTGAGCTAGGGAGCCGGTTAGCCGGATCAAACATTAACCGGAAACCTAGTACCGGAAGCCTCGTAGCCGCCTAGACAACTAGGTAGTTAATGTCTCGTAGTTAGTGTTAGACGCTCGTGTGAGCATTGAAGTACCTGCCAGTACTTCTGTCAGTCCTTTATGGACTTGTATAAACAATGTTGTTTAGGATGTTGGATGTACATAGAACGATTATTGTTTTGTAATAGATTTTAACGTTTTGTTCTCTCTCTATCTCTCCCGCGTACACTCTGTGTGTTAATCTCTCTCTCTCTCTGTTGCTATCCGGCAAGGTCGGTTTGTCTGACGCTTCCGCAAATAATCTTTTACACTTCATTTTGAAGATAACTTGAGAACTGGTTGGAAAAGTACTCCTTTCGGCCATCAGACCTTAGGTGTTGAGAGAACAAGCTCAACCGGATCCAGATCGGCTGGATAAGCCAGCGCCGGATCGTATCGGGATCGGAGAGCCGGACCGACGTGTGTACCAGTAGGTTGTTTAGAGGTCTACACTTCTAGACTACCAGTTAGTTAGACATGGTCCTCGTAGTTAGTGTCCACCGCTCATATGAGCATTGAAGTACATAGTACTTTTGTTAGTCCCTTGCGATCTTGTATAAAGAGTGCTTACTGAGCACATCATATGTACAGAGTGTTATTATTTTGAATTGTGTTTATGCTTTCTGCTCTCTCTGTCTCTCATGTGTATTCTTTGTTTAAGCTTCCATTAAACCTTTATTCTCTGTTTTCTGTTGCTATCCGGATAAACCGGTTTGTCAAAGCTTTCGCATATTAACTTTGTCATGGTATTAGAGTGCGAGGGTTGAGAACCTCTTCATCTAACAAGCGTTTTTTGAAGACAAACTCTAAAACCCGGTAAAGAACAGATAGAAGGAAAATATGGACCGAGGTATGGGTACCTTGCTCTTGACGGAGAAGCTCAACAGATCCAACTATGCATCTTGGTCATACAAGATGCACCAGTACCTGCTCGGGTACGGTTACTAGAGCTATGTCAATGGAGCTAATGTACAGAACCTGATGCGGCAGACAGGGACTTCCTGACATGGGAACAAGCGGCAAGCAGGGTAATGTTCTGCTTCGCATCTAGTGTCGTTGATCAGGTCCTAAGCCATATTCGGGATGCCAAGACGCCGAAGGAAGCTTGGGGAAACCTGAAGAAGGTCTTTGCCGCAAGCACTACGGGTCGAAAGTTGCAACTCTAATAGGAGTGAAGCAATGTTCGATAGAAGGACATATCGGTGGCCGACTATACGACCCAGATCAAAGACATCTACAACTCACTTGACTCTATCAACGTAACCGTTGAGGAAGATGAGATGGTGCAGGTTTATCTCGAGGGCTTGGCGTCAAAAGTCGGAGCATTCCGGAAGTCAGTCTATAGAATGGAGAATACCCCCTCGTTTTTTGACTTACAGTCGATGCTCCTAGTAGAGGAGAACCATGTGGGTGCATCAACGAGCACGCACACCGACAACAGGATGTTGTACATGGAGGCGTATTGTCCCGTGGTCGAGGCGGACGAGGTGGACGAGGCGGATCGGCATGCGGTGGAAGCAGACGACAAGTGCAGAATCGGAGGCACAGTGATGGTGTCGACAACATCTCTAAACCCTCCACAAGCAGGGGGAGTCAAGGCGGTGTCGGGAGCAGGCAAGAGAAGACCGCCACGAAATGTTGGTATTGGGGCAAGAAAGCCCACCCAGAAAGCAAGTGTTAGACGAAGTGCACTGATTCGAATAAACCCAGATCTCGCAGGGTTAAGGGCCGAATTAAAAATGGATGGGGACGAGCGTAACAGTAAAGAAGCAAAAAATAGTAATTATTTTAATAGTAGTAACGGTTCACGCTCTGTTCGTAACTGTCCATGACTCCTATAAAAGGGGTCATTAGAAGCCTGTAAAAGGTGTCAAACATTATTGTATCATTTTGCAACTTTTAATAGAATCTTGTTTGCCTAATACTCTAAGTATTATACTGTGTTGTAATTTATCCATGTTGAGTCTCTACGTTCTGTGTAACGTTTCCATAACTAGTCGGTTGTAGACGGCTCGTGTTCATCTCCACAGTCGCACAGTCACGTTCTGTTTGATACCTACTTGAAGTCCTTATCTTTTGGAGTTCACTGAACAATCCGAGCCACGTTGCCCTTCCCCGAACACAAGACCTTGAGTCGAGTATACAAAGGACCAGATGTTCGACACCGTGTTACCTTGAGTCGGTAACAAAAAAGACAAAAAGATATGGTGTAGTGGTTACAATTATTCATTAGGCACGTGGGGTGTGTAGAGTTCGATTTTCTATCAACCCAGCATAGATTAAACACTATTTGTTCCTTCTTCTTTTTAGAAGAAAGATAGGGAATAAGTGCATTTAATGCCAAATTTTGGCATCTCTTCTTCTCTATAAAAAGAAGGAGAAGAGGGCTTATTTCAAGTCACCCATTTTGTGTTTCGGAGTGTACCATTAGTGTTTTGGGTTTCTCTTCTAATCTTCTTTTTTCGAACATTAAATTTTGTGAGGCTTCTTCTTCTTCAACTCAACGTACTTGAGGGCTTAAAGTTTCATTTTTCCTCTTCTTCATGAGCTTTTGGGTTCTTCTTCTTGCTCTTCTTCTTTTTCTCAAGCGTACCTTGAGACTAATTCGCTCGCAAGTGCCATTATGCATCGGTGGATTCAAAAGAGGCCAAAGGTAGAAAAGGATATTTAATAATAATAAAACTGAAAAAGATATGGTGTAGTGGTTACAACTATTCATTAGGCTCGAGGGGGGTGTAGAGTTAGATTTTCTATCAACCTTATTTATTCCTTCTTTTTCCAAGAAAGATAGGGAATAAGTGCATTTAATGCAAAAATTTGACGCTTCTTCTTCTCTATAAATAAAAGGATAATGTTGAGTGACTAGCTCAATGTGAGACGAATCAGCTAAAGGCCATAAGGCCGAAGAAGCCGAGAACCGAATCGGCTAGAAAGGATTGGTTGTAGAAGCCATTAGGACCACAAGTGTTTTTTGATGGAAATAGTGCTCGGCCACAACTGAGTCTCAAACTCACAATGGAAGAAATAAATAGAAAGTAGCAATGCACTTAAAAAGACAACAGAGACGACACTAAATGTTTACATGGAAATCCATAATCAGTAAAAACCACGGGAGCCCACAGAATCCAACTATCACTATGAGAGGAAGGGTACAATGGGAGACTCAAAGGCAATGACCTCGAGCTCTATCTTCGCCTACTGGCGATTACAACAACAAGAAAACGTGGATGATCTAGTCATCACGAGACCCGTTCTTGCTGAAATCGGCCGAGTGAAGTCCAAGTTGTCGGATGCATTCAAAATGAATGACTTGGGGGACCCTCATTACTTCCTTGGGATCGAAGTGATCCATACCCCCAACGGCATATTGTTATCTCAGCGACTTTATGTGTTGAATATATTGTACAAGTTCGGCATGAAGGATTGTTGACCAGTCTCGACACCCCTGTACCGGAACCTGAGGCTTCGTCCCAACTCCGCACCAGCCTGCGATGAGAAACAGTTCCGACAAATTGTCGGAAGCCTCATTTATTTGACAATGACCCTACCCGACATTAGCTATCCGGTCGGAGTGATAAGTCAGTTCATGTAGAAGCCGACTATGGAGCACCTCTAGTGTGCGCACCGAATACTGAGGTATGTTAGTGGCACTAAGGACCGAGGACTATTATACCGACATGGTATAACCGAGAAGCTAGTTGGATATACAGACGCCGACTGGGCCGGAAAAGCATCGAATCAACGGTCCACCTCCGAATACATTTTTCTCTTGGTAGCGCGGTTGTTTCATGGAGCAGCAAAAAGCAACCAACCGTAGCTCTATCAAGCACGGAAGTTGAGTATCCGAGCACTACCATTGCCACTTGTGAAGCTATATGGCTTCGGCGGCTGCTATAAGACCTTTGGATCGAGGTAGCGACCCCAATCCTGATCTATTGTGACCAACAAAGCATACATCTCACTTAGAACCCCGTATTTCATGCTCATACAAAGCACATAGAAGTACATTATCACTTTGTGCGTGAACGGGTCCTAAGCGGTGAAGTTGAACTTTAGTATGTTCACACGGATCGGCAGGTTGCCGACATCATCACCAAGCCGCTTGGACTGGAGAAGTTGCAGCACTTCTCGGAGATGCTCGGTCTCTAGCATGTCGACGTGTCGCACTTGAGGGGGAGAATGGAGACAGGTAATAGCATCAAACAAGGAGCTAGAGAGAAAGACAGAACTGAGACAAGGGGAGACTAGAAGAAAAATGAAGCCAAGTTGACCGAAGGAGTCGGCACATCCGGAAAAGTCGGAGAAAGTGACAACGACAGTAGAGTCAAGAGAGACATGCAGGTGACCGCAAGAAGAAGGCCAAGACCCGAACATGGTCTGATATTGTGACGGGCTTGAAAACGGAAGACGAATTGGAGACTACCAACTCAGACAAGAGCTGGAATGAATCAGAGACAACCGATTTAGTTCAACAATTTGATTCGGAAGAGACGAATCTGTTGAAGGCGAAGAAAACTAGAGGGAAACGAAGACGGCGTCAGAGTCGCAGCAGCAAAGGAGCTAAGATGGGCTTGTTGAGCAGACAAGACAATCGAGGAGGTCGAGTAGCGCAGAACCAGATGGGTCACGGAAGGAGGAACCGGACCGGATGAGGAGCGCTAGAAGGAGCCGGATGAAAGAACCTACTGCCCCGGACACTAACACCACAATCCAACCTCAAGTTGAGCTTGAGGGGGAGTGTTGAGCGAGCAAGCTCAACCGGATCCGGATCGGCTGGATAAGCCAAAGCAGGCTCGTATCCGGATCAGTGTCCAAAACTAGGAGCCAAATCGGGATAGAGGAGCTAGATCGGAGAGCCGGACTCACATGTGTACCGGTAGGCCGTTTAGAGGTCTACACTTCTAGACTACTAGGCAGTCATGGTTGTTGTAGTTAGTGTTAGCCGCTCGTATGAGCATTGAAGTACATAGTACTTCTGTCAATCCCTTGTGGACTTGTATAAAAGGTGCTCATTGAGCACATCCTATGTATAGAGTGTTACTATTTTAAATTGAGTTTATGCTTTCTGCTCTCTCTGTCTCTCCTTTGAATTCTTTGTTCCTAAGCTTCCATTAAACCTTTATTCTTTGTTTTCTGTTGCTATTCGGATAAACCAGTTTGTCAAAGTTTCCGCATATTAACTTTGTCATTAGGCACTTGATTTTTCTTCCGGTTTCCTATTCTGCAAGGCTCTTCACCTTGAGGAAACATGCAAAGACTTCGCTCTTTTTCGTGATCAAGCACCCCCTGGGCCAAGTGTGTCAAGTGTAGTCATCGATGAAGATTACAAAGTAACGGCGTCCTCTGATTCTTACGTTCTGTGCCGGTTCCCACTCATCCAAATGGATAAACTCGAGCTGGTTCTAGCTCCGATTCTTCTCATTGGGGAATAGAAACCTATGCTTTTTCCCGAGCTGGCAAGCTTCACAAATTTGGCCCTTCTAGCCACTAAACTTTGGCAGTCCAGAAACTACGTGTTTCAACTTCATCTCTTGAAGCATCTGGAAATTGATATGGCCGAACCTTTTGTGCCATAGGTCGATGTCCACCTCAACCTTTTGCCCTTTTGCAAACATCGCGGTTCCAACATCGTTCGTTTCGAAGATGAACATCCTCCCTTCTCGACGTCCTTGTGCAATGACTTTGCCTTCTTCTTCGATGAAGCACCCGAGATGTGTGAACCGGACCTGCATCCCTTGGTCACAATCTATCCATCCGACACCATATTCTTTGTGATTGTTGGGATGTGTAGAACGTTCATCACCTTGCCCTTCTGTCCTACATGGTTTAGGGGGACTTCACCGACATGTTCTATGGTATGTGGGGTGTCATCATCGGTTTTTATGATCCCCGGTTGTTCTGGTTTCTCTAAGTAAGAGAATCACTCCTCGTGGCTTGTCGTATGGTTCAACGCTCTAGAATCAACATACCATACCTCATTCAATTTCGAGGTGCTTGTCTTCATCGAATTAGCCTTGTGCTTCATCACAAAGGTTGGGCCCGATCCATTTCCGGTCTTTCTGGTTCCGGATTCTTCTTATCCTTCAATGTAATGCGAGCATTGTCCACTCCCTTGTCCGGCCTTGCCAAATCTGGATTTGTCCGAATTGGTGCGCCTTTGCCAACACTCGCTCTCTTGGTGGCCTTTCTTGCCACAATACCAACATTCCGTCTTGGGCTTTTGCGCCAGAATGATCCGAACTTTTGCGCCAATCCTCTGAAATAGACCTGCACCCTTTCGTCCTCCTCGACAGTCAAGTTGATGGATGCAAGAGAGTTGCATATGTCCTTGATCCGGGAGGTGTAGTCAGCCACCGACATGTCTCTTTGTCAGACATTGTTGAAATGCTACCTGAGCTAAAGCATTTTGGTTGAGGTGCTCGCTGTGTCGTAGTGTAATTCATACACTATGTGAAAATAATATAAAATAACCGATTGAATAAATATGAAGAAAAAAGAAGAAAATATCAAAATAAGCATTACATGCATAGGGCAAGATTCGAACCTTACACCTCCATATTAATAATGTAATGTCTTACCATTGCACTAGCATTTCATTAGTGTTAAAAAGTAGATGTTCCACATAGAAAGGTTAGTTCACCTAGGATAAACTTTAGTTAAAAGAAAACGCATGCTAAAAGAAAAAGCTACGCATGCACATCTAGCGTGTATGAACGCTATAGTTTACAAAAAACGCACAAGTTAGAAAAAGCATGATCACTTTAGATAAAGCATATAGTCTATCTATAGAAAAAGCATGGAGTCTATAGTTAGAGAAAATGCATGGGTTGGAAAAGACTCTCTCATCTCTATATAAGGATGAGGAGCACAATGTAATGGGGGGGAAAAATATTTGGAAACTGGATATGTTTCTAAAAAACACCAATTAATAAACTATACTTGTGGGATTCACAAGGATTCTATATCATTCTCTTTCAACCCAAATTTATATTCTTATATTCATATTGATTAATCTAATACAATACACTCGTGGGATTCACGAGTTTGCTATAACTCTTTCTTACAACATATTTATATTCTTATTAGCCTTAAAACTCTCCTCTTCCTAGTCCAGAACCCTAGTGGTTCCCACCCGACTCATGCAACGATCTTGCGCCGAAAGGCACGACAGCGGCGAAAATCTTCTTCAAATTTCCCCAAGCCTCCTTTAGCGTCTTGGTGTCCTGTACGTAGCTTAGTAGTTGATCACCCACACTATATGCAACTTGCAAGGTAGTAGAGAACTCTGCTTGCCGAGTGTTCCCAAGACGGAAAATCCATGTGTGTCGAATCCGGTGTTGTATCATTTGCTTCTTCGACATAACTTCAATATCCATGCCCCAACAGGTATTGGTACATCTTGTATGACCAAGATGTGTAGTTGTTTCTGTCGAGCTTCTCCGTTGAAAGCGAGCTTCCCATACCTCTGTCCATTTCTCTTCTTATCTATTCTTACCAGGTGTTAGGTCTTGGTTTGTGCTGAAAGCTCTTGTCGGCAGTAGAGGATGTTCTAACCCTCGCGCTCTAATACCATGTAAAAGATCAATAATGTGGACGCTAAACAGAACCTAATCGGTTCGGCCGGACTGCAACAGAAAACAAAGAGAATGGAATACACAGAGTAGGTGAGAGAGAGAGAGAGAGACAGAAAGAGAACAGACAACAAAACTTCAATTCAAAATAATGAACACTCTGTACATACAATGTGCTCAGTGAGCGGTTTTATACAAGTCCTTCAAAGGACTGACAGAAGTACTGACAAGTACTTCAATGCTTGTACCGAGTGACTATCACTGACTCTTAAAAATATGCCTACGTACTAGGCTAGGATCGTAGGCCTCTAGCGGCCTACCGGTTACACTCACATCCGAGCACTGATCCAACTCTCCATTCTGGACACCAACCCAGCTCCAGCTTACTCAGCCGATCCATATCATGTTGAGCTTGGTCGCTCAACAAATATACACAATACACAACATTTACATGGAAAAGGGAAAAACCATGCAGCAACAGATCTTCACTATAAACAGAAGTACAAGAGGGAAAAACAAATTACAAGTCTCTGAAATCAGGTCGGTTCGACTATTCCACCTATTGTCATTGACTTGGATCAACTATCCAATATAGTCGACCTACTGATTGATCTGGTTGATCTAACTAGTCGACTCTTCATTCCATCCATCTCGTCAATTACAAGATTTCAACTGCCGATTCTCCCAATCGTCTGCCGACTTCTCCCATTAGGAGGGATACAATCCGAACAAAATGAATAAGAGCTCTTCTTCACTTGTAGCTACAACAGAAGTGTCCTTCTTCTTTGATCCATTGTGCCGCTTGTTTTCTGATTGCTTCCTGGGCTTCCCATTCGGCGGCCTTCCCCTTCGACCGCGTGGTAACCTGCTGTACTTCGGTTGTCACCATGTTGACTGCCGGCTGCTTGTCGGTTGTTTTGCTTGGGCATTGATTACTGTAATGCCCCTCTTTTCGGCAGTAATAACAGTACACCCTGTGCGTGTTGCTGGATTCTCCTTTTTCCCCTGTTTGGGGAAGGGGCATTCCCCGGCGGTTGTCCTCGGTTTTTCGGTTCTCCGGTGCCGCTACTGGTTTGTCATTCCTTGCTGCCTCCCGACGCTCCTCTCTACGGAAGAATCCACGCCTTTGGTTCCGTCGGAAATTCCGGTTCCCTGGCCGCCTTTCTTCTCTGCGTCGCTCGTATTCCGGGGATTCGTCTCGGTCGTACCGGTCCCGGGGGTAGCTATCCCTGCGGTTCTCCTCTCGGTCATAGCTGTCGCGTCTTCTATCGGGGTATCTGTCGCCGCGTTCTCGTCGGTAGCGGTCGTCCCTCCGGAATCGATCCTCTTCCAGGTCCCGATTGCGCGGTTCTATGTGTCGGACCGGTGCCGCTTGTCGAGTTAACAGGTTATACTCGCATCGGTTCGTTGTGTGGGCGCGAGAATTGCATATCATGCACTGTGCACGCAGGGTGCAGTCGACGGTCGAGTGCCCCGAATTTAGGCATGTTGTGCATTGTAGGGCTTATCGGAACCGGAGGTCCTCCTCCTTCGGAAGCGCCTGGTGTAACGCCCCCATCGGCAAGAAGGGGCTCGTCTTGTCCATTTCCAGGACCCGATCAATGACTTGGTCCATTGTGCTGGTGCTGAAATCGAGGATTCCACACATCGCTCGAAGTGGCTCTTTCAACGCAGCCAAAAAGACTGCTTTGGCCTCCTCTTCGGGTGGTGCTCTTGCTAATTGACTGTGCAAGGTCTGGAAACGAATGATAAATTGTGGGACCGTCTCGTTTTCTCCCTGCCGGGTGGTGTAGAATTGTCCGACCAATTCCCTTTGTTCCACTCGTCTATGAAACAGGCGTAAAAACTGGGTTTTCAATGCCTCGAACGTGGCGAAGCTGCCTGGTAAGTGCTTTGCGTGCCACCGGGCCGCCGGTCCTTCTAATGTCATGCCGAATTCGGCGACTTTGGATCTGTCGGCCTCGGGCTCCGTCAGTCTCTGGGACACGTGGTTGGCTTCCCATGTTTGCAGGAATGCATACACATGTGCCTCTGCGTCGGGCTCATCCCGATACTTTGGGTACGGATACGGCATCGTGTCGTCCCACTGATTCTCCTGCGCTGGTTCCTCCGAAGTCGGTATCCGCTCCTGCGGTTCCCCCGCAGGTGGTGTTGGTATCCGCTCTTGCGGTTCCTCCGCGGGTGGTGTTGATAACCGCTCCTGCGGTTCCTCCGCGGGTGGTGTTGGTATCCGCTCCTGCTGTTCCTCCGCGGGTGGTGTTGATAACCGCTCCTCCCTCCTCGGCGATTGCCGGTCACCGAACTCCAGAGTTATTTCCTCCTCTGGCTCCGATGTTGCTGAGTAATCCGACTCAAAGGGGTTGTTCTCGTGGCTGCTTTTATAACGGGATCCCACGCTTTCCCCGCTATCCGAATCCGCCTCTAATGTTGCAAATGCCGCTGCGTCCCCGTCGCCGCCAGCGAGAGTCTGTAGTAGTGTCTCCGCTTCTTGGAGGCTGGTTATGCTACTGCCTTCGTCGGAAGCTTGTAGAACCTGGAACTGCAGTGCTTCTTCTGCAATTTGCCGAAGCGTTTTTGAGAATGACCGATCGCGCCGGATCTCGTCGACGGTTAGCTGCAGGGCTTCCCGTCGTCGCTGTCGTTCGGCGTGGCATCTCCCTCTTTCGGTGAGGTGGTCGTTGTTTTGTCTAGACATCCATCCCCCGGTTGTCCTCTGCACTCTGCAGGAATCGTGGTCACCAAAATAGTGTTGTATGTATGGCTGAACTAGCCGCAACACAGGTGTCTATCCGACACTTCTCCAAAGGGGTGGTAGAGATAGGATGTTAATACACGCGTATGATAATTACACTTAAGCACAGACGAAGATAAGATCAATAAGCATAAGCAAGACTATATTAATTCTTCGTAACTTCATTACAAAACATTGGATCCTTTTATAGGCATCCGGCCAGATTACAATCGGTGCTCTTAGGCAACCGTTAACCGAAACCGAATCGGTTCGGATCCGGATCGGTTACAACTACCAGATCCGTCCCTCCTAATAATTCTATTTATCTATTTATCCGCTTCGACTCCGATTCATCTTTGCTTTCCCATTTGCCTTCTTCTGACCGGCCAACAATATTCCTCTCGGAATATCTTTCCTGACGACCTCCCGGTGTACGCACTCGGCCTAACCGATCGGTCCCAACCGATCCGATCCTCCGCTTCTTCAGCCGATCCAGCCGATGTTGAGCTTGTCTCTCAACACCTATAAATAGAGGACACGGCTTCTGAGCAAAGGACACGGTGTACAAGAACAAATAGTCACGGCTCACGGAAAAAGAAATGGAGAGGCAACTATAGGGGATGCATAACTCCATTTCCAAATTCGAATTGCGGTTAGAGGAAGCCCAATTGGCGACCACCACAGAGGAGCCCTCGACATCCAAAATACAAGCACTACACGAGGAAGTTGAAGCATCTCAGGCGATAAAGGTGAAGGTAGGGAAAGCGGCAGCAAATGCCGAATCAGAAATCGAACAGATTCAATCTGAGCTTCGGCAATCATCGGATCATGAGAAGAGTGTTTAGGCCATGGCCCAAAAAAATGGGAAAGCACTCCTAGACAGGCTAGACGCATTCATTATCATGCACAACTGGACTCTAGCCACCCTCGATGAACAAAAGGAGGCCTCCACACAGGCCGAACAATCATTCGAGAAACTGATGGAGGCGAAATCGAAGCAGAAGGAGTGGTATGAAGAACAACTGATAGATGAACGAAAATTGGCGGAGGAAATACAACTCCGAATGTAGTAGGAAATGGTGTGTATGGAGGAGATGTACGAAAAGGAAAAGCCAATCTTGAGACGAACATGGGTCTCATTCAAGACTATTACGCCTTACAATCAGGGTGTGTTGCAAGTACCATTAAGCAACTCGAGGCGACCATAGAGCAAATGTGGACAAAGACAGAAATGCCGGTGGAGAGGATCCAAACACTGCTAGAAAATCTGAAGGAAGTCGTCATTCAGATGATCTCCGACCGGTTACAACGAGGCTGGGAGGACTGGTCCACACAAGTAGTCGAACTCCACATTTTTCAGACAGGCCAGGAGAACCGAAGGAAAGAAGTCCATGGATTTTACAAGCTCGACAAGGATAGCGTCAGCATAATTCAAGCAAATCTCGTAGGGAACTACAAGGTGCCCACCGAGCGACACTCCCGAAAATAGTGCAACGTTTGGAAGATTTCAGTGAAGACCAAATTAGGTTCGCACTAGAAATGGAAGCATACAAGACCGAACACGTGCAGGAGGAAAAAGAGCAAGAGACTACGGAGGAGTCGGAAACCATCTAGCTCCCCGACAGCAAATCGGTCCACTCCCCAGACGAACCTCACCCCACAGAGCCCGTACCCACCCTTGACACGGACAACATTGAGGAACAACCGGCCGAGGAGATTCCGAAGAGCACAAAGTAACAGGCGGAGCTCACCACCCCTCCCTAGCCACAACCCCAAGAAACCCTACAGGAGAACAAACGGAACGAACACACCGTCGAGCCGCAACTGACCCCAACCCCAAACCCCCAATGCGAACTCGAATCGACTCTAACCGAACTGAACATTTTGCACATTTTTGAAGAAGCCTCATTGGCTCGTGGGTTCAACTGTGCATGCACTATCCCACAGGCGTGCCATGTGTTGGCCGTTTCAAACGACCAAGTGGGAAGGGGGGAGGGGAGGAAACGGTTACCAGCCGAATTAAAAACGGATGGGGCCGAGGGTAGTAGTAAAGAAGAAAAAAATAGTAATTATTTTAATAGTAGTAACAGTTCACGCTCTGTTCGTAATTGTCCATGACTCCTATAAAAGGGGTCATGGGAAGCCTGTAAAAGGTGGCGAACATTATTGTATCATTTTGCAACTTTTAATAGAATCTTGTTTGCCTAATACTCTAAGTATTATATTGTGTCGTAATTTATCCATGTTGAGTCTCTACGTTCTGTGTAACGTTTCCATAACTAGTCGGTTGTAAACGGCTCGTGTTCATCTCCACAGTCGCACAGTCACGTTCTGTTTGATCCCTACTCAAAGTCCGTATCTTTTGGAGTTCACTGAACAATGCGAGCAACGTTGCTCTTCCCCGAACACAAGACCTTGAGTCGAGTACACAAAGAACCAGATGTTCGGCACCGTGTTACCTTGAGTCGGTAACAAAAAAGACAAAAAGATATGGTGTAGTGGTTACAATTATTCATTAGGCACGTGGGGTGTGTAGAGTTCGATTTTCTATCAACCTAGCATAGATTAAACACTATTTGTTCCTTCTTCTTTTTAGAAGAAAGATAGGGAATAAGTGCATTTAATGCCAAATTTTGGCATCTCTTCTTCTCTATAAAAAGAAGGAGAAGAGGGCTTATTTCAAGTCACCCATTTTGTGTTTCGGAGTGTACCATTAGTGTTTTGGGTTTCTCTTCTAATCTTCTTTTTTTGAACATTAAATTTTGTGAGGCTTCTTCTTCTTCAACTCAACGTACTTGAGGGCTTAAAGTTTCATTTTTCCTCTTCTTCATGAGCTTTTGGGTTCTTCTTCTCGCTCTTCTTCTTTTTCTCAAGCATACCATGAGACTAACTCGATCGCAAGCGCCATTATGCATCGGTGGATTCAAAAGAGGCCAAAGGTAGAAAAGGATATTTAATAATAAAAAAACTGAAAAAGATATGGTGTAGTGGTTACAACTATTCATTAGGCTCGAGGGGGGTGTAGAGTTAGATTTTCTATCAACCTTATTTATTCCTTCTTTTTCCAAGAAAGATAGGGAATAAGTGCATTTAATGCCAAAATTTGACGCCTCTTCTTCTCTATAAATAAAAGGATAATGTTGAGTGACTAGCTCAACGTGAGCCGAATCGGCTTAAGGCCAAAAGGCTAAAGAAGCCGAGAACCGAATCGGCTAGAAAGGATTGGTTGTAGAAGCCATTAGGACCACAAGTGTTTTTTGATGGTAATAGTGCTCAGCCACAACTGAGTCTCAAACTCACAATGGAAGAAATAAATAGAAAGTAGCAATGCACTTAAAAAGACAACAGAGATGACACATAATGTTTACATGGAAATCTGTAATCGGTAAAAAGCACGGGAGCCCACAGAATCCAACTATCACTATGAGAGGAAGGGTACAATGGGAGACTCAGAGGCAATGACCTCAAGCTCTATCTTCGCCTACTGGCGGTTACAACAACAAAAAAATGACTCTCTGTATCTCTCTCTCTCTCTCTTTCGTTGTCTGTCTTTACTATTGAAGATATATGCATAGGACTTAAGAAATCGGCCTCTCGAAAGGCAAGCGATCTTCAATGTATAAAGGCTGAAATGCTCAAATGGATGGGAAAGGAAGCACATGTATGGATAGGCGATATGTTTAATGATGCATTGCAACATGGTATGTCGTACGATTGGACTACAAATTGGAACAAACCTTTACATAAAGGTGGAGATGTAAATAATGTAAACAACTATCGAACTATCATGGGTGGCTCATTAATGGCAAAACTGTTTGGATGGATAATGGAATCAAAGATAAGTGTATGGGCAGAAAAAAATGGTAAGAGAGCTTATGGACAAACTGGCTTTCGAAAACACCATAACACCATTGATCACCTTGTCACCCTTCGGGGATTAATGGAGGAAAGTCGCCTTAGAGGTAAAGGTTTATATTGTTGCTTTGTAAACTTCAAGAAAGTTTTTGATATGGTACCTCGTGAGCATCTTTGGAGGCGAATGGAAGAACTTGAGGCGCCAAGTGAATATATACTTGCAATTTCCCGAATTTATGAGAAGGTTATATGTTGTGTGCGCATGAGAGATAAACTTTCAGATTATTTCAAAAGCACTATTGGTGTTAAGCAAGGATGCCCACTCTCACCAACACTATTTGGTCAATGCATTGATGAAATGGAAGAAATGGTTACCAAGTTTGCAAAGGAAGAATGTGTTGAAGAAGTTGTCATTGGGAATGTTGTGATTATGCTTTTGCTATATGCAAATGATGTAGTGTTTTTTGCAAATACTTCAAGAGATGCACAAAAGCTTATGAAGGCATTGGAAAAAAATTGCATGCATACTAAATTAAGTGTCAATAGCTCTAAAATAAAGATTATGCTTGTGAAGAGTGAAAAAAGAGATAAACCATGCATTATGTACAACAATGAGCCACTTGAATGTGTGGAAAGCTTCAAATATCTTGGCCTTGAAGTTCCATCAAATGATAGATGGAATGAATGAGCTTCACGCCGCTTAGAGGCAGGTAAGCGAGCATACTATGCATTTGAGAACACATGCAATCTTGGAGATATTAAGTGTTGGGTCCTCAAGAAATATCTTTTCGACACTTTGGTGACACCGGTTCTTCTCTATGGGGTGGAAGTATGGGGCGGTAGTATCCCTAAATCTATGTGGAAAGAGTTTGAAAATGTCCAAAAACATTTTCTTACAAAGTTTCTACAAGTCAAGAAACAAACGCCCTACACCCTCCTCCTCCTTGAGACGGGATCGCTTCCCATTGAGATCATGGACATGGAAAGGGTTGTTGAATACATGCTTAAGGTTCAAAAAAGTTCCTCACATCGACTTCCTAGAATTGCATGGGAAGCAAGCAAAAACATCCAAAAGACGCATAAAAGCAAAATTTTGTGTTTTGGTTGGATGCAAGATATAGAAAAATGGTTTGGTAGATGGGATGCGAGACACTTGCTTTATGATGCATCATTAGATTCCTCTATAAATGAGGCATTTTTGCAACTCCAATATATCATGACATGGGACAAATATGGAGGCTCACGCTTCACACATTATACTACACATGTTGCACCTAACTACAAAACCATATTCTTTGTGGAACGGGGAAATCATACACATCGATACATGTTAGAGCCCATACCGTTATCTGTCATTCAAACCATTGCTTCCATGCGACTTAGCTCACATGCATTGTGATGTGAGACAGGGCGTTGGGGCACAAGTGAAGAGAGTGGTCGGCTATGCACACTTTGCCCTAAACAAGTTCGCGAGTCTGAGTATCACACTTTGATACAATGCTCTGCCTTTGATCATATTCGACCATGCTTTCCACATCTCTTCGACCGAGCCCAATCCTTGCATGAATTCCTCTCACAACCATAATGTGCACTCTTGATTGCAACATTCATTAGTAAAGTTCTTGAACATTGAGAGTCACTCCTCACTTTCACACATATCACGTGAAATGATTTTTGGTCTCACAGGTCATATTTGACCTCCAAAGATGATAATATAATCTATCTATCTGCACTCTGTACAACAATAATGATAACAACATCTTGTTGAGCATTGTTGCCCTAGTTATATTTATACTATATAACTTTAGGACTTTTTACAAATATGACCTGAAACAATCACATCGGAACATATACATAAACTAATGTCTGGCCGGATACCAAACCGGATCCCATCTGGAGGGACCGAATTCCCAACAAACTCCCCCTTCACTCCGGCATGGGATGTCTTGTCAATTCGATCCGTTTCTAGCACATGTCCAGCCTCTCAACTGACAACACCATAGTCAATATGTCCAACCTGTTCTCCTCCATGTGGATCTTCGTTAGTGAAAACTCTTTATCTTCTACTTTCTCCCGGAGCCAGTGGTATCTCCTATGGATGTGCTTGGTCTAGGAATGGAGGTCGCGTTCTTCACGAGGTGGATGGCACTCTGACTGTCGCAATAAAGCCGGAATTCCTCCTGCCGCATCCCTAGCTCTCCGATGAAGTCCTTCATCTAGATTACCTCTTTGTCGGCTTCTACAGCCATCATGTATTCCACTTCCATTGTTGATAGTGCAATGGACTTTTGCACCCTCGACTGCCACGATACAACCCCCCCCTGCATATGTCATTACATATCTGGATGTAGACCGGCTGGTGTCCGCATCAACCGACATGTCCGAATCAGTGAAGCCTTCCAATAGGGGTTTATCAGAGGCACATGTTCGAGGTGCCTTTCAGGTACTTGAGTATCCACTTAGTTGTTGCCCAGTGGCCCTTTCCCAGATTCCTCATGAACCGGTTGACCACTCCGATTGCATATCCGATGTCCGACCGGGTACATGCCATTGCGTACATCAAGCTTCCAACGGCAGAGGCATATGGTACCTTCATCATCTCCGACTTCTCTGTCTTTGTCTTTGTCTTTGGGCTTTGTTTCCCGTACATCTTGCAGTTTGCCGGAAGTGTAGACCCGACCGGCTTCGCATCCGACATGTTGAATCTTTGAAGCAACTTTGTCACATACGTCTCCTGTGACAACCACAACTGCTTCTTCGTCCGGTCCCAGATTATATGCTTCCCCAATATCTGCTTCGCCGGACCCATATCTTTCCTTGCGAATGACCGGCTCAAGGCCTTCTTCAACATCCCGATTTTGATATGGTCCCGTCCAACGATTAGCATATCGTCCATGTATAGCAGCAGTATGAGGAAGTCTCCTTCATCGAACTTCTTCACAAATACACAGTGATCGGCCTACATCTTGTGGTATCCTTGGTCGTTCATGAAGGAGTCAAACTTCTGGTACCATTGTCAGGGATCTTGCTTCAGTCCATACAAGCTCTTGTTCAATCGGCACACCAGGTGCTCCTTCCCTTGCTTGACAAATCCCTCCGATTGCTGCATGTAAATCTCCTCCTCGATGTTCCCGTGAAGGAACATCGTCTTAACATCGAGTTATTCAACCTCGAGGTCCATGCTCACCATTATGCCTAGTATCGTCAAGATTGAAGTCATCTTGACTACCGGGACAAAGATCTCGTCGAAATCCACTCCTTTCTTTAGCTGGAAGCCCTTCACCACAATGCAGGCTTTGTACCTTGGTGGATTTTCAACGTCTCCCGGTTTCAACTTGTACACCCACTTGTTCCGAAGCGCTCTCTTTCCCTTTGGCAGCTCCGTCAGCTCATATGTGTGGTTCTCATGTAGGGAATCCATCTCATCCTACATGACACTTAACCACTTGCGGTTGTGGGTATCTTTTTTTGCTTCTTCGAAGTTTCTGGCTCCCCCTCATCGGTCAACAACATTTGCTCTGCATCCGGAAATCTCCAGGGGGCTCTTCTCTTGCTGAGAGGATATCTTCTTCCTTGGTTCTCGACCACCGGTTCCGCTATTTGTTCTTCATCCGAATCTGATTCGGGTCTTGTCCGGTTCCGGTGTCCAAATCTTCTTCTTCAATCGGTTCGGTTTCTTGTCCAACTTTGACCAGTTCTTTGAGTGTCATTCGGCTTCCGGCCAGATGGGTCCTTGTGTCTTTCGACCGATCTCTGTCTGACGACCCGAGTTCGTTGTCTTCTTCTCTGACTCCTAGTCAATAATGGTCTTGTCTTCCATGAAGACTATGTCTCGATTCCAAAAAACCTTCTTGTCGACCAAGTCCCACACTCGATAGCCAAACTCATCATCGTCGTACCCAAGGAATATGCATGGTCGAGACTTCGGATCCAATTTTGTTCTCGTGTCCTTTGCAACATGCACGTAGGAGAGATAGCCGAACACCTTCAAATGCCGGTAAGCCATGTTTTTACCGATTCATACTCTCTATGCTGTGTCTCTGTACAAGGGTGATGCAGGTGATCTATTTATCAGATAGGTCACTGTCATCAGCACCTCAGCCCAAAACGTCTTGGAAAACTTAGCATGTGCTAGCATGCTCCGGACTCTCTCCATCACAGTCTGGTTCATCCTTTCGGCCAATCCGTTCAGCTCCGGTGTCTTCGGCATGGTAAATTTGAGCCGGATTCCCTTTGACTGGCAATACTCCTCAAACTACCCCTGGTACTGTCCATTGTTGTCTGCTCAAACTGCCTTCAGCTTCTAGCTGGTTTCTCTTTCCACTCTTGCGTGGAACTCCTTGAAGATGGTTAGCACCTGATCCTTCGTCTTCAATGGTGATACCCACAACTTCTAGCTATGGTCATCTATGAACATCACGAAGTATTGTGATCCGGCATGTGACGTCGTGTCCACTTGACATACATCGGTATGCACAAGTTCTCGCGGTGCATCTCGTCTCACCGATGATCTTGACTGGAAAGAGGTTCGGGTTTGCTTATCGGCCAAGCAGTCGGTGCATCTCTCAAGTTGCATGTCTTTCACCTCTGGAATGAGGTTGTCCTCGGCAAGTGTATGCATCCCTTTCTGGCTCATGTGACACAACCTCTTGTTCGTAGCTCACTAGTAGTGTCGAATACTAAGTTCACTTCTTCCCGGCATATTCGAGCATGCATTAGGTACAGAGTGTTGATTTTCCGGGCTCGGGTCACGATCAGGCTCCCTTTGCTGAACTTCATGACTCCGTTCCAAATGTTACCCATGTAGCCTTCATCATCCAGCCGACTGACTGATATCAGGTTCAGTCGAACCTCAGGAATATGTCATACATCTTTCAACAACAACTTGCACCCAATTGATGTGGTCAAGCACATATCACCTATGCCGACAATTCTGCATGCTCTTTCATTTCCCATCCGGACGGAACTGTGGTCGTCGGCTCTATAAGATGAGAAGCATTTCCGATCGGGGGTCAGATGGAATGATGCTCCGGAATCGACAACCCATGACATCTCGTCTCTCACTAGGTGCATCTCATTCTCCTCAGTGAGTAGCATTTCTTCCTCACTTGTTGCGATGGATGTCGTTCCTTTCCGATCCGAATTCCTCCGGTTCAGACCCTTCTTCGAGTCGGCACTGTCGGTTCCTTTCTCCTTCCAGAAGTGTCGGCAATTCTTCTGGAAGTGCCCTACTTCCCACAGTAGAAGCACGTGGGCCTCCACCTTGACTTCGACCTCGTCCCTGATTTGTCCCGGTTCAGGGGACTTCGATTCCGGCCTCTTCCCCGATGATTGTCGGTTTCCGCAACCAAAGCCTTCGAATCATTTCCGGATTCCTGATCTTTCCGGTGAGCTTCTTCATCTAGCAAGCTTGATTTTACCCTTGCTAGGGATAGGTGTTCCCCTTCCAACCCGATGTTGCTCAAAGTGACAACTAGCATCTCCCAACTATTTGGGAGGGAACCGAGCAACAACAACGTGAGTATCTTGTCGGCTAGAGGTACTTCCAACAAGGTTGTTTGGTTTATAAGCCCCTAGCATTCATGTGCTCTGCCATACTGGATTCGTCTTGGTATCAGAGTCTCACTAACTTCCGGAATACTAAGACCCGATTCACAGCATTTTTACTCTCCAACATGGAACCGATTTTCTCCTAGAGCACATGAGCCTTACATTCTTCGTTGAAGTTGTTGTGTAGGCTCATATCAATGAAGTATCTTCTTTATGTCGTCGTCTTCATATGCATCACCTCCCAGGTCGTGGCATCAATCTTGTCCAGTCTTTTGTCTCCAAACTGTACCGGCAGCCATAAATCTTTAACCACCAACATGTCCCTCATCTTCGACTTCCACACTGGTTAGTTGGAGCCGGTGAGCTTGAACATGCCGCCAAATGGATCTTCCATGCTCTGATACCAATTTGATGGAAATAGTGCTCGGCCATAACCGAGTCTCAAACTCACAATGGAAGAAATAAACAGAAAGTAGCAATGCACTTACACAAACAACAGAGACGACGCCGAATGTTTACGTGGAAAACCCTAATCTGGAAAAACTACAGGAGCCCATAGACTCCAACTATCACTATGAGAGGAAGGGTACAATGGGAGACTTAGAGCCAATGACCTCAAGCTCTATCTTCGCCTACTGGCAGTTACAATAATAAAAAAACGACTCTTTGTATCTCTCTCTCTCTCTCTCTCTGCACTCTGTACAACAATAATGATAACAACATCCACTTGAGCATTGTTGCCCTAGTTATATTTATACTTATGTAACTTTAGGACTATTTACAAATTTGACCTAAAATAGTAACATCGGAACATATACATAAACTAATGTCTGGCCGGATACCAAACCAGATATCTTTCGGATCCATTTGGTCCGGTTCTTTCCTTCGGCTCATTTGGCCAATCCGATTCTCATCTGGAGGGACTGAATTCCCAACGATTTTGCGGAATTGAGCGTATAGGAATAGTATAGGTCAATTAGTGTCAGAGCTCATGAATGAGTTGATGGTACTTGTGTCAGTATCTCTTGTTGTATAAAAAGGGCTCGATGAGCACATTGAATGTACAAAGTCTTTTTGTAATAGAATTGTTTTGTTGTCTACTAACTCTACTCATCGAGCCCTTTTTATACAACAAGAGGAACTGACACAAGTACCATCAACTCATTCATGAGCTCTGACACTAATTTGTTGTTCCATGCGACTTAGCTCACATGCATTGCGATGTGAAAGAGGGCATTGGGGCACAAGTGATGAGAGTGATCAACTATGCACACTTTGCCCTAAACAAGTTCGCGAGTCTGAGTATCACACTTTGATACAATGCTCTGCCTTTGATCATATTCAACCATGCTTTCCACATCTCTTCGACCGAGCCCAATCATTGCATGAATTCATCTCACAACCACAATGTGCACTCTCGATTGCAACATTCATTGGTAAAGTTCTTGAACATCGAGAGTCACTACTCACTTTCACATGTATCACGTGAAATGTAATATTTTTGGTCTCATAGGTCATATTTGACCTCCGAAGACGATAATATAATCTATCTATCTATCTATCTATCTATCTATCTATCTATCTATCTATCTATCTATCTATCTATCTATCTCTCACTGTGTACTTGCCTCTCAGACTCATTCTCTGTGTTTTACCTAATTGTCTACTATTTGTCTGGCTAAGCTGCCTGTGTCCGTGCATACAAGCTTTCCCAACTTACTTTTTATATGGTATTAGAGCATGAGGGCTAAGAAGAATCCTTTGCAGTCGTCAAGCGCTTTAACACATACAAGGTGAATATCTTTCGGACATAAATCGACAGGAACATGGACAGAGGAATGGGTGCCCCGTGACCGTCAGAAAAACTCGACAAGAGCAACTATGCATCTTGGGCATACAAGTGTTAGGAATATGTCCCTCCTATGGGAGGAGACGACTAGTTGGGCCGAGAGTCGACAGTCAAAGACAAGGAGAAACCTACTCGTCGGGCCGAGAGCCAATAGTCGAAGGCAAAGGGGGAGTCAACAGTATACAAAGTGATCCAGGTTGAAGACACGACCAACTAGTCAGGCCGACGAGATGGTCGACGATAAGGCCAACTGAATAGCCGACACAAGAGTCGATTGGTTGATTAGTCAGCTGATTAACTATTATTGTTATAATAGGAATGACAATAGCAATGGCTACATTTGCAAATAGCCCATACAATGTATAAGTATAACTACACTCAGGTCAAACATTGTGTCTCTTGGTTGTTGATTGTGTAGAACAATGTTAGCATAGAATAGACAGAGAGTGTGTGTGATAGTGAGGGTGTGTGCTTGAGCGAGAGAGAGTAGCAACAAAGTTAAACGAACTTGCTAAGAACCCTAAGCAGGTTATCCTCTGAGAAGTTTGTAACCATTTTTTCCTGTATTCTCCTGTATAGTGGATCTCTGTTAGACACTACTATTGGAGCTATGTGGATGGAACAAACGATGCAATACTGGAGCCAAAACACAAGGAGTTCCCAACTTGGGAGCAAGCAACAAGCCGACTCTTGTACTATTTTGCATCTTGTGTGAGTGATCTAATTCTTGGCTACATCAGGGATGCCAAAAGGCCAAAGGAAGCTTCGGGGAATCTGAAGAAGATTTCCCCCCCAAGCACGATGGCCAGGAAGTTGCAGCTCAAACAAGAGCTGAACAAAATCTGAAAAAGAGATATGTCAATGGCCAACCACACCTCTAAGTGAAAGGAGATTTGTGACCCGCTCGAGTCCATCAACATGATGGTTGATGAGGACAAAATGACGGAATTTCACAAACATGAGGGTATTGACGGAATTTCAAAAAGTGGAGGGTAACGGATAGAATTTTAAAAACTTGAGGCTAGAAGACCTAATTTTAAAACTCATCAACGTGGAGGAAATTTACGAGATCGACTCACAACAACTCACAAAATAAAAGGAAGAACACAAATACACACAACGTGATTTTGGGCCCATGTGAAGTTCCTGTGCAACAGAACGGGAATGTTCATGTCGATGAAGATTTGCTGACTGAAGGCGATGTTCGGGTCAAACATTCCAATTGACGGAGTCGATCCTAGAGAAGATTGATGAAGTTCCGATCGAATAGAGATGATGATCCAGGCATTTGGGATCGACGTGCAATGTTGACACGAAATATGCAGAATATTATTCGGCCACAACCGAGTCTCAGATCGTGTCATTTAGAATCGAACACCGAGAATGGGAATGGAGATGAATACACGTACACTTAGACAATATGAGAGAGGGTACACTAGATGTTTACGTGGAAAACCCTAAATGGGAAAAACCACAGGAGTCCACAAACTCCAACTATCACTATGTAAAGATTATAGTAGTAAGTCACAGAGGCAACGGCCTGGTTCTCACCAGGCCTTCATCATCCCATCTGGAGGGACCGAAATCCTAACAAACTCCCCCTTCACTCTGGCAGGGGATGTCTGGTTAGTCCAATTCGCTTCCGGCATGCGTCCAGCTTGTCGGGTCTTAGCACTTTGGACAGCATATCTAACCCGTTCTCCTCCGTGTGGATTTTCGTCATCACGAACTCCCAATCTTCTACTCGCTCCTGGATCCAGTGGTACCTACGCTGGATGTGCTTGTCTTGGAATGATAGGCAGCATTCTTTGCAAGGTGGATGGCACTCTGACTGTCGCAATAGAGCCGGTATTCCTCTTGTCGGATCCCTAGCTCTCCGATGAAGTCCTTCATGCACAGTATTTCCTTGTCGGCTTCCACAGCTGCCATGTACTCCGCTTCTGTGGTTGACAACGCAACCGTCTTCTATAGCCTCGACTACCACGAAACAGCTCCCCCTGCATATGTCATGACATATCCGGATGTTGACTGGCTGGTATCCGCATCAGCTGACATATCCGAATCGGTGAAACCGTCAAGTTGGGATTTACCGGAGCCGAATCGGAGACACATACTTGAGGTGCCTTTCAAGTATCGGAGTATCCATCTTACGGCATTCCAGTGCTCCTTGTCGGGATTTCTCATAAATCGGCTCATCACTCCGATTGCGTGTCCGATATCCGGTCGAGTACACACCATTGCGTACATTAAGCTCTCGACGGCAGAGGCATATGGTATCTTCACCATATCCGCCTTCTCTGCCTTCGTTTTTCGGGCTTTGCTTACCGGATAACCTGCAGTTTGTCGGGAGTGTCGATCCGACCGATTTTGCTTCTGACATGTTGAACCGTTGAAGCACCTTTGTCACGTACTTCTCCTGTGACAGCCACAATTGCTTCTTCGACCAGTCCCAGATGATATGCATCCCCAGTATCTGTCTTGCCGGACCCAAATCTTTCATTGAGAAGGTCCAGTTAAGGGCCTTCTTCAGCATCTTAATCTTCGCTTGGTCCTGTCCGATGATCAACATGTCGTCCATGTACAGGGGCCTCCGATCGAAAGATATCAAATTCGTATGATTATATTAAACAATTAATACAAAATGAGAAAGATTCACAAATTTCATTAATAAAGGGAAAGAAAGATTACAATCAATCTCAAGATTAAGATTACAAAAAGTTTAGTTAATGGAGATTACTAGAGTAATAGATAAGAGGAAATTAAGATATGAATTCTATAGAAAATTAGGGTTTTTGGCTTTGATAAGAGATTATGGTTTTATGAGTTGAATAGCTTCCCTAAATTTCCGTATAAATTTAGGGTTATGAGTAAGATATGGCTTCCGTAAGGAAATTAGGGTTTACTTGAGAGATATGGCTTCGATAAGATAGGGGAGCTAAGAAGGAAAAGAAAAAATATATAATATGAAGAGAGGATCAGTGTAGGGGAAAAAAAAATGGAATTTTATATGGAGTTCCCCGTTGATCATATGCATGCCCACTTTTTGTTGCATGGCCTCTATTTTTAGTTGCATAGCTTTTTCTTTTAGTTGCATCTATTTTTAGTTGCATGGCTTTTTCTTTTAGTTATATGCGACCGTCCACATGACCTTTACTTTAGTTTTCTTCACTTCATTATAATTAGCCACATTATCCTATCATTTGTCCATCTTGATCGTCGCCAGTTGTCGAATCCGCCTGGTTTCCAACACCATCCGATTGCCGATTTCGCCGGTTCCGATTTGTTTACCGGCCGGTTTCCGGTTTTGCTTACCGACCGGTTTCGGTTTTGCTTACCAGCTGATTTCCGGTTTCTCTTACCGACCAGTTTCAATTTTGCTTACCAGTCGGTTTCCAGTTTTGCTTACCGGTTGGTTTCCGGTTTTTGGGAACTTGGCCACCATCATCCATCAAGACAAAGTGGCCAAAGTGTTCTTAGCACAAATAAAAAATGAGGGATCTCAATGTGCTTATATAGCCAGGGCCTTAAGTTTCCTATCTATGTGGGATACTTCAAAATTATATTTTCCCAATCTTCTCAAACGTCCATCTTTCTATAACATGCCATTAAGCTAATATAAAGTACTTATTTTATTATTTATTTTTTTACATAGTGTGAGAAGATTCACACGACACCGTCTTCATGTCTAATTGCTCTACCTCGAGGTCCATGCTTGCCGCTGTGCTCAGCACCGTCTAGATGGAAATCATCTTTACTATCGGGGCAAATATGTCGTCGAAGTCCACGCCCTCTTCTATTGGAACCCCGTCACCACGATCCTGGCTTTGTACCTTGGGGGGTTGTCGGCATCTCCCGGTTTCAACTTGTACACCCACTTATTCCGGAGTGCCCGCTTTCCTTTCGGCAACTCCACCAAATCATACGTGTGGTTCCCATGCAGGGAATCCATCTCGTCCTGCATGGCACTTAACCACTTGCGGCTATGGGTGTCCTCCCTCTCTTCTTCGAAGCTTTCCGGCTCCCCCTCATCGGTTAGCAACACACGCTCTACATCCGGAAAACTCCAGGGGGGCCTTCTCTCTCTGAGAGGATATCTCTGACTTCGGTTTTCAGTAACCGGCTCCTACGTCTGTTCTTCATCCGAATCCGATTCGGGATCTTGGCCGGTTCCGGTTTCTTCTTCTTCTTCTGCCGGTTCGGTATCCTCACCGTAACCGGTCGGTTCTTCAAGTGTCAACAGGCTCTTAGCCAGGTAGGTCTAAATCTCATCGAACCGATCCTTACCAGTCGACTCGGAGTTCATTATCTTCTTCTCTGACTCCCAGTCGGCAAGGGTCTTGTCCTCCATGAAGATAATATCTCGACTCCGGAAAACCTTCTTGTCGACCGAATCCCACACTCGATAGCCGAACTCATCATCACCGTATCCGAGGAATATGCAAGGTCGGGACTTTGGATCCAACTTTGCTCTGCGGTCCTTTGCAACATGCACGTAAGCGAGACACCCGAACATCTTCAGATGTCGGTAAGACACTCCCTTACCGGTCCACACTCTCTACGACGTGTCTCCATCCAAGGGCACTAAAGGTGATCTATTTATCACGTACATCGTTGTCGACAGCACCTCAGCCCAAAACGTCTTGGGTAGCTTAGCATGTGCAAGCATACTCCGGACCCTCTCCATTATGGTCTGGTTCATCCTCTCGGCCAGCCCATTTAGTTCCGGCATCTTCGGCACGGTAAATTCGAGCCGCATTCCCTTCGAGCGGTAGTACTCCTCGAACTGCCCCCGGTATTCTCCTCTGTTATCTGCCCGAATTGCCTTCAGCTTCCAGCCGGTTTCTCTCTCCACTCTCGCGTGGAGCTCCTTTAAGGCGGATAACACCTAATCCTTCGTCTTCAACGGTGTGACCCACAGTTTCCGGTTGTGGTCGTCTATAAACGTCACAAAGTACTGTGCTCCGGCATGTGACTTCGTGTCCACTTGACACACATCGGGATGCACCAACTCCAGTGATGCATTACATCTCTTCGGTGGCCTTGAGCAGAAGGAAGTCCGGTTTTGCTTATCGGCCAGGCAGTCGGTGCACTTCTCAAGATGCACGTCTTTCACCGGAATGAGGTTGTCATCGGCAAGCCTCCTCATCCCCTTCTCGCTCATGTGACACAATCTCTTGTGCCACAGTTTACCGGCAATGTCGGATGCTACATTCACATCTTCCGGGCATAACCGGGCATTCATCAGGTACAACATGTTGACTTTCCAAGCCCGAGCCACTCCTTTGTTGAACTTCATGACTCCGTTCCGGATGCTACCCGTGTAGCCTTCATCGTCTAGCCGACCGACTAATATTAGGTTCAGTCGAACCTCCGGAACGTGTCGAACATCCTTTAGCAGCAGCTTGCATCCGGTTGGTGTTGTCAACCACACATCTCCTATGCCGACAATTCAGCATGTGCCTTCATTCCCCATCCGGACACAGCCATGCTCACCGGTTGTGTAGGATGCGAAGCATTTCTGGTCCGGGGTTAGGTGGAACGACACTCCGGAATCAACAACCCACGTTGTCTTTGTCGAATACGAGTGTATAATGGCCGTATTCACACTGTCCCCTTGGACAACCCAAGCTTGGGCTATTTCTGTAAATAGCACAAAAGGCAGTTGCCCTAGGACAGTCACTATATAAAGTGACTTTGTAACCTATTAGTGTTGGTTGGTTGTAATTCTTGTAGTTGTTGCTATTGACAAATAAAATCCTGATTATTTGTGCCTATCTCTCTCTCTCTCTCTCTGTGTATCTAGTGTTAATTCACATACGCAGGTTCTTCACCATAACAGACGTTGTCTGCTCTTCCGCATTGATGGCCTTGTCCCCAACATTTGGTATCAGAGCGTTGGAGGTTCTTCAACCCGCTACCAGCCATCATAGTACACCACACAACATTTCATTTCCGTTTTCATTGAAGAACAGAGAAGGGAGAAGAAAAAAAAAGAACAAAAGCTCGCATCTCACTGTGTTAAATCACAAATTGGAGTAAGCTAGTCGGCTGTACTCTGTTCCTGTGATTGTAACCGCTTGAGGGGAGCTCCTTGAGCAACAACCGACCCAATCGTGCTTCACTTGGCTGATAGACATTCGGGAGGATCAGTTGGATCCATCCCTCTCATCGTTGCAGTCATCCGAAGCAGAATAGGCCCAAACAATCGGTTTCGTGTAATCGGTATTCGGCATACAATCGGAAGCTAACCGGGCTCACTCCGACTCAGCAACATTCGGGAAGACAAGCCAATTTTGTCCCTCAAGTTACTGGAGTCACTCCAAGCAAGTTCAGCAACAAGTATCCGAAACCAAACCGACTCGGGTTCAAATCCGACTAGAACGATATCGGGTAAGCCGACCGGCTGCACCCCACTAAGGTTCGTAGTCAAATCCGAACCGAGTCTTCCCAACCGAAACCGAATTAGATGGCATCAACATCTGGCTCATCGGAGATGAGTCTAAGGAGGTTCGATGGTTCAAACTTCAACTTCGGGAAGGAACAAATGCAAGACTATCTCATAGTCAAGGGTCAGATAGACCCGATTGAGAATGAAAATCCTCCAGAAGCATAAAAGGCAAACGAGTAGCTAAAGCTGGACAGAATCATCCGAGCCACGATTCGGATGCACTTGTCGAAGTCAGTGTACTTCACAGTGCAATCATGCATGACAACGTTTGAACTTTGGAAAACACTGTTGGAAACTTATGAAAAGAAGGTAGCCGCAACGAAGATGTATCTGATCTGGCGCCTCTACAACTTGTGGATGAAAGAATCCGATTCGGTTCAAGCACACCTCAACAAGTACGAAAGCATAAACTCCCAAATCTCGTCTCAAGGGACGGCAATCGAGGATGAACTCAAAGCAATGATACTCATGAGTAGCCTCCCCTCTTCATGGGAAACTTTCGTTACAACCGTGTGCAATGCTTCAACAGCTGTCGTTAAGTACTCCGAAGTCACGAGCACAATCCTGACTAAAGCAGCTCGGAGAAAGTCTTTTGCCAAAGACTCGGCAGATGAAGCTTACGTAGTACAAGGTTCGATCGACCGATCGAACAATCGGGGAAGAAGTTCTTCCCGACCGCCGAACAATCAGTGAAGCCGGAGCAAGTCCCGGGACAACTAAATCTGCAACTACTACAAGAAACCGGGACACATCAAAGCCGACTATCGGGCACTCAAAAAAAAAACCGACAAAGCTCAGAGAGCGGATTAGAAGAGTAGTTGGCATGAGGAGGTCAACTACGTCGGCTCTTCAGCCAAAATTTTGACGATCGACCCGAACATACTGTTCATAGAGAACCCAGTCGAATCAGAAGTTCTGCTTACAACTGAGGAATCGAGCACATGGCTCCTAGACTCGGGCGCATCGTATCATGTGACACCTCACCGATCTCAGTTTCGGCAATACTCAGACCGGCACTCCGACTAAGTTCGAGTCGGAAACTCGCAACATTGTGCTATAATCGGAATAAGCACTGTAGAGCTCAACCTTTCGGGTGGTTCTACACTCGTACTACACAACGTCTGACACGTTCCTGTTGAAAACAGTGCTCGGCCACAACCGAGGAATAGGATCGACTCACAGAAAACAGGAAATACAAAATACACGAAGACAACAGAGAGAAAGGTACACAGGATGTTTTACGTGGAAAACCCTAAATGGGAAAAACCACGGGAGTCCTCAAACTCCAACTATCACTATAAACAGAGATGTACAATGGTGAAGCTACAAGGCAACTACCTTGAGCTCACTGTCTTCGCCACAGGCGGCGGTAATACACAGAGGCAACGACCTCTTCGTCTCTCTCTCTCTCTCGGCTGCTCTCACTTCGCTCCCTCTAAGTGGAAAAACAGAAAAATGAGCAACAACTACAAAACTGTTTGCCCTAAGTCATATTTATACACATATGACTTTCGGGCTATTTACAGATGTAGCCTAGAGGGCCCTTGGCAAACATATTCACAAATATGTCCCCGCATCCGGATCTCTCTCCGGGTACATTCATCATCCGGCTCCGTAGCCGGGGTCTTCATCATCCGGCTCCGTAGCCGGGGTCTTCATCACCCGGATCCGGAACCGGGTCTTCATCATCCGGATCCGGAACCGGGTCTTCATCATCCGCTTCCCGGACATCCGACCATCCCATCCGGAGGGACCGTAATCCCAACAAACTCCCCCTTCACTTCGGCATGGGATGTCTTTCCAGTCCGACCCTCTTCCGGCACGCTTCCAGCTTGTCGGGTGTGAGCACTTTGGTCAGCATATCTGACCCGTTCTCGTCCGTGTGGATCTTCGTCAGCACGAACTCCTGGTCTTCTATCCTTTCCCGGATCCAGTGATATCTTCGCTGGATGTGCTTCGTCCGGGAGTGATAGGCCGCGTTCTTCGCAAGGTGGATGGCACTCTGACTGTCGCAGTAAAGTCGGTACTCCTCCTGCCGGATACCGAGCTCTCTAATGAAGTCCTTCATCCATATTATTTCCTTGCCGGCTTCAACAGCCGCCATGTACTCCGCCTCCGTGGTTGACAACACAACCGTCTTCTGCAGCCTCGACTGCCACGAAACAGCTCCCCCTGCATACGTCATCACATATCCTGATGTGGACCGGCTGGTATCTACATCAACCGACATATCCGAATCGGTAAAGCCGTCGAGTTCGGGCTTACCGGAGCCGAATCGGAGGCACACGTTTGCCGTGCCCTTCAGGTATCGGAGTATCCACTTGACCGCGTTCCAGTGCTCTTTGCCGGGATTGCTCATGTACCGGCTCACCACTCCGACTGCATATCCTATGTACGCATATCCCATTGCGTACATCAAGCTTCCGACGGCAGAGGCATATGGTACTTTCATCATGTCCTCCTTCTCAGCCTTTGTCTTGGGGCTTTGCTTGCTAGACAACTTGCAGTTTGCCGGGAGGGTTGACCCGACCGGTCTTGCTTCTGACATGTTGAACCGGTGAAGCACCTTTGTCACGTACTTCTCCTGTGACAGCCACAACTGCTTCTTCTTCCGGTCCCGGATGATGTGCATCCCTAGTATTTGCCTCGCCGGACCCAGGTCCTTCATTGAGAAGGTTCAGTGAAGCGCTTTCTTCAGCATCCGTATCTTGCCCTGGTCCCGTCCGACGATCAACATGTCGTCCACGTACAGGAGGAGTATTAAAAAATCTCCTCCTTCGAACTTCTTCACAAACACGCAGTGATCGGACTGTGTTTTGTGGTACCCTTCATCGGTCATGAAGGAGTCGAACTTCCGGTACCATTGCCGGGGAGCCTGCTTCAGTCCGTAAAGGCTCTTCTTCAACCGGCATACCAGGTGCTCCTTCCCTTTCTTCTCGAATCCTTCCGGTTGCTGCATGTAGATCTCTTCTTCGAGGTCACCGTGAAGGAATGCCGTCTTCACGTCCATCTGTTCTACCTCGAGGTCCATGCTTGCCGCTATGCTCAGCACCGTCCGGATGGAGGTCATCTTCACTACCGGGGCAAATATCTCGTCGAAGTCGACGCCCTTCTTTTGCTGGAACCCCTTCACCACGATCCTAGCTTTGTATCTCGGGGGGTTTCCGGCATCTCCCGGTTTCAGCTTGAACACCCACTTGTTTCGAAGTGCCCGTTTTCCTTTCGGCAACTCCACAAGTTCATATGTGTGGTTCTCATGCAGGGAATCCATCTCCTCCTGCATGGCACTTAACCACCTGCAGCTATGGGTGTCGAGCTTTGCTTCTTCAAAACTCTCCGGCTCCCCCTCGTCGGTTAGCAGCACGTGCTCTGGTTCCGGAAATCTCCGGGGGGCCCTTCTCTCTCTTAGAGGATATCTCCGTTCCGGAGCTTCGGTAACCGGCTCCTCCGTTTCCTCTTCATCCGAATCCATTTCGGGATCGGGGCCGGTTCCGGTATCAGTTTCATCTTCCTCGGCCGGTTCTGTTTCTTCACCGTCTTCGGCCGGATCCTCGAGTGCTAACCGGTCCCTTGCCGGTCGGGACTGCTCCTCGTAGAGTTGATCCTCACCGGTCGACTTGGAGCTCTTCATCTTCTTCTCCGACTCCCAGTCGGCGAGTGTCTTGTCCTCCATGAAGATGATATCTCGACTCCTGAATATCTTCTTGTCGACTGGGTCCCATACTCGGTAGCCGAACTCGTCATCGCTGTAACCGAGGAATATGCATGGCCGGGTCTTTGGATCTAGCTTTCCTCTCCGGTCCTTTGCCACATGCACATATGCGAGACACCCGAACACCTTCAGATGCCGGTAGGATACTTCCCTACCGGTCCACACTCTCTGCGGCGTGTCTCCGTCCAAAGGTACTGAGGGTGATCTGTTTATCACGTATGTCGCCGTCGACATTGCCTCAGCCCAAAACCCCTTGGGTAATTTCGCATGCGCCAGCATACTCCGGACCCTCTCCATTATGGTCTGGTTCATCCTCTCGGCCAACCCGTTCAGTTCCGGCGTCTTCGGCACAGTAAACTCGAGCCGGATTCCCTTCGAGCGACAGTACTCCTCGAACTGCCCCCGGTATTCCCCTCCGTTATCCGCTCGTATCGCTTTCAGCTTCTTGCCGGATTCCCTTTCCACTCTCGCGTGGAGTTCTTTGAAGACGCACAACACTTGGTCCTTTGTCTTCAACGGTGCCGTCCACAGCTTCCGGCTGTGGTCATCAATGAATGTCACGAAGTACTGGGCTCCGCCATGTGACTTCGTTTCTACCTGGCACACATCAGTGTGTACCAACTCCAATGGTACATTACGTCTCGTCGGTAGCCTTGAGTGAAAGGAGGTCCGGTTTTGCTTACCGGCCAGACAGTCGGTGCACTTCTCCAGGTGCACATGCTTCACTGGAATAAGGTTGTCTTCTGCAAGCCTCTTCATCCCCTTCTCACTCATGTGGCACAGTCTCTTGTGCCACAGCTCACCGGCAGTGTCGGCTGCCACGTTCAGCTCCTCCGGACATAGCCGGGAATTCATCAGGTACAGTGTGTTGACCTTCCGGGCCCGAGCCACTATCAGGCTCCCTTTGCTGAACTTCATGACACCGTTCCGGATGCTACCCGTGTAGCCTTCATCGTCTAGCCTCCCGGCCGAAATCAGGTTCAATCGAACCTCCGGAACGTGTCGAACATCCTTCAGCAGCATCTTGCATCCGGTTGATGTCATCAGCCACACGTCTCCTATGCCGGCAATCCGGCATGTACCTTCATTTCCCATCCGGACACAGCCGTGCTCACGGCTGTGTAGGATGAGAAGTATTTCTTCTCCGGGGTCAGGTGGAACGACGCTCCGGAATCGACCACCCAGGTCATCTCTTCACCGGCAAGGTTCAGCTCCCTCTCTTCAGTAATGAGCATTATCTCTTCTTCACTTGTCGCGAGTGCCGTCGTTCCTTTCCGGTCCTGCCCTCGCCGATCCGGACCTCTCCGGTCCGTGGCTCCCCGGTATGCACCGTTTCGCTCCGGTGACTTCTTCGAATCGGTACCGTCGGTTCCGTTGTCTTTCCGGAAATGCCGACAGTTCTTCTGGAAGTGCCCCAGCTTCCCACAGTAGAAGCATGTAGGTCTTCCCCTCGACTGCGACCGTGTCCCCGACTTCTCCCGTCTTTGCGGACTCCGGTTCCGTTGTCTTCCCCGTTCCGATTCGGTAAACAGCGCCTTCGAGTCGGAGGCCAGTTCTTTATCTCTCCGACGCGCTTCTTCATTTAGAATACTTGTCTTTACCGTTAGTAAAGACAAGTTCTCTTCCTTACAGGAGGTGCTAAGCGTAACTACCAAGTTCTCCCAGCTCTCCGGAAGGGTACACATCAGCATGATGGCTTGCATTGCGTCATCCAACGGGAACTTGATCGCCGCAAGCTGGTTCACAAATCCCATGAACGTGCTGACGTGTTCGACCATGCTCTCGCCGTCCCGGTACTTAAGATTCACTATCTTCCTCATCAAGGAGGTTCGGGTCAGAGCATTCTTCCTCTCATACAGTCCGGACAGCTTCTGCCACATCTCATAGGCGTTCGTATCGTTCGCCACATGTTGCAGGACACTTACATCGACATATTGCCGGATCGTCGCTACGACTTTCCGGTTCAGGAGCTTCCACTCCGACTCTATTACCCCCTTGGGTATCTCGGCATTGTCGATCGGTTCGTACAGGTCTCGGACAATGAGAAGGTCTTCCATCTTTATCTTCCAGTCGGCGTAGTTCTGTGAGTTCAACACCATCATGCCCGGAGGCCCACTACCGCCGCCTTCCATTTTCTGTGTTACTGTTGCTCTGATACCACTTTGTTGAAAACAGTGCTCGGCCACAATCGAGGAATAGGATCGACTCACAGAAAACAGGAAATACAAAATACACGAAGACAACAGAGAGAAAGGTACACAGGATGTTTTACGTGGAAAACCCTAAATGGGAAAAACCATGGGAGTCCTCAAACTCCAACTATCACTATAAACAGAGATGTACAATGGTGAAGCTACAAGGCAACTACCTTGAGCTCACTGTCTTCGCCACAGGCGGCGGTAATACACAGAGGCAACGACCTCTTCGTCTCTCTCTCTCTCTCGGCTGCTCTCACTTCGCTCCCTCTAAGTGGAAAAACAGAAAAATGAGCAACAACTACAAAACTGTTTGCCCTAAGTCATATTTATACACATATGACTTTCGGGCTATTTACAGATGTAGCCTAGAGGGCCCTTGGCAAACATATTCACAAATATGTCCCCGCATCCGGATCTCTCTCCGGGTACATTCATCATCCGGCTCCGTAGCCGGGGTCTTCATCATCCGGCTCCGTAGCCGGGGTCTTCATCACCCGGATCCGGAACCGGGTCTTCATCATCCGGATCCGGAACCGGGTCTTCATCATCCGCTTCCCGGACATCCGACCATCCCATCCGGAGGGACCGTAATCCCAACAGTTCCTGAGCTCTCAAGACCCTTGATCTCAGTCGAACAACTCGATGAAGCCGGCATTCATGCCAGATTCTCATCAGGAGGGTGGACACTCCACAAAGGGAACCTCCTGCTTGCTCGAGGACCAAAGGTACACTCTTTGTACCCTTTATATGTCACACTTAAAGAGGGTGACTTATTTTTGGTTGATATCCCCGTGTCATCGTTATGGCACGGACGACTTGGACACCTCAGCAAGGCCGGCATAACGCACCTATCCAAAGCCGGTTACATCCCCAAGCTCTCCTTCTCGGATCACCAATTCTGCGAGCATTGCCAGTACTGCAAACAAGTACCCGCATCACATCCAACATCAACACCGAGAGAATCGAGTCCCCTCGATTTGGTCCACTCAGACGTCTGTGGCCCGATGCCACATCAGTCTCTCGGCGGTGCTTCGTACTTCGTCAATTTTATTGACGACTCGACTCGGAAGGTGTGGGCTTACCCCATCAGAACCAAAGATCGGGTGTTCTCGATCTTTACCGAATGGCTTGCAATGGTCGAAAACTAGACCGGTCGGAAACTAAAATGTCTCCAAACCGATAATGGAGGAGAATTCAAGTCTAAAGAATTCGTCAAATTTTGCAGCGAACGTGGCATTCAACGTGAATATACGGCACCCTACAGTCCAAAGCAGAACGGAATTGCAGAACGCATGAATCGGACGATTCAAGAATGCGTAGTATCCATGCTCCAACACTTCGGACTGTCGGATGGCTTCTGGGCGGAGGCTCTACTTACGGCAGTACACATAATAAATATGTCACCAAGTAGACGTCTAGGACTTCAAATACCTCAGGAAATATGGACCGGCAATAAGCCGAATTATGACAAGTTGAGGATCTTCGGTTGTGAGGCATACGCCCTCATACCGAAAAACGATCGCTGGAAACTCGAACCAAGATCAAGGAAATGTGTTTTCCTTGGGTATGGACCCAACGGCGAGATCGGATACCGACTCTGGGACCCCGAGCACAGACAAATCATCCGAAGTTCGGACGTCACGTTCAATGAGTCGGCTATGCATAAAACGGCTGAAAGGCCTATTGAAGTCCGAAGGGTAATATTCTCCAAAGTGCCAACCCTTCATGAAGGCCCAGCCCACAACACGAGATCGGTTTCACGGGTAACCGACACCTCTCATCCCGAATCCACCGATTCAGCACAGCCAAATGGCTTGGCTCTCGACCATCCGACATTGACACTCGGCACGACTAGTTCAGTTATACCTCGCAGATTCGAGAGACTATCGCAACCTCCGGAGAGGTACTCTCCCGGAATTTTCTTTACCGACGCCGGCGAACCGACTTCCTACGAAGAAGCATCGGCATCTGCTGATTCAGCCACATAGCATCTGGCGATGGAGTCAGAAATGCACTCCATTCGAGCAAACAAGACTTGGGACTTAGTCGACTTACCGGAGAATCGACGTGCTCTTCCATGTAAGTGGGTCTATCGACTAAAAGAGACATCCAACTCGACCAACCCAAAGTACAAGGACAGATTAGTTGCAAAGGGATTTAGATAAGAATATGGCGTCGACTTCGACGAAATCTTTTCACCAGTGGTGAAAATGACGACCCTTCGTTTCATGCTCGGCGTCGTGGCCGCCGACAACTTGGAGCTAATTCAGCTAGATGTAAAAACGACATTCCTCCACGGTGACCTACAAGAGGAAATCTATATCGAGCAGCCAAAAGGCTTTGTGGCATCCGGCCAGGAACATCTAGTCTGCCAACTCAGGAAGAGTCTCTAAGGCCTCAAACAGGCACCCCAACAGTGGTACAAGAAGTTTGACAACTTCATCCAATCGGTCGGCTTCTCAAAGAGCGATGAGGAACACTGTCTCTTTACCAAAACAGCTCAAGACAGGTCTCCCGTCTTCCTCATCATCTATGTGGACGACATGCTCCTCTCCGACCGGCATGCCGAAGAGCTCACCGAACTCGTTCGGAAACTACGATTGAAGTTTGCCATGAAGGACCTTGGTCTGACAAGACACATACTTGGTATGAAAATCAGTCGGCATCTCGATATACAACAACTTTTCTTGTCTCAAACCGACTACATCGGACGTGTCTTGGAACGCTTCAACATGCACTCGACCAAGTCTGCTTTGACCCCGCTCCCCATTAACCTTCGGCTGTCTCAGCGTGACTGCCTGACATCTGGTCCGGAGGGGGAAGATATGAAGTCAATACCGTATGCACCGGCAGTCGGCTCCCTTATGTATGCGATGGTTGCGACATGGCCTGATATTTCTCATGCCATAGGAATCGTCAACAGATTCATGCACAACCCCGGCCGATCGCACTGGAACGCAGTCAAGCATGTGTTCAGATATCTAGCTAGCACAAAAGACCACGACATTCTTTTCAGCCCGAACTCAACCTTAGGCGTAGTCGGTTACACCGACTCAGACTTCGCCGACTGTGTGGACAGTCGGAAATCAACAATCGGATACTGTTTCAAATTCGGCAATGGAGCAATCTCGTGGAAGTCGAAACCTCAAAAGTGCGTAGCCACCTCAACGACCGAAGCGGAATATGTAGCTACGTTCGACATGGCAAAAGAAGCTTTATGGCTCGCTCGACTGGCGCACACATTCCGACAGGTTGACTCTGACTCGGCTCCAGTTGTCTATAGCGACAGTCAGGGTGTTGTTGCTTTGTCAAAAAACCCAGTTCACCACAACGCCTCCAAGCATATCAACGTTCAATATCACTTCGTTCGGGACTGCGTCATTTTAGGGAAAATCGGTCTAGAGAAGATATCCACAACCGATAATGTCGTAGATGGAATGACCAAGTGTCTTTCAACAGATCGTTTCTGGTCCCTTCGGCACCAGATAGGCGTAACGAAAAATTGGTCCGATTAAAGTCGGACACACAACACATGACGGTTTCGAACCACCGACATCGGTTCTCTGAGGATCGGCTTCAGCTCTTCCGACCCGACCGGTTCGGTCTTCTGTCTTCGGATCTTGCCGACTCTAAGAAAACCGATCTGTCCGATAAACCTTGTATATATACCTATAATTCTTTAGATAACCCATGTATACACCCATTACGGGGGAGTGTCGAATACGAGTGTATAATGACCATATTCACATTGTCCCCTTGGACAGCCCAAGCTTGGGCTATTTCTGTAAATAGCACAAAGGGCAGTTGCCCTAGGACATTCACTATATAAAGTGACTTTGTAACCTGTTAGTGTTGGTTGGTTGTAATTCTTGTAGTTGTTGCTATTGACAAATAAAATCCTGATTATTTGTGCCTATCTCTCTCTCTCTCTCTCTCTCTCTCTCTCTCTCTCTCTCTCTCTCTCTGTGCGTATCTAGTGTTAATTCGCATACGTAGGTTCTTCACCATCACAGACGTTGTCTGCTCTTCCACATTGACGGCCTTGTCCCCAACAGTCTCATCGCCGGCAAGGTTCAACTCACTCTCCTCGGTGATGAGCATCAACTCTTCTTCACTTGCCGCGATTGTCATCGTTCCCTTCCGGTCGGTCCGGTCCCCTCCTGTCTTTACCGTTCTGGTCCGGTGACCGCTTTGAGTTTGTATTGTCGGTTTCCTTGTCTTTCTAGAAAGGCCGACAATTCTTCTGGAAGTGCCCCGGCTTCCCACGGTAGAAGCAAGTGGGCCTTCCCCTTGACTTTGACCGTGTCCCCGACTTTTCCCGGTTCTGGGGACTCCGGTTCCTTTGTCTTCTGCGTTCCGATTCGGTAAGGAGCGCTTTAGAGTCGGAGCTCGTATCCTTGTCTTTTCGACGTGCCTCCTCATCTAGCAAGCTCTACTTGACTCTTGCTAGGGATAACTGTTTTCTTTCCATCTCGGCGTTGCCCAAAGTGACAACTAACGTCTCCCAGCTATCTGGGAGGGAACCGAACAGGAGCAGTGCTAGTACCTCATCGGCGAGAGGTACTTCCAACGATGTTGCCTGGTGAATCAGCCCCTAGAAGGCATTCATGTTCTCCACCATGCTGGAGCCATCTTGGTACCGGAGTCTTACTAGCTTCCAAAATACCGAAACCCAATTAACAACATTTTTGTTCTGAAACATAATGTCGATCTTCTCCCAGAGCTCATGAGCCTTGCTCTCCTCATAAAAGTTGTTGTACAGGCTCATGTCGATGAAGCACCTGATGTATGTCGTTGTCTTCATGTGCATCACCTCCCACACCGTGGCGTCGATCTTATCCGGTCTCTTGTCACCGAACTGAACAGGCAACCAAAGATCTTTAACCACGAGCATGTCCCTCATCTTCGACTTCCACACTAAGTAGTTGGAGTCGGTGAGCTTGAACATGCCTCCAAACGAATCTTCCATTTCCTGTGTCGTTTTGCTCTAATACCAGATTGACATGAAATATGCGGAATATTACTCGGCCAAGATCGTGTCGTTTAGAATCGAACACCAAGAATGGGAATGGAGGTGAATACACGTACACTTAGACAATATGAGAGAGGGTACATTGGATGTTTACGTGGAAAACCCTAAATGGGAAAAACCACGGGAGTCCACAAACTCCAACTATCACTATGTAAAGATTACAGTAGTAAGTCACAAAGGCAACGACCTCGTGCTCTCAATCTTCACCAACAGGCAGTTACAACAGACACTGTTCAAGGTCTCTCTCTCTCTCTTTGTTGCGCTCTATACAACAATTACACCAATAACTCTATACAATGATAATGACAACTCACAAAACATGTTTGCCCTAAGTCATATTTATACTAATATGACTTTAGGATTATTTATAGATATAGCCCCAATGGACTCTCAGAGACATAATTACATATGTCACTTCATCCGGTGAGAGGCTCTCACTGGGTCTGCATCATCCGGTTCTCACCGGGTCTTCCTTGCCGGGTACACATCATCCGGTTCTCACCGGGCCTTCATCATGACCGAAACCTAACAAATGCACTATCCCACGGGCGTGCCATAATGTGTTACGATACAAGAAGTATGGAGATTTGAGTGTTATGAGTGAAGGTGAAAGACTATAATGTTGTTTTTGTGTCATAGACACGATGGAATGTAGGGAGTTGAACCCATGACCTCTTGGTCTTACTGGGCAACCTTACCAATTGAGCTACATTCCATCTATGCATTATTATATTGTACACTAGAACTTTCAAGAAACTTCTAGAGAATGCACTCTCTAGAAGTTTCCATGCATTCTCTAGATGTTTCCTAGCTTACATGTATACCACCACATTCTTGTATAAATACTTCGGTGCACCTTGATTACAATCAAGGTGAACAACACCAATTATGGAAGCATAATTTAGTTCTCACTCTTTTGTCTACCCTCTCTCTCTCTTGTTCTCTTGTCTATGCTCCTCTCTATCTATATATCTATCTTTCTCTCTTTGTTAATATTGAGCTCGCCTACTTGTCCTTGCCCTCGTCTACATCTGTGACAGTTTGTTCACCTTCCCCTTCTTGTTACCATGTCCGACTCGGCCTTAAACCAAGTAATGGCAGCCTTGGAGCAACTTCAATTAAAAAATGAAAGCCTTCGTCAGTCATTGCGAGAGCTTCAAAATAGCACAACCAACAATCCTTCACCCGTTGAGCCTCACCTTCCGTCAGCCTACCTGACAAATTCAACGGCTCGAGGGCGCATCTTCGTGGCTTCATCAATCAAATTTGGCTTATCATCCGCTTACAACCCCAACGTTATGCTAGTGATTTCTCTCGGGTCGGCCTCGTTGGTAGCCTTCTCTCTGGGCCGGCACAAGTGTGGTTTGCACCATTGATCGAGACCTCATCACCCCTCCTAGATAACTTTCCTGCCTTCCTTGTGGAGCTTGAAGCCACATTCGGAGAGACAGATCGGCGACGAACGGCACTCACGAAACTCTATTTCTTACAACAAGGCTCTCGTCCAGCTTCCGTTTATGCTTCAAAGTTTCGTCAGATCACATGCGATGTCAGCTGGGATGAGCGAGCTTTATGTGACCAGTTTCGTTGAGGCCTCCGAAATGATATCAAGACTCTTCTCTTAAACTTTCCGGAGCCCACATTATTGTCCCAGGTAATCTCCCAAGCCGTTCAATGTGATAATCGTCTTTTTGAGCTTCGACAAGAGGAATGGGGACTCGAGGTTTTCCATCTTCCTCCCGCAATGCTCCACTCACAAGGTCATATATATCAGTTTCGCCAAGCAGGCCATGGCTGCCATCTTCCAATAGTGCTCATACCCTGATGGAGGTCGATCCCCGTATCCCAATGGAGATCAACCATGCTCGGGCCCAACCATTAACCGATGCCCGACGGCAACATCGACGTGACAATGGCCTCTGCCTCTATTATGGTACCCTCGGCCATGTCATCTGCCACTGCCCGATGCGCGGCCCTCGTCATCAATCCCACCATGCACATCTTGCAGAGGTTTCTCGACAACAAGAAAACAACCGTGCATGTCTTGCAGAGGTTTCTGGAAAATAGGAAAACGAGCAAGTCCTGCTGCAGTAGGAGCCATGCCACTGGACACTTTCCGTCGCCCTAGTTCCTCGTGCTCCTCCAATTCAGTCATGACAGCAGGAGGTTTTACTTTGCAAGTAAGTCTTTGTTTTGGGTCTATTTCAATAAAATCTCATGCCTTGCTTGATTCTGGTGCATCTACTTGTTTCATCAATATCGCGTTCGTCTGAGCACATAAAATCCCAATCGTCCGCACAACACAACCCATATCCGTTGAAGCTATCAACTGACGGGTTTTCTCTTCAGGGGCGGTTACCAAAGCCATTGTCCCGTTGGTATTTCAAGTCGGGTTCCACCCGGAGGTATTAACATTCTACCTCATTGCAACCCCTCGTCATCCGATTGTTTTAGGGCTCTCCTAGTTGGAAACACACAATCCGATGGTGGATTGGTGTAGCCACTCCATCACTTTTCCACAAACACTAGCGCGGGCCCTTTCCACAAACATTGTTACTTGTGTGGGGGCTGCTTTCAGCTTGGGTGCACTTTCTTCTGATTTCAACTCAGTCTCCAATGTTGCCGATTTCGTTGTGGCCGATTCTGGCGTGGTCACTTCCGTGCCCATTGTGTCACAGGACGTCCCTACTCTTGTCACCAATTTGCCCGCAAGATATAGAGATTTTTTGGACGTGTTTGAAAAGCAAAATGCAGACCAGTTGCCGGCACATTGCCCCTATGATTACCCAATAGAACTCCAACATGGTGCACACCCACCATTTGGGCCCATCTATGGGCTATCTGAACCCAAACTTGAGGCCCTTCGCACATATCTGGATGAAAACCTCGCCAAGGGCTTCATTCAACCTTCCAAATCACCGGTTGGAGCCCCAATCTTATTTGTCAAGAAGAAGGACGGCTCATTATGCCTATGTGTGGATTATCGGGGTCTCAACAAAATTACAATACGTAATCGTTACCCCTTGCCTTTAATTCCAACACTTCTTGACCGACTTCGAATCGGGCGTATCTTCTCCAAAATCGACCTTCGGGGAGCCTACAATCTGGTGCGTATCAAGCCAGGAGACGAGTGGAAAACGGCCTTCCGAACACACTATGGACATTTCGAGTACAAGCTGATGCCTTTTGGTCTCACCAACGCCCCTGCGGTCTTTCAGCACATGATGAACAATATATTTCGGGAGTATCTCGATCACTTCGTGGTGATCTACCTTGATGACATTTTAGTTTTTTCTTCCAACATAGAGGAGCACACCCGACACGTCCAATTGGTCCTACCCAAACTTCGGGAACATGGACTTTACGCCAAAAGTGAGAAATGTGAATTCGATCGGACCTCTGTCGAATTCGTAGGCTACGTGATTTCACCCTCCGAGATCACAATGGATGCACGCAAGGTAGCGGCAATCACCGATTTGCCTGTCCCTACTCGGTTGAAAGAGGTACAATCATTTCTTGGTTTTGCAAATTTCTATCGACGATTTATCAATGGTTTTTCGTCTTTAATACAACCTCTAATCATCCTTACAAGAAAAGATACTCCATTTCTTTGGACCTCTGTGGCGCAACGTGCTTTTGATGCCCTCAAGGCAGCTTTTCTCACAGCCCTAGTGTTGGTCCACCCCGACCCCACAAGGCCCTTCCAAGTCGAAACCAATGCCTCCGACTTTGCCATTGGAGTTGTCCTATCCCAATCAGACGACGAGGGCACACCACGTCTTGTTGCCTTCTACTCTCGGAAGTTTACTGCCCCGGAAATCAATTATCGAGTCTACGACAAGGAGCTGGCAGCAATCATATCTGCCTTCACCAAATGACGACCCTATTTGGCTAGGGCCCAACATCGCATCCAGGTGCCGACCGGCCACAAAAATCTAATTTACTTCACCACTAGTCATACATTGAATCGGAGGCAAGCCCGATGGTCATCTTTTCTCGTCGACTACAACTTTGAGATCTTGTTTCAACCTGGAGTTCAACATGGGAAAATTGATGCCCTCTCTCGGCGACCTGATTTTGCATTGCGCCCAGGAAATGATGCATATTCACAACAATCCCATTGTTTGTTGTGGCCCGATCAACTTCAGATGTTCGCCACCTGCATGTTAAATGATGATTCTTTGCTCAACGAGATCGCCATGGCAACCATGTCAGACCCATTCGCCAAAGAAATCATGGGTCGCATTAATGACCCATCTCCGGACATGAAAAGCTCATATCTCAACCAATTTACAACCCGGGATGGGTTACTATATCGTAATCATCTCTTGTACGTTCTCGAAGGATCATGTCGTACATAGGTACTACAAAACTGTCATGATGATCCTCTTGCCGGCCACTTTGGGATCACGAAAACCCTAGAATTGCTATCTCGAGGGTTTTGGTGGCCCCAACCTTGGAAATTTGTCAAGGAATTTATCAAGACATGTGATTTATGTGCTCGGTCCAAAACGCCTCACCATCGGCCATATGGTCTTGTCCACCCGCTCCCCATTCCACGTCGACCATGGGTCTCTCTATCCATGGACTTTATCACTGACCTCCCTCTAGTTGGTGGACATGACACGGTGCTAGTCATTGTCGATTGGTTTTCAAAGATGGCTCACTTTGTTCCATGTTCCAAAACCATTTCCGGGGAAGAGACAATGGATCTTTTTCTTTAAAATGTTGTTCGATTACACGGCTTACCCGAGGATATCACCTCTGATCGAGGTTCTCAGTTCATTTCCCACATTTGGCGACGACTTCTAGAAACATTCGGGACTTTTGTCAACTTGTCCTCAGTATACCATCCTTAAACTGTTGGACAAACGGAGCGAGTCAACCAAATCCTCGAACAATACCTTCGGTGTACCGTGAGCTACCAACAGAAGGATTGGGTAGACTTCCTTGCAATGGCAGAATTTGCTTACAATAATAGTATCCATGCCTCGACTAAGGTTTCCCCCTTCTTTGCAAACTATGGATTTCACCCTCGTTTCAGCATTTCCATACCTGCAACTTCGGTCAATCCTTCAGTAGAGACGCGTGCCCACGCTTTACACAATGTCCATCATGACCTCTCCTTAGAGCTCCGTATTGTTGGTGACCACTATAAAGATCAAGCGAACCGACATCGCTTAGCTGCACCGATGTTTGCAATCAGGGACATGGTTTGGTTGTTACGTCGTCACATCACACCACCACACGTCCTTGTGCAAAATTGGACTAGGCCCCTTTTGTATCATCGAACGGATCAACCCAATCACCTTCCGGTTAGCACTTCCTCCAACATTTAGGATTCACAATGTTTTTTACGTTTCCCTCCTCGAACTCTACCATCCTTCTCGAATTTCAAGACGACACCCTCCTGCACCGCCACCTGTGGAATTGTCGACGAATAAAGAATATGAGGTTGACCAAATCCTCGACTCTCGATATCGTCATCGACAGCTCCAATATTTGGTCTTATGGAAAGGTTACCCCATTTTGGACGCCACATGGGAACCAATTACACATTTACAAAATGCTCCGAAGGCCATTCGCAATTTTCATCAACAATACCCACATAAGCCAGTTGCGAGTCCCGGAAAGCGGCCTTAAATGAGGGAAGATAATGTCATAGACACGATGGAATGTAGGGGGTTGAACCCATGACCTCTTGGTCTTATTGGGAAACCTTACCAATTGAGCTACATTCCATCTATACATTATTATATTGTATAAGTTTCAACTTATTACATTGTAAGTTAATCACTAGAACTTTCAAGAAACTTCTAGAGAATGCATAGACATGCACTCTCTAGAAGTTTCCATGCATTCTCTAGATGTTTCCTAGCTTACATGCATACCACCACATTCTTGTATAAATACTTCGGTGCACCTTGATTACAATCAAGGTGAACAACACCAGTTACGGAAGCATAATTTAGTTCTCACTCTTTTGTCTGCCCTCTCTCTCTCTTGTTCTCTTGTCTATGCTCCTCTCTATCTATATATCTATCTTTCTCTCTTTTTAATATTGAGCTCGCCTACTTGTCCTTGCCCTCGTCTACGTCCGTGATAATGTGAAATGAGTAGGAGTGGTAGTGTGAGTGAATGATGTGTATGGATGGCTTGAGGGGCATGCACACCTATGAATCTAACCGCATTGTAACTATTTAACCCCTTATGGGGAATGAATGAATAATGAAGAAGGTCTCTCTTATTTCTCTCTCTCTCTCTTTTTATCATAATTAGCTTACCTTAGTGGTAAGTCAATAACACTACTGTAAGCATTGTGTCTTAGGTTCGAAACCCAATTTCCTCACCTCTCTATTTCACTAGATGCCACTGTGGAATGTAGGGGTTGAACCCATGACCACGTGGTCTCCATTGGGCAACCTTACCAATTGAGTTGCATCCATCCGGGCATCTCTCTCTCTCTCTCTCTCTCTTAGGTTCAAAACCCAATTTCCTCACCTCTCTATTTCACTGGATGCCACTGTGGAATGTAGGGGTTGAACCCATGACCATGTGGTCTCCATTGGGCAACCTTACCAACTGAGTTGCATCCATCTGGGCATCTCTCTCTCTCTCTCTCTCTCTCTCTCTCTCTCTCTCTCTCTCTCTCTTACGTTGAACCCCCACAATGCTTATCAATCGCCATCAATCCCGCAACGTTCATTGCTATCATTATCACACTCACCATTACCATCTTCATCAACATTATTATCATCAACCAACCCTAAACCTATAACACTTGTGTCAGTACCTCCTATTGTAAAAAAAGTGCTCAATGAGCACATTGAATGTACAAAGTCTTTTTAATAGAATTTTTTGTTGTCTACTCTCTCTCTCTCTCTCTCTCTCTCTCTCTCTCACACACACACACACACACACACACACACACACACACACACAGACACTTCACATTATACTACGCATGTTGCACCTAACTACAAAACCATATTCTTTGCGGAACGGGGAAATCGTAAACATCAATACATGTTAGAGCCCATACCGTTATCTGTCATTCAAACCATTGCTTCCATGTGACTTAGCTCACATGCATTGCGATGTGAGACAGGGCGTTGGGGCACAAGTGAAGAGAGTGGTCGGCTATCCACACTTTTCCCTAAACAAGTTCGCGAGTCTGAGTATCACACTTTGATACAATGCTCTGCCTTTGATCATATTCGACCATGCTTTCCACATCTCTTCGATTGAGCCCAATCCTTGCATGAATTCCTCTCACAACCACAATGTGCACTCTCGATTGCAACATTCATTGGTAAAGTTCTTGAACATCGAGAGTCACTACTCACTTTCACACATATCACGTGAAATGTAATATTTTTTGGTCTCATAGGTCATATTTGACCTCCGAAGACGATAATATAATCTATCTATCTCTCTCTCTCTCTCGCTCACTATGTACTTGCCTCTCACACTCATTCTCTATGTGTTACCTAACTGTCTACTGTTTGTCCAGATGTGTCTGCATGTACAAGCTTCCACAACTTACTTTTTACAAAGAAGAGGGGTTATTTCAAGTCGCCCATTTTGTGTTTTGGAGTGTACCATTAGTATTTTGGGTTTCTCTTCTAATCTTTGTCTTTTTTGAGCTTTAAATTTTGTGAGGTTTCTTCTTCTTCTTCTTCTTCTTCAACTCAATGTACTTGAGGCCTTAAGGTTTCATTTTCTTCTTCTTCGTGAGCTTTTGGGTTTTTGTTCTCGCTCTTCTTCTTGTTCTCTAGCGCACCTTGAGACTAATTCGCTAGTAAGTGCCATTATGCATCAGTGAATTCAAAAGAGGGGTTACGAAAACTAGTACACCAATCTTCTAAAGGGAGGACAAAGTGGCACTAGAACATTGTTCTGATTTGAGGCATTGTAAAAGTCAGAGGTAGTTGTAGTCTTGACGGCCCACTTGACTTGCACATTCATCGAAAACTCGGTTGACTCCCAACTTTTGTTTCCATTTAAACTTGATTGTTGTCTTCTAATTGTTCATTGTTACCACCATTTTATCTAATCATTATGTACATTTGTAACCCTATTTTATAAGGGATTTTTTGTTCTTAATCTAGCCTTTTTGGCCTACAAAGTGGCCCTTATTCTTATTTTTGGTGCAAAGCCTTCGTAAATTTTGCGCGTTTCTTGTGCTAATCACATATTTTGATCATTACCTCACGTGTTAACCATTGTTTGACTTTTCGCTTCCTACAAGCCTTTAACTTTGATGAGCTTTCAGTCTGGGAGCCTTTGAGTTTGAATTTGAGGAGCTTTCGATTCTCAAGAGCCTTCAAGTCTAAGGAACCGTCGAGTTTGAAGAGCTTTTGACTCCAAAGAGCTACCGAGTCACCTAACATCCGCACTCTCTTAGTCTTTGCGTCGTTCGTCATCGAAGACCCCCATAGTCTCACATCAGTAGCACATGCATGCGCATTTACGTGATATCGCTATCGTAAAGGGATATGACCGATTGGTGCCACCACGATTCCACACTTGCCTCCACTACAACCACGCATCTCGACTTGGTTCGGTGACCCAACACTCCTTGGAGATCCACCTAATTCGACTCATTGGAGTTGATTTACATTCTAGACTCAAAGTTGTTTTGTATTATTGTTCTTAGGGATTTATTTGCATTATTTTGGAACAAATGTTGTGTAGTCAAAACCATGTAATGTATTTCATGTGCACCATATAACGCACATGCAAAGTTTCTCTACATGTGTGCCACATGGCCCACATGCTTTATATCGCGCACATGCACAAACTTCTCTAGGTGTGTGCCACGTGGCCTACATGTAAAGACATCAATTTAGTATAAGAGGGGAGGACGTCTGTCATGGGGGGGGGGGGCAATCAAAGAGTCTTATTTTGTAAAGGGTTTTTCTCTCGAAGAAATAGTGAATTTCCTATTTTGGCATTTCCTCTTTGTCTGCGTTTGAGGAGTAGCGTTGTACTGTATTTTCTTTATAATTCTCAATTTTGACGTTTGTTTTTGACGTTCTATAGCTCGTTGGAAACCTCTTCCAGAGGGCTTTCCAATCTGTTTGCACACTTAATTTGGTTATGTAGGTGGAACGATATAAGGTTTTTTGTCTTCACGGGTAGGGCTGCAAACCACTCGTGAGTATTCAGATACTTCCGGCTCGACTTCCCACTCTTCTCTTTCATCTTCTTATTTCCCCTCTCCTGGTTTAGAACTCCAGCGATTCCGCCTGGACACACCAAGCTCTTATACGCGACGTGCTTCGACACGACATCGCTAAGAAAATAAAAGAGCTAGACAGACATACAAACACAAAGCACAGACAAATGTAGATAGATAGTAGATGCATTGAGATGAGAAGGCCATTCCATTCCATTCATTCATGGGTTCTCTTCCTCTTCCTTCTTGTGCTACACGTATACACATACACATATATACATACACATACCCATACCCATACACATATGCATAGGCATACGCATACACATCATACACATACACATCATACATATACACATACACATAAGCATATATATACACATACACATACACATACATATACATATACATATACTGTGTACATATATATATACATACATACATATACAGTATACTTATGAAGAAGGAAGAGGAGGAATCGAAAGGGCTATTCTCTGATTTCCTTCATTCCTTCACTTTGATGGAGCGACGGGATGCATGATGCGGACAGCCCATCATGCCCCTCCTCCTCCTCCTCTCCTCGATCCTTCCTCTCTGCACTGCGATCCTTTCTCCAGAAGAAGAAGAAGAAGCAGCAACAAGCAGCTCTTGATGAGTCATGGTGGACGCCCACCACTACTCCCCCGCCGCCGCCTCGCCATTACTCACTACACGCATGCCTCCTCCTTCTCTCCACACATCTCATGCCAAGCGAAAGACGGACAGAAGGCTTCCTACATCCAAGAGCTCAGCACCCGCTCTAGTGCAATGGAGGTCATCTCATTTCCTGCTCTTTCCTTTTCTATGATATGTGCATTTTCTTTTCTTTCCTTTTCTTTGCCGAGGATGAGGAAAATAACTAAGAAAAAGCAAGGAATGTGATGGATTATCATCCGCGGAAAGTGGTTCGTCTAATGGCTATATATGAGACTTGCTTACCAAAGCTGATCACATCACGGAGCATCACAGTGTGTGGTGCTTTTCAACCCTACTAAGTCCCTTTGGTTTAGGGCCAATCGGTTATACTGACTCCCCATTGCCTTTTCCAAGGACAGTCGGGAAATTTGGCACTGTCAGAGTTTCTGATTCTCCAGCATTCGATTCTTGTGATAAGTGATTTTGCATTTCATATTTTTGGGGGACATGGTGACATGCTTGTAGTATATCGCTAAACCTGTCCATGCACCATCTCAATAGCAAGATCATGGCAGGGATTGTAAAGGACTTACTACCTCAAATGGCGCGATAATGCCGGATTTATGAGACAATTCACAAGTGCTACCTGGCTATCCAGTAATGGGGAAATCGTGTAGAATAATAAATGTGATGATACATGTAGTCAATTCTCTACATGGTATTACTACAGTACAAAGCAAAGATCCATTTGAGCCTTCTAAATGTCAACAGCTTTGTTCACAACAATTGGATTTATAATCTGACAGCACTTTATTTGTTTTAGGTAAGAAAAGAAATTCTCCTTTGCTACGGATTGATTCAACAACTTGGCAAAGGTGTAGTGTACTTGGGCTCATCAAGAACAAAACAAGACCATCCACATTTTTTACAGGCAGTAGAGCTAGGCAGAAAGGTCTGGGTTTTGAACTTGGTAAATTGTCAACTACTACTCTTATGTTCATTCGTATGTTTCTAAATCCCTATGTATATTTTGTGTTAAGGTGGCGACATTGTTAGATTGTACGACGTGGACGGGTGTTGGGCCGGGCCTAATGGATGCTGTTGTGAAGGGAGCACTACAATCAGGAAAGCCTGTGGGAGGTTTCAAAATATCAAGGGAGGCTGGAGAGTGGACGAGCTCAAGTACCCATCCATATCTAGACAAAAATGTCTATGTTACTTGCAGGTAATCTTAATTTGATCTCGCATTTTCACATAGGAGTTTTGAAAAATAAACCTGAGACTTTAGTATCCTTAAAACACAAGAATTTGTTGATTCCATATCTGGGGATCGTAAAGTTTTTACTGTTGGAGTTCTTATGAAATATTGGATAAGGAGTTGAAAAGTGTATATTCTATCTATGGAGTTTTTGTTTTGTGTTATAATAAGAGAGTCATTGTTGATGATTGGGGCTGTGTGATGATGCTTGTTTTGCAGATTCTTTTCGGCGAGAAAACATGGTCTTGTGGATGCTGCAGTACGGGATCATTGTCATGAGAAAACGGCTTTTGTGGCTCTTCCTGGTGGTATTGGTACAGTAGATGAAATCTTTGAGATTTTGACATTGATTCAGCTTGGACGCCTTGGTTCCAAGTATCCGGTTCCTTTTCTATTGATAAACTATGATGGATTTTACACCAAACTTCTTGAGTTTCTGACAACATGCAAGGCATGGGGTTCAGTTGCTGAGGGTGAGGTCGAGAAGTTGTGGACTATATGTGAGAACAATGAAGAAGCTTTAGAACACCTGTCAGCTTTTTATGGTATTCAGAACCCAGATATCAAGAATGCCTAGGAAAATCATTCTCAAAATTGGCATATAATGATCTTCACACACACAAGCACACTTGGCATGCATAGATCCATGGATATTATCCATGTACCCACACCCATGCTCACGCCCACGCCCACTCTCACACATGCACCCTGCAAACTAGTCTCCTCTCCTTACCTATAGCCAATGATGATTTGATTGACATGGCTTGGTTCTGGTTAATGGTTTAGTGACCAATGGTTTAATTAATGATTGACACACTTTTCAAACTGGTTCGTTTATCCAATTCTTGGGATGTTTTTGCAATGTTATGCCCTTATTGATGTTTTAGTTATGATGGTATTTGCTTTGATTGGAAGATTTGCGCATTTTTTTGTAAGTTTGGAAAAGCTAGTTTGAAGTTTAAGAGTCAACATCTTCATAGCTATGAAAAGGTTGCAAAGTTCTATATGTTGTATATATATATACAATTCATGTTTTCAACTGCAGATAATGATCAGTATTTAAAAAGTTTTATCATGTTTCCATTGCAATTGAGTCATCAATTGTAGATAATGATCAGTGCATAAATTTCTTTATCATGTTTCCATTGCATCATGGGGTCATCATGGCATTTATAATTCAACTTAATTGTTTGCTGTGTGTTTTCATGCAACACAATATGGATGATAGTAATAGTGTTGTGTGACATGCATCAAAACATGGGTAAATCATAATAGATTGTCTTGTGTGACAGTTTTCTCTTTAGGGATTTTGATGCATGTAACCTTGCCTTGTGCAATTATCGGTTAATCAATTAATGGTTCTATCTTTACAATAATCTAAACTTTTTGGAGTGTAATTATTAACAAATTCATGTCCCAACTAATTCCTCATAAGTTCAATTAGGAAAATGGCATCTTATTTTAAAGAGCGAGTATTATTGCATATTATTCCCAAAATAGGATATGAACTTCACGCAAGGCTATATTTGGTTGCCACAGTGAAAAGAGGAGGAATGGAGCCACGTCTAACCTTTTAACTGAACTCAACTGAACTCAACTGAACTTAGCAACCATGTCCGCAGGAGAATTGTCTATATATAAATTGTAATGCCCATGAGAGAGGCAAGAAACTGGGGGAGGGGAAGGTGCCTAGATACTGACTGAGCTGAGGTGCAGAGATGGATCTTGATGGTACAGGTGCAGAGGTGGATCTTGATGGTGGTAGTAAAGAAGAAGAAGAAGAAGAAGACAAGTTGTATTATGTGAGCACCCATTTCGGTGCTTCATTGACAGATGTGTTTCTGGCGGTGCTGCCCTTGTATCATGCCACTCCGGGTGTAGACGATACCAATCGGCCGCCTTACTGCCCATCCCTTCAGAACACATGGCAGGCCAACCTCTCTGCCATCCTCATCAACCTCCTCAACCTTGCCCACATGCCCCTCCACCTCACCGGCCGCTCCCTCGAGGCTTTTCTCAACTTCGTCCATCGCCATCTCTTCTCTTCCCTAGACGGTACTCTCGGACACAGCCCAGAGAGGCTTTCTCTGATTTTGTCATGTCACCATCATCATCATCATCGGTTCCCTTGCTTGTTTGAAATTTTGATCTCCTAACTTGATTTATTGGTTTCACTCCTTGATTCATGTGATATGTTAACTATACCACAGACCCTTGGTTGTCTGAAATTTTTGATTTCCTAACTTGATTCATTGGTTTCACTCCTTGATTTGTGTGATATGTTAATTAAACCGCAGACCCGCCGTACGATTACTGTCATTAGCTGGCTCAATCCACGCCTGGATTTACTCATCACTAAATCCCTGCCTGGATTTGCATTCAACTGGCTGGCCCCACCAGATGGGATTGTTACCAATGAGTTCCTCGACCTCGCCATCATGGCATCCAAGCTTGCCTATGAGTCCGAAGAAGTCCAACGATATGGCGTTATGAAGAGATGGAAGGTATCGATAGCATATTGATGTGTAACAGATGTATGTTTATTATCTGTGTGCGGTAAGGCACATAATGAATGCATTTTAACAATGGTTCTTTCAATTGATTTAAGTACTCACTAATCATGACCGTACTTTGTTGATGCATCAGATGTCGTATTACAAGTTCTACAACTGTTATAATGGTAAACACATCAGTGAACATGGATGATGATCAATTCGGTTAATAATATGAATGTGAATTCTTTAAGTATGCACGAGAAAAATCTCTCCATGGCATTGTAAACAGTAAGAGGAGTTCCATGCATGCATGCCCTAGTTCCAACTTGCGATATAATATTTTCCTTTCATGTAGATCGTGTCGATGCCAATACGACACAAGCTTTTGTATTCACTGATAAGCCCACTGATGCTAGTATCATATTCCTTGCCTTTCGGGGAACAGAACCCTTCAACACTACTGATTGGTGCATGGATTTTGATTTCACATGGTTTGAGCTCGGCTATTGGGTTGGTGGTCTCCACATCGGCTTCTTGGAAGCTCTAGGCCTAGTAAATAGAGACAAGAAATGGACATTGAAAACATTGCGGGAAAATGTCCTTAACAAAACACCGTGCGCTAGTGGTCTAAATAGGCCTAACATACTGAAAGCCCAAGTGGATGGGAATAAATTGCTAGCATATGATGTCATTACCCAAGACATAGAGGATTTATTACAAGAGAATCTGAATGCCAAGTTCTATGTGTCGGGACATAGCTTAGGGGGGTACCTTGGCACTTACTTTTACTAGCATTCTCATATTGATGAGATGTGAAGGCAACACTATTTTGGAGAAGTTGTCGGGAGTTTATACATTTGGGCAACCGAGGATTTGCGATAGAAAATTCTCCAAGACCTTGAATAACAAGATGGAAGAACTAAATGTAGACTATCATAGGATAGTCAAGACTCTACTGCAATGACATGGCTTGCCGGGTCCCGTTCGACGACGATATCTTCCAATTCAAGCATGCAGGGCATAAGTGTTTCTATTATAACAGTGTTTGAAGAAGAGGTATCAATTTATAACTCGTCCTAATACCAATGTTTGGAAAAACATGTATATATCAAAGAACATTCTAGTATAAATTATAATACACTAATTAGTATTGTGGGATGGTAGTTTGAGCCTTCTTAGTTTTACTCTACTACAGATCTTGAAGAGGTACCCAATAAGAACTTCTTTTCTCCACTCTTATGTGATTCCAATGTGGCTCAATACTATTTGGGAGTTGGTTTGAGGGCAATTCATATATGGCAAGGACGTCAAGGAGGGAACATTATCCATCTTACACAGAATCGTGGGCCTTCTTCTCCCTGGGGTTTCAGCCCATATTCCAGCAGATTATGTAAACGTGATATGATTAGGCGCACCGATCTTCATTAGAAAAAGGTTTGGAGCTCGATACATGTCAAAGTGTGGCAAAAATGAGATGGCCAATGGTTGAGACAGAAAAATACAAATTTCCCTCTTCACTACAATGTAGACCATGCTAACATCATACATAAAAGAGGTAGAACCTCGTAACGTAGAAGTTCAGGTACATCAGAAGCAGAGGATATGGCAACATAGAAGTTGATGTGCACAAAATATATATGTATATATAGATAGATAGATAGATAGATGCATACATACATACATACATACATACATAGAGAAGAGAGTCATGACAAATACTTCTTGTACATGATGAATTGTACACGGTCAAAAGGTATGTGAACAAGTCAATAATAATTGACATGTAGGTCCTTCACTTAATACAATGAATATGAGGACAAAGAATGTTAATTAGTTCCATCCCATGTGTTTTTACAACCTACATATGCCGAGAATTAGTGTATAAATGGAATGTGTAGTTTGATTTGATTCCAAAGAAGCTCACAACCTTATTTTTATTACTAAATGATTCGTCTTCATTACGAGGTTAAGATTTCATGAATGGGGATGTAGCTTGCATGGTTGTAAAAATGTCAAATTTTAAGGTTAAGATTTCATGAATGGGGATGTAGCTTGCATGGTTGTAAAAATGTCAAATTTTACAAGCAGCACAAGTTATCAAATCTTTGCTACAAAGTTTGTCTTCAACATAATCCATAGTACAAAATTTTGGTGTAAACAACTATATTCTGAACACAAGTCTAATTAACCTTTTCTTGGTTCTATTTTGTTCCAGTATGGAAAATGAATCTTTATGTTTGGATAACATAATCTTTTGAATTAACATGACTCCACATTGAGCATAAATACAAGTTTTGTTGGACATGTGTGCCTTCAACCTCTTGTCATACCTTGAGAATGCAACATCCCTCATCAAATGTAAGGGTTATTGAACATAACAAATAACTCTTATAAAGCCAAGAGTAACTCCCCACTCACATCATGACAAGTGAGAATATGGAGGTTTATAAACCAATTTCCTCTCTTTTAGTGTTGGTTACATAGTGATTCAGGAGGTGTCAATCCAAGAACAATATTGAATCAGCAAGGAAAGGGTAAAACAAATTTATATTAACAAGAGATGAGATGACACAAAGTGTGTTGCAAAATGCATTGAGCCATAGTGCTTCCATAATGAAAATAACATTTGTGTACATAACTATGTTGAGCTTATGCATTGTCGCCATCTAATGTCATGTAAGATTGTCAGTTCATCCATGTGTATATTTTAACGATCATGTAAAGTGTTGTATGTCATGGAATGTTAATGTGATAATACTCATGAAACCATCCTTCTCTTTCAAGGAACGTGTACCAATACACAAACTAATTGTCAAGAGATTAAGGGGATTCTTGGAAGATCCCAAGTTTGACCTTTGACATATTGCCTAAACAATTAAATAGGTAGTATAGTTTGTTATGAATGACCTTCAAGTTCAAAATGGCTTTAACCTGATAGTCCCAACAATTAACAAGTTGAAGATGATGTTGGGGAGGAACAATGTGATGTGGAATATAAGAGCTTGAAGCATAAGGTTCCAAAAGCGATACACACATGAGAAGTGAAATCTCAATGCAACATAATGCCATTGGGTGAAGGCATGCTATAGTGTACTAAAATTGCATTGTTTTTAGCAACAAAAAAGCAGGCAAATTTTCATATTATGAGTACTAAAAATTAAGAAAAAATAATAATTACGACAAAAAGAAATATTTTTAGGGAGTGGGGTGGGGGTAGTACAAAGTGCAATAAAGACAAAAAATGGAAGGAAATGGTTGTGAGAGGTCCAGAGGATCTTACCAGTTTGGCTGATATTAACCCCTCACATTAAAGTTTTCACCTTTTTTAAGTTTTTATTTTTATTCAATTTTGAAGCTACTTCTTCCTCAACGTTCTTTTGCCAACTGAGCCTTCTCGTAACTGAAATTTGAACCTTATAACTAAGATTGAATTGATCTCATAACTAAGATTGGAAACTTATATATGAATCATTCTCCTAACTCAAATTTCACGCTTTTTCCATGGGTAACTTTCTGCTAATGACACTCTTGGAGCTTCCTCCATGAATCATTGTTCTAACTCAGATTTGAACCATCTTCAAACATGAATCCTCCTAACTCAAACTTGAAGTTTCTTACATGAACCATAAGTGGCTCATCATAAATCATGGGGGAAGTTCTTCCTTACGTTCATCTTTCTTCTCATATTCTCATGTCGATTATTTGAATGTGCATCCTTCTTCCCCAATTTCATCATTTTCATATCTGAAATCATGGCTTTCTTGTTTATGAATTTTTTATGTGATTCCTTGTCATATTCAATTTCATATTCTTATTCCTTGGAAGAATGTTGCACGTTTATCATCTTTCTTCTATTTCTTGGTTTTCATATTTGAAATCATGCTATCATTGATTCTAAAATTACTAAGATGGTTCTTGTTGATTTATTATGCTTGCAGGTCCCATTTGGTAACGTTACTCCATTATTTCTTATTCTAACCTTTATTACATTAATTACTTACCTTCACACTCTTTTTAAACAATACACATATTGAGAATGGTATTCATCAATGAGATTGAGGTGTCTTGTTTATAGATAGACCGATGTAGCAAATCACTATCCGAAAGGAGGAAGAGACGGGTGGTTCTTCACATAGTGCGTTACTTATTGGATCCTAATGATATTATTTCTATAGAGTGTTATGCCATCAAATTTTGAATTAACACATAAAAAATATTAAGTTTAAAGATTAGTGTGTTTCAAAGGAGATTGTTGAGTTCATGAAGTCATCTTTACACTTAATGAAAGGGCTAGAGAGTGTAGATAAGCTTGCTACACAAAGAGAAGCACTTCACATGGTTGTAAATGGGGTAACAAAGAAAAAATACAGTGATACAAAAGTTGCACTATCCCTTGGTATTGAAAGGAGGGCCTTATAGAAGCATTCGAAAAATACACAGCTGTTTCCGATTCGTCCTCCTTCAGGCCCTTGACCACATTTGCCCATGTCTTGGTCTTGGCTTTCGCTCGGTCGGCTCTGTCCTCCTCGACTCTGGCGCCTCTCTTGCCCTTCTCGACTTTTCCACCCTTCGGTTCGATTGGGTTTGATTTTGGCTTTCCTTTGTTCAAAAGTTGGTATACTATAGCTAACTTTTACCCCATTATCTAGCTAGAGATCAAGAATGGACCAAAGCATTGACAAACTAACTTGTCACATTGTTTTGTCTTACACCTAATCTCTAAAAAAGATTATTGTTGAGGCATGTACAAATAAAACAAACGAAAGAGCACAATTGTAAATGACCAATTCAGTTTAATATCATTGCGAGTTTTATAAAGGACGATTTCAAAAATATCAAGCCAAGCTAGCTAGTAAACCAAGAAATTCGACGAATCCATGAGAACCTACGACACATGGGAACAAGTGGCGATTTCGGAGCATAAGGAGTTGTGCTTTATCTCCTTTTAGAGAGCAATGAAAAATGCACTCTCTATGTGTGGGGTAGATTTTCCATTCTACATTCATGTACATACATAAATGTCCTAAACCTAGAATGTCCAATAGGGACAGTGTGAATACGTCCATTATACCCCGTATTCAACAGTTTGTTGATTCCTAGCAAATAGAATAGTGGCGTTTGTGTATTTGTCCCTCATTATTTCTACCTCTCAATCAAGTAATCTAGGCTATTGTAATGTGCGATAATGTTGAGGTCTTTGTTATGAGCATAACTATAACCATAGTTGAGTTATCTCAATCCTACAGTGGAAGATAACTTTAGAATGTTAAATTATCATGTGACAACTATTTATAAAAAAAACAAGCAAGTGGGAAATGCACAGAAAGGCCTAGGAAGAGGCATCTATTTTCTTTATGTTTTGATATAGAGACTCTGATATTGTGGCAAAGTTGCACGTTCATACATGTGTGGTTCCTTATTCAAACCCAAGGTATGATCCATGTCTGTACACGGTGGTATGAGACACCGGGGGGGGGGGGTGTCGAATACAAGTGTATAATGGACGTATTCACACTATCCCTTTGTATAGCTCAAGTTTGGGCCATTTGTGTAATTAGCATAAATGGTAGTTGCCCTAAGTCGGTCAATATATAAAGTGACCTAGTAACCTTTTTGTAAGGTTGGTTGTATTATTTGTTTCTATGAAATAGAAAGAGTCTTTGTGCCTCCTCTCTCTCTCTCTCTCTCTCTCTCTATCTCTGTGCACGATCTTGGAAACTGCCGAACGCAGGTACAAAACAGCAATCGAATGCTACTTGATCTTCCGCATTGACGGCCTTGTATACAACATCTGGTATCAGAGCCAGGTTCCTCAACCCGTTGTCGGCCGTCGTCTCAGCCTGCACAGCGTTCGGTTCCTTGCGTCATTCGAAGAAGGGAGAAGAAGAAGAAAAACGAGGCTTGCATCTCATCGCGTTAGATCATCTTCGCTTGGAGTAAGCCAGCAGGTTGTACTCTATTCCTTGTGATCGTAACCGCTCGAGGTGAAATCCCCTTGTGCAACATTGACACGATCGTGCTCCATTCGGTTAAACGGCATCCGAAGAGATCATCAAACGCTGCTAGCCGCTCATTGTAACCACTCGGTGCAGATCGGTCTCAAGACAACAACCCCAATTCGTGCTTCATCCGACTGATCGACATTCGGGAGGATCAGTTGGATCCGTCTCTCTCGTCGCTGCAGTCACCCGAAGCAGAATCGGTCCAGACAATCGGTTTCAATAATCGGTATTTGGCATATATATTCGGAAGCGAACCGGGCTCACTCCGACTCGGCAACATTCGGGAAGACCAGTCGGTTCTGTCCCTCAAGTTACCGGAGTCCATCCGAGCAAGTTCAACAATACATATATCCGAAGCCGAACCGCCTCGGGTTCAAATCCGACTAGAACGATATCGGGAGAGCCAACCGGCTGCACTCCAACAAGGTTCGTAGTCAACTCCGAACCGAGCTTCGTCAACCGAAACCAAATTTGATGGCATCAACATCCGGCTCGTCAGAAATGAGTCTACGAAAGTTCGATGGATCGAACTTCAATTTCTGGAAGGAGCAAATGCAGGACTATCTCATAGTCAAGGGGCAAATCGATCCCATCGAAAATGAAGAACCTCCAGAAGGATACAAACCAATTGAGTGGCAGAAGCTGGACAGAATCGTCCGCGCCACGATTCGGATGCACCTATCGGAATCGGTATACTTTACGGTGCAATCGTGTACGACAGCATTCGAACTGTGGAAAACACTGTCGGACACCTACGAAAAGAAGGTCGCTGCAACGAAGATGTTCCTGATCCGGCGCCTCTACAACTTGAGGATGAAAGAATCAGATTCGGTTCAAGCACATCTCAATGAGTACGAAAGCATAAGCTCCCAAATCTCATCTCAGGGGACGGCAATCGAGGATGAACTCAGAGCAATGATACTCATGAGCAGCCTTCCCTCATCATGGGAAACTTTCGTCACAACCGTGTGCAACGCGTCAACCACGGCTGTTAAATACTCCGAAGTCACGAGCGCAATCCTGACCGAAGCAGCTCGGAGAAAGTCTTTCGCCAAAGACTCAACAGACGACGCTTATGTAGTACAAGGTTCGACAGACCGATCGAACATACGAGGAAGAGATTCCTCACGGCAGCCGAACAATCAGCGAAGACGGAGCCAGTCACGGGATAATCGAATCTGCAACTATTGCAAGAAACCCGGACACATCAAAGCCGATTGCCGCGCACTCAAGAACAAGAATGACAAGTCTCAGAAATCAGACAAGAAGAGTGGCCGGCATGAGGAGATCAATTACGTCAGCTTCTCAGCTGATGTGCTACCAAACGACCCGAATATACTATCAATCGAAAATCCAGTCGGATCAGAAGTTCTGCTCACGACTGAAGAATCGAGCACATGGCTCTTAGATTCGGGCGCGTCATTTCACGTGACTCCTCATCGATCCCAATTTCGGCAATATACGATCCGTCACTCCGACTCAGTTCGAGTCGGCAACTCGCAACACTGTGACATCATTGGAATCGGCACAGTAGAGCTCAACCTTGCAGGTGGCTCTACACTTGTACTTCACAATGTCCGACATGTACCCGAGCTCTCAAGGCCATTGATCTCAGTCGGACAACTAGATGAAGACGGCATTCGTGCCGGTTTTTCTTCGGGAGGGTGGACACTCCACAGGGGGAACCTCCTGCTTGCTAGAGGACCCAAGATACACTCGCTGTATCCGTTACATGTTACGCTCAGAGAGGGTAACCTGTTCTTGGTGGATATTCCTGTGTCATCACTATGGCACAGAAGATTAGGACACCTCAGCAAGGCCGGCATCACGCACCTATCTAGAGCCGGATACATCCCTAAACTCTCCTTCTCGGACCATCAATTCTGCGAACATTGTCAGTATGGCAAACAAGCAGCCGCATCACACCCGACATCAACACCAAGAGAAACGAGACCTCTCGATTTAGTCCACTCGGACGTCTGTGGCCCAATGCCGCATCAGTCTCTCGGCGGTGCCTCTTACTTCGTCAGTTTTATTGACGATTCGACTCGAAAGGTGTGGGCTTATCCAATTCGCACCAAAGATCGTGTCTTCTCGATCTTCTCCGATTGGCTCGCTATGGTAGAAAATCAAACTGACCGAAAACTGAAATGCTTTTGGACCGACAATGGGGGAGAGTTCAAATCAGAAGAATTCGTCAAATTCTGCCGACAACGCGGCATCCGACGTGAATTTACGGCACCACACAGTCCGGAGCAAAACGGGATTGCAGAACGCATGAATCGGACAATCCAAGAACGGATAGTTTCCATGCTCCAACACTCCGGACTGTCGGATGGCTTCTGGGCAGAGGCTCTACTCACGGCAGTACACATAATCAATATGTCGCCAAGCAGACCTCTAGGACTTCAAATTCCTCAGGAACTATGGATCGGCAGTAAGCCGAATTACGACAAGCTGAGGATCTTCGGATGCGAGGCGTACGCCCTTATTCCGAAAGATGATCGCCGAAAACTTGCACCTCGGTCCAGGAAATGCATTTTCCTTGGATATGGATCAGACGGCGAAATGGGATACCGACTCTGGGACCCCGAACGCAGACAAATCGTTCGAAGTTCGGACGTTGTGTTCAACGAGTCGGCTATGAATCCATCAGTCAAAACACCGATCGAAGTCCGAAGGGTAACATTTTCTGATGTGCCGACCCTTCAAGAAGGCCCCGCTCTTAACACACGGTCAGCTTCACGGGTAGCTGAACCTTGCACTACCGACTCGGACAACTCCGACTCGGCACAACAGAATAATTCGTTTTCGGACCATCCGACCTCGATACCCGATGCGACCAGTCCAATCATACCTCGACGATCCGAGAGACTGTCGCAACCTCCGGAGAGGTATTCTCCGGGAATTTTCTTCACCGACGCCGGCGAACCGACGTCTTACGAAGAAGCATCGACATCTGTCGATTCAGCCACCTGGCATCTGGCGATGGAGTCGGAAATGCACTCCATTCGGGCAAACAAGACTTGGGACCTGGTCGAATTACCTAAGAATCGACGTGCTCTTCCCTGCAAGTGGGTTTATCGACTAAAAGAGACGTCTGATTCGACCACCCCAAAGTACAAGGCCAGATTAGTTGCGAAGGGCTTCCGACAAGAATATGGCGTCGACTTCGACGAGATTTTTTCACCAGTGGTGAAAATGACAACCCTTCGTTTTCTACTCGGCGTAGTGGCAGCCGACAACTTGGAGCTGATTCAGCTAGATGTCAAAACAGCCTTCCTCCATGGTGATCTTGAAGAGGAAATTTATATGGAGCAGCCAAAAGGCTTCGTGGCAACTGGCCAAGCACATCTAGTCTGCCGACTCAGGAAGAGTCTATACGGCCTCAAACAGGCACCGCGACAATGGTACAAGAAGTTCGACGACTTCATCCAATCGATCGGCTTCTCAAAAAGCGATGAGGACCATTGTCTTTTTACCAACACAGCTCAAGATGGATCACCCATCTTCCTCATCATTTACGTGGACGACATGCTAATTTCTGGACGCCACGCGGGCGAACTTGCCGATCTCATTCGGCAATTGCGGTTGAAGTTTGCCATGAAGGACCTCGGTCCGGCACGACACATACTTGGCATGAAGATTAGTCGGCATCGCGATAAACGACATCTTTTTTTGTCTCAGACCGACTATATCGGACGTGTCTTGGAACGCTTCAACATGCAATCAGCCAAATCTGCTTCAACCCCGCTCCCCATGAATCTTCGGCTCTCTCGACTGCCCGACATCCGGCGCGGAGGGGGAAGATATGAAGTCGGTACCGTATGCACCGGCAGTCGGCTCCCTCATGTACCTTATGGTCGCGACACGGCCTGATATTTCTCACGCCGTAGGAGTCGTTAGCAGATTTATGCACAATCCTGGCCGATCGCATTGGAACGCAGTCAAGCATGTGTTCAAATATCTGGCTGGCACAAAAGACCACGGCATTCTTTTCGGTCCGAACTCAACCTCAGGAGTAGTCGGTTACACCGACTCGGACTTCGCCGGCAGTATAGACAGTCGGAAATCAACAACTGGATACTGCTTCAAATTCGGCAATGGAGCAATTTCGTGGAAGTCGAAACTTCAGGAGTGCACAACGACCTCAACGACCGAAGCAGAATATGTAGCTGCGTCCGACGTTGTCGTAGTGTAGGTTGCACACTATGTGGAAATTATATTTTTGTCCCTCCGGATAGAGAATGGAGTGCTCGGTGAGAACCGGAAGAAAACGGCATACCGGCAAGGAGGAAAACGGCATACCGGCAAGGAAGAAAACGGCATACCGGCAAGGAAGAGCCGGATAAAGAGACATAAATGTAAAATAAAAGGAAATACTCACTACTGCGCAGGGCGTGATTTGAACTCTACACCTCCACGTTGACAAACCCCAACCTTACCATTACATTAACTTATCTTAAGTGTTTTCAATATAGATTTAATATGTATAAGACCTTTATTTATGCATACCTTTATTAAAAGGTAAATCGTGTATTTTTTTAATATATGAAAAAGAAAAACGAGACACTAAAAATAACTCATGCACATCTAGTGTGCATGAGCCCTATACTTAGGAAATAAAAAAAGCATCACATGCACATTTAGTGTGCATGAACATATGAGAAAAAGCATGTAGCTATGCTTAGTCTCTCCCATCACTATATAAGGATGGGGAGCACATTGTAGTTTTTGTTGATTATTTGGATTAAATATATTTTCAATACAAAAATTATTCGTGGGATTCACGATTTATACATCTACTTCTCTCTTAACACCCTAAGTACCAATTAAAATAGGATACTCGTGTGATTCACGAGTTTCTTATCTTTCTCTTTGCTATTTACTCATAATTAATCTCTATCTCACGAACTTCTTTCTCCTAGTCCAAGACCTCTGTGGTTCCCACCCGACTCACGCAACGATCCGGAGCCGAAAGGCACGACACAGTTGGTGAACCCGACGTGAAAACGGGTGGCAAGGAGATGGAGGCTCAACAAGCTAACAATATGATGGCGATGTTCGAACAGATGCTTCAAGAACAACGCACGATGTCGGAGATTTCGGCATCAGTAGAGCGGCTCGTGCAACGCAACGGGCAATTTAATGGTAAGGATGTGTCGCGATATTTGCAGGACTACAAGGCGGAGATGCTCCGGTGCCGGGCTTCGGAAGGACTGCAAGTGACATCCTTTAACCGGGTGGCGACCGACGGGCTTCAAGGGAGTATCCACGGGTTGCAACAACAAAATCCGACGTGGGAAGCATTCGAAGAGGCGTTAAAGACCACGTTTGCAATCGAGGACTCCTCCAAGGCAACGCGGAGGGGATTCGAGGATTGGGTGGAAACGTCAGGTAAGGGGCTGAAGGTCCTCGAAGTGTTTTCGACATTCGAAAGTCGGTTCGGGAGGTTGTCCGCGAGAGATCAAACTATTCTTGCGCCGCACAAAGTCATCATGTTTTTGCGAGCTGTGGACGTCCAGGACCGGAAAGATCTCGGAGTGCTTCTTGAGGACACGACCACCGAAAGCGGCCTCACCGAAACATGGGAAAGCGTGCGGGATATCGTCGCGCGGTACACGAAGAGGGGGCAATGGCTTGCCAACGAAGAAAAGAGGGTTTCGGAACCGATTCCGAAACCGAGAACGGGACTGGAAGACCATCAACTGAGGGCTCGGGAGATTACGGCCGAGAAGGGAGTCGACGCGTCTACGGTGGAGCAGCTGCTGAAGGAGATGGAGAATCTAAAGATCGCGATGGTGAAGAAGTCGGATGACCGCCCCACAAGCTCCAAATATACGGATCGACGGTGCATATGGTGCGATAGCGCCGAACACGATCGGAGGGATTGCGACGACCATAAGGAGGCGCTACGACGGGATCTCATCTACTACGAGGGAAACGGATTCATTCGATGGACTCTCGGAAGCCACTCCGACCGAACTTCCGGAAAGGCGGCATGAAGAAGGTGCTCGAGGAGGAGTTAGCGGCAAGAAGCAACTATGCGACAACCGCGGGAATATGTGTCGGGGAGTCATCGGGAGCGAAGGCGTCTTTTTGGCCGGAGGTGCTAGGAAACACCGAGAAAACCGACTCCAACGATATCCGAAACACCGCGGAAGGCGTCCGGGAAGCTACGGGATGGGAGTGCCCTGTCGACAAGAATAGCATATACGCCCTGTGTCAATTACATGAGGTGTATGTGGACGAGAAACGACGGCGCACGGAGGATGCGGCCGGACCATCGAAGATACCGGAAAGCTGGAACTCCGGAGGTAAGGGAAAAGAAAAGGCGACTCCGGCATTCAAGCTCGCCTCGGACATAGAACAACAAACCGACTTGAAAAGAGTGTTCGAGGAAAGAATCTTGGATAGCGGGGTAGATTTTTCGCTGCGGGAACTACTCGGAATAGCGAAGAAGGAGTTTCACGATCTTCTCGTGGATCTCGTGAAAAGGAAGAGACAAAGTACGGAGGAAAATGCTCCAAGGGTGAATGCAAATACCGTTTCAATGAACGACACCGAAGTGGAAGGCGAAATTCCGAACTCCCACTATACAAGGCCACACTGGGCACGTGCGACTACGGAGACTCCGGTTCGAATCGGCAACATCAAAGAACCCGTGCTAGCATTGATTGATCACGGATCGGAGATCAACTTGATGTCCAAGGAGTTCTACCGAAAGGGGAAGTGGCCTATAAACACCAACCATGGATGGAAGATTCGGGCAGCCACGAAAACGACAGAAGACCTATTTGCGGCTTGTCCGGATGTGACGGTAAAGATCGGGGATGTCGAAATTGACCAAAATTTCTTTGTGCAAGATGAGGTTTCGCATTCTGTCATCCTCGGCCAACCCTTTATCACGGCTTCACGGATGGAGACGAAGGTGCTCGATAGTGGTGCGGCTTTTGCGCGAATTCGGAGCCAAAACGGAGGGAAATCCGTCCAATTCCTAACGGTGCCGGCAAATCACGAAAGGAACAAGAGGGAACTCTTGTCCCAAGTGAGAATGGATTTTTAAAGCGGACTGTTGCGGAGTGGGGAAGTGATAGTCCGAGAAGCCCTGATACCCCACACAGGAAGAAAACTCTCGGAGCAAAACAAGTACGAATCGGCCCGGATGGGGCATCTACGTACACGGCCGTAACCGGAGGAATGAAGAAACAATACCGACAAGTGGAGGCTAAGTTACGGTCGGCATCAATAATAAAAGAAGACGAAGAAATCGTGGGAGTGATCGAGGAAGTGTTCTATGGGAATACACTACAACGGCTTGAAGAGCTTGCGGAAGATAAAAGCCAAGGGAACCGGGTAGTCCCGGTGGAATCGGTCGAGATGTACGAGATCGTTGCGAAAATGGGGCCGGATGCGCTCCGCAAAGAAGAAGCAATGGTAAGTACGAAATACAAGACCGTGGAGAAGAAGGTGAAACCGGCCGCGGGACCACTACCCGCCGATAGCGAACAAAAGAAGAAAGAAGTCTCGGGAGATCCGACACTTCGGAAGTCCGTGGATATCGGACATGCCTTCACAGATGAGACCCGGAAGAAACTTCGGATCGGTGGAGGTGGGTTCCTCTTACAAGAAGAAGAAAAACGGTTTCGAGAGATGTTGGAGCAACATGGCAAAGCATTCGCGTTCACATCGAGGGAGATCGGATGCATTGATCCAAAGATAGTGGAGCCGATGGTGATTTTCACGATTGATCATGTACCGTGGAACCTGAAGCCGATTCCGGTGCCACGGGCGCATATTCCGAAAGTCATCGACTTGCTCAAGGAGAAGGTGGCGATGGGGATTCTAGAGCCATCAAGTGCTCCGTACTCAAATCGATGGTTTACGGTTCCGAAGAAGAATGGGTCACTCCGATTCATCCAAGACTTGCAACCGGTGAACAAGGTCACGATCCGGAACTCGGGAGTCGGTCCGATAGTGGACGAATTCGCGGAAGCTTTTGCCGGACGTGCGATATACTCCATCGGGGACCTATACTCGGGGTATGACCAATTCCAACTAGCCGTGGAGAGCCGAGACATCACTACCATGCGGACACCGATAGGACTAGTTCGAATGTGCACACTACCACAAGGAGCGACAAACTCGGTTGCACATATGATGAACGCGATGAACAAGGTGCTTCGAGATTGCATCCCGGAGATAACGATGCCGTTTCTAGATGACATTCCGATAAAAGGATGCGCGGTGGAAGAAAAAGATGAGACTATGGATGATCGGGGATGCCGAAAGTTCGTGGTCGACCATATTCATGATTGCGAGAAAGTGTTGCGAAAGCTAGAAGATGTGCACCTAACACTTTCCGGGGAGAAATCGGCATTCGGGCAAGAAGAAATATTGGTGGTCGGACATCTATGTGGACCCTATGGCCGAAGACCGTCACCAACAAAGATCGATGCGATTCAAGCTATGAAGGAAGTATGTGAGTCGACATCGGAAGTCCGAAGGTTTCTGGGTGCGTGTGCATTCTATCACATATGGATTCCGCACTATGCACATATAGCGGACCCGCTATATCACTTGTTGCGGAAAGGTAAGAAATTCGAGTGGAAACCGGAACACACTAAAGCCATGAGGAAGCTCAAGAAGACACTATGGAGGGCGGAATCACTTAAGAAGCCAAGCTACGAGCGGCCAATCATAGTAACGGTTGATACAAGTCCAACCGGTATCGGGTGGGTCATCAATCAAGCCGACTCGGATGGTTCGCGGTATCCGATCCGATTTGGAGCAAAGGTCCTCAACGAAAGGCAACGCGGATATGCACAAGTCAAAAGAGAATTGTGGGGAGTCGTGTCGGCGATAAAATCGGATCGGGATTATTTGATCGGAGCTGAAGTGGTGATCGAGACGGATTGTCTTCCGATACTCGGGATGATGCGGTGTTGTACGATACCGGATGTGGCTATGCTAAGGTGGATTGCATATGTCAAGTCACTTAATCCGGAGGTTCGACACATCTCGGGGAAGGACAACGCAGTAGCGGACATGTTATCGAGGGCGCGGTTTGAAGACGACATAACCGAATCAGATAATGAAGAAGTTTCCGAAGACTACTTCACGTCAGAACACATATGCCGAGTGAACGTGATCCGAGAATTCCGGGAAGAAGAATACGAGGGGGAAACCTTGATGATCGGGAAGATGCTACAAGAGGTCGAGGATTCAACCAATGATAAAGAAAGGAGAGCCGAGATCCGAAGGAAGAAGAGGCAAGTCCAAAAGTTCTTCTTGGAAAACGGTTTAATATGGAGGACGCCGAAAAGACCGGATGGGATACCACTTCGAGTAGTCGGGACGAAAGAGCAACGAAACCGGATAATGTCCGAGTTCCACGAATCCGATTGGGCTGGACATCGAGGAACATGGGCAACTTTTGTGAAAATCAAGCAAAGATATTGGTGGAAGAACATGTATAAAGATGTCGCGGAGTTCACAGAAAGCTGCGAGAAATGTCAAGTCTACTCCGGGGTCCGACACCGAGATGAGCTGCATCCGACATTCTCACCGACAATCAACTTCAAGTGGATGGTCGACATTGTAGCTATGCCGACCGGGATTGGACAAAAGAAATACTTGGTGTTAGCTCGAGAAGATCTCACAAACCAAGTTGAAGGTCGAGCGCTTCGGAGGAAAACGTGTGCCGCGGTGTGCCAATTTCTTTTGGAAGAAGTGTTTTGTAGGTACGGCTGCGTAGGACAAGTGATTGCGGACCGGGGAGAACTCGACTCGGACGAAGCTAGGGGATTCTTCGCCAAACATGGAGTTCGGTTAACGTTGACAACGGCCTACAATCCGGAGGCCAACGGGAAGATCGAACAAGGACATAGTCCGATCGTGAAAGCACTTGCGAAGGCATGCGACGGAAGGATGAAGGATTGGCCACAAATGCTTCCGTATGCACTATGGGCGGATCGGACGACGCATAGCTCCGTGACCGGTTACATGCCGGCAGAACTCATGACCGGACAAGCACCGGTAATGCCAACGGAAACCGCAATCGCGACATGGACAATACTACCGTGGAAGGAAGAGATGAGCCGGGAAGAACTACTAGCGGTCCGGATACGACAACTGGAGGGAAGACCGAAAGATGTAGCGGAAGCGTCACGCCGACAACAAGAAGCACGGTTCCGGAACAAAAGCCGGTTCGACACAAAGCACCGATTACGACCGAGGAGGATTGAAGAAGGAGATTGGGTGATCGTCTATGATAGTAGCTTGGACCATCAACATACAACGATGCGGAAATTCGCGAAAAGGTGGTTCGGGCCGTACGAGGTTCGGAAGGTCTTCGACAACGGGACGTACCGACTGTCCGAGTTGGATGGAACAATACTACGAGTGCCTATAGCCGGGAAGCGGGTGAAGATTTTCAAGAAGCGGACCGACGACAAACCTTATGTGATCCAAGTCGAGGCCGACAACGAGGAGCAATCGGACGAAGACCACAATGATGTGGGAAGCGAAGAAAGTGGATTACAACTCATAGTCGACATAAGGGGAGAATCGGAGGAAGCTTCGGATGAAGACGGATACGAAGAATCAAGAACTTCGGCACATACCGGAGGATGTGCGGGTTTGGAGGGGGCGAGTGTCGTAGTGTAGGTTGCACACTATGTGGAAATTATATTTTTGTCCCTCCGGATAGAGAATGGAGTGCTCGGTGAGAACCGGAGGAAAACGGCATACCGGCAAGGAGGAAAACGGCATACCGGCAAGGAAGAAAACGGCATACCGGCAAGGAAGAGCCGGATAAAGAGACATAAATGTAAAATAAAAGGAAATACTCATTACTGCGCAGGGCGTGATTCGAACTCTACACCTCCACGTTGACAAACCCCAACCTTACGATTACATTAACTTATCTTAAGTGTTTTAAATATAGATTTAATATGTATAAGACCTTTATTTATGCATACCTTTATTAAAAGGTAAATCGTGTATTTTTTTAATATATGAAAAAGAAAAACGAGACACTAAAAATAACTCATGCACATCTAGTGTGCATGAGCCCTATACTTAGGAAATAAAAAAAGCATCACATGCACATTTAGTGTGCATGAACATATGAGAAAAAGCATGTAGCTATGCTTAGTCTCTCCCATCACTATATAAGGATGGGGAGCACATTGTAGTTTTTGTTGATTATTTGGATTAAATATATTTTCAATACAAAAATTATTCGTGGGATTCACGATTTATACATCTACTTCTCTCTTAACACCCTAAGTACCAATTAAAATAGGATACTCGTGTGATTCACGAGTTTCTTATCTTTCTCTTTGCTATTTACTCATAATTAATCTCTATCTCACGAACTTCTTTCTCCTAGTCCAAGACCTCTGTGGTTCCCACCCGACTCACGCAACGATCCGGAGCCGAAAGGCACGACAACGCTGCAAAAGAAGCTTTGTGGCTCGGTCGACTGGCGCACACGTTTCGACAAGTCGACCATGACTCGGCCCCAGTTGTCTATAGCGACAGTCAAGGTGGTGTTGCCTTGTCGAAAAATCCGGTTCACCACAACGCCTCCAAACATATCGACGTTCGATATCACTTCGTTCGGGACTGCGTCATTTCAGGGAAAATCGGTCTAGAGAAAATATCCACAACCGACAATGTTGCAGATGGAATGACCACGTGTCTTTCGGCAGACCGCTTTCGGTCCCTTCGGCATCAGATGGGCGTAACGACAAACCAGTCCGGTTAGAGTCGGACACAGCGCAGGATGGTTTCGGACAACCGACATCAGTTCCTTAATGATCGGCTTCAACTCTTCCGACCCGACCAGTTCGGTCTTCTGCCTTCGGACCCTGCCGACTCGAACAAAAACTGATATGTCCGAGAACCTAGGTTTATACCTGTAATCTTAGATAACCCATGTATACACCCATTACGGGGGAGTGTCGAATACAAGTGTATAATGGACGTATTCACACTATCCCTTTGTATAGCTCAAGTTTGGGCCATTTGTGTAATTAGCATAAATGGTAGTTGCCCTAAGTCGGTCAATATATAAAGTGACCTAGTAACCTTTTTGTAAGGTTGGTTGTATTATTTGTTTCTATGAAATAGAAAGAGTCTTTGTGCCTCCTCTCTCTCTCTCTCTCTCTCTATCTCTGTGCACGATCTTGGAAACTGCCGAACGCAGGTACAAAACAACAATCGAATGCTACTTGATCTTCCGCATTGACGGCCTTGTATACAACAGGGGGGGGGGGGGATTTTCATTCATCTCTCACCTTCACTAGGGGGTGGTCAGGTGGACTTGCACCCTTTCTTTCTTATTTTCCTCTTTATTTTTGCCGCGGCATGCAAATTCACCAACAAACTTTGAGGTGTGCAACCAAGAGCTCGAGTACGAACTAGTAAGAAGTTTCATGTTGCATTCAAGTATAATGTCTAGTTTGGCATTTAAAAAGAACAAGTTAACTTAGTTTCCACTAACTAATCCATGAAGACTTATAAATATATAGCTCTTCCTTTTATCAACCAAATTTATCATTCGGTGATTAATATAAGACGATATAGGATTGAGATTATTCATGTTCATTTTATTTCATTAAAAATATGAGCCGCCACATACGTGTGCCAAAGCCCATTTTTTTTGGAAAGGCACGTATTATATTAATTGTATGTAAAAACCCACTTGTTATGAAGTCTTGGTCTTCTTTGCCCGCCTATGTAGGGAGAGGGACATAATGTCATTGCTATTAGAAAACCTGAATATGCACTTGAGGAAATGATCCCCACATGCTCTAACCAAAAAAAATTCCAAACAAGAATGGCTTTCAACTTCTTCACATATACACTTAAATTGAAGGAGCAATTTGAACAACTAACCCACAACATTATTGAATGTCATTGTTGAGGAAGCTACAAGCTAGAAGAGATGGTATGAAACAATTGGAGCATCATCACAACATCAACAAGAAACATGTAGCATCAAGCAAATAAAGAGTTTCAAGAAGTAACGACAACGGTCTTGTATAAAATGGCGTTGAGAGTTTGATAATTGCACACCAACCAATCCGAAGCATGATAAATTAGGTACTTTAAATTCAAGTGCTTTGCAAACAATATAAGTTTGGACACAATAGGTGCAACAAGTAGGATATAAACTTCACACATGTGCATTGATCCTTTGCGATTAATCATAACAAAGGTGACCAAGCAATTTCTTTGTAAACATTACTGGTTATTTAAATGTCCCTTACCCAACCAATAGAAGGGATTGACAATGGCTTCCTAACATCATCACATCGGTAAACTCAAATACATGGATAACAACCTAGAGAATCGGTGAACGGGATTATTGATGATGGGGGGGGAAGACATGGTGGGGGGGACAAAATGCGCACCTTGAGATCAAACCATAGGCGAGCGATTACGATTACGATTACGATTACGATTAAGATTAAGATTAAGATTACAAATATGATTAAGATTAGGATTTAAGATTGAGATTGAGATTACGATTGTGATAGTATACATGTATTAGTTAGCAGAAGAAAAGGTAAGGTTGTAGGCTGTAGTCTTATGTGTGGATCCAATGTGGCTAGTGTTTTTAGCAATGGCATGTGTTTGTTGGAAAATGGGAAAGAAAAGATGCGATGTGTCCATGCAGATTGTTGAATCTGGAGTAATGGAGGCGGACGAGCTGCTGTTTTCTGGCCTGCACAGAAAATGTCGAACACACACACACACAGAGAAAAACAGCACACACGAAAAAAACAGAAAAGAGAAAGACAAAACTTTTTGGGGGCCAATGAAACCCTCATTTCTATTAGTTTATATACCTATGCGTAAATAGTAAGAAATTACAGATTTGGCCTTTTCTTACTATCAATCTCCCACTAAAAGGCCAAACTAGGGATCAACAAAGCTGATGGGGAGATTGAACAAGACCTACACATCCTACTTGATGAGTATGTTACACAATGTACAAGAAACAATGTGTAACCTCATGACCTAAGTTATCCCCATCAAGTGGCAGCAATGCTCTAGTGCTTCGTGCGATAGAGCCTTGGTCAACGCATCTGCGGCATTGTCTTGAGAGACAACTTTCTCAAGACTAATATAGCCAGCAGCTATGCATTCTCGAATGAAGTGATATCTCACTCCAATGTGCTTGGTCTTCGCATGGTATACTGGGTTTTTAGCCAATGCAATGGCACTCTGACTATCACAAAACAATATGGGTACAAGCTTAGATATGCCCATGTCACAAGCTAATCTGGACAGCCATACGGCTTCCTTACAAGCTTCGCTAGCTGCGACATACTCTGCTTCTGTAGTGGACAGAGCAGTACATTTTTGGAGACGAGATCTCCAAGATATCGCACCTCCCATAAACTGAAAAATATATCCTGAAGTGGATTTTCTGCTGTCAGAGCAGCCAGCATAATCAGAATCTGTGTATCCGATGATGGATACAGTTCCACCACCTAAACATAGACACCTATTCTTAGTGCCACACAGATATCTTAAAATCAGTTTAACTGCCTCCCAATGTTTATTACCAGGATTGGACATAAATCTGCTCACAGCTCCCACTGCGAAAGCAATGTCTGGTCTGGTCGCTATCATAGCGTACATAAGACTCCCAACAGCGGATTGATAAGGAACCTTGGACATGAATTTCTTGTCCTCATCGGATGTGGGGCAATCACGTGTGCTCAGATTTACATATGAAGGTAGTGGAGTGCTTAACGGCTTCGCATTCTCCATATTAAACCTCATGAGCACTTTCGATATGTACTCAGCCTGAGACAAGTAAATACATCGCTTACTCCTATCACGAGTGATACGCATACCAAGAATATGTTTTGCATCTCCCAAATCCTTCATGTCAAAATTCTGGCTCAAGTTTTTCTTTAACGAGGATAACTCATCCTTGTTTTTACCAGCAATAAGCATGTCATCAACATATAATATCAATGTGATAAAACTCCCATCTGAACAGTTTTTCGTATAAAGACATGCATCTTCATTGCTTCTAGTACATCCTTGAGTCTTCATAAAGGCATCAAATTTCTGATACCATAACCTCGGGGACTGCTTAAGCCCATACAAACTCTTCTTGAGCTTACATACCAAATGTTCTTTTCCCAATACTTCATAACCTTCTGGTTGTTCCATATAAATGTCCTCATCAAGGTCCCCATGCAAGAAAGCAGTCTTCACATCCATTTGGACAAGTTCCAAATTCTGATTTGCAGCCAATGAAAGCAACATACGTAATGTAGTCATCTTAACTACAGGAGAAAAGGTTTCATCAAAGTCAATTCCATATTCTTGCTTGAAACCTTTTGCAACCAAGCGTGCTTTATACTTTGGAGAAGCACTATCAGATGTATACTTATACTTGTATACCCATTTGCATGGCAATGCTTTCCTGTCCTTTGGCAAAGGTACTAAATCCCAAGTACCATTTTTATAAATGCTGTCCAATTCACTTTGCATGGCCTGTTTCCATTTCACATGGTCATTTACAGATATGGCTTCATTGTAACATGAAGGCTCACCGGCATCTGTTAGCATTACATAATCAGCAAACTTACTAGGTGCCTTGGGCACACGCATAGATCTCCTCAATGAATCCTGAACCTGAGTGCCATCAGGTTGTGCATGAGAAACCTCATTCTGAGCATCATCATTATGAGCATATTCTTGCTGAAAAACATCATTTTGCACATCATTGTGCTGAGCATTATCATTTTGGGCATCTTCATCCTGGTCAATAACAGTTTTTTGTGACTGCGGAGCATCTACATCAATAAGATTTTTCTGTTTTTCATCAACAAAAGGCGTACTATCTTTAAATGCAACCTTTCTCACTTCTACCTCCTTTACGGACTGTTTATGCATTTTGTTCTCGTCAAAAACAACATCACTACTTCTGACCACAGTACGTGTGTCAGGGTCCCATAAGCGATATCCAAACTGTCCATCAATTCCGTAACCAAGAAATATACATTTTCTGCATTTATAGTCTAATTTCTTTCTTAAAGTTTTTGGAATGTGTACATACGCTTCGCATCCAAAAACTCTAAGATGAGCATAATGAGGTGTCTTGCCAGTCCACACCTCTTGTGCCACTCTTAGACCTATGGCTGTGTTCGGTGATAGGTTAATCACATGGACTGCTGTTAAAACAGCTTCTGCCCAAAAGCCTTGCGAGAGGTTTGCATGGTGTAGCATGGAGACAACTCTGTCCTGGATGGTTCTATTCATCCTCTCAGCCACACCATTTTGGACAGGGGTGTAAGGAGCTGTAAACTCTCTCCGAATACCTCTAGACTTACAAAAGTCAACAAATTCGTGAGAGGTATACTCACCTCCATTGTCCGAACGTAAAGCCTTAAGCTTTATGTCCTTTTCTAGCTCAACCGAACTAAGCCATTTTCTGAAAGTGGGGTATACATCATCCTTTCCCTTAATTGGATAAGCCCAAACTTTCCTAGTGGCATCATCAATGAAAGTAACAAAATATAGGGCACCACCCAAAGATCTTGTGGGCATAGGTCCACAAACATCCGTGTGGACAAGATCCAATGGTTTAGTGGATGAGTTTACACTAGTCTTATGTGCACTTCTAGTTTGCTTACCATGTTGACAATGCTCACATAAGGCAAAATCAGAGAATGACAACTTAGGTAAGTGGCCATAACGAGATAGGATTTCCATGCCATTTCTTGACATGTGGCCCAAACGACCATGCCAAATGCTCGTCATTGGCTGGTCTGTGACAGCCAACAAGTGTTCCTTTTGATGAACAAATAGAGGGTAGAGGGAACCAACTTTGTTCCCTTTTGCAACAATCATATTTCCTTTCGTTATACGAAAGGATTGAGAAGCAAACATCACCTTATATCCATTGTCATCAAGCTGACCAACGGAGATCAAACTACGAGTTAGTTGGGGAACATGGCGTACATCTTTAATGGTCAAATGAGCACCATCACTAAAATGCATTGAGATATCTCCAATGCCAATCACATCACATTGATGTGAGTCTCCAAGTCGAACTTTCCCAAGCGACTTGGCTTCATAACATGTGAACCACTCTCTATGTGGAGTCACATGAAACGATGCACCGGAGTCCAACAACCACGTATATGATGGAGAAAAAACCGTGTTCACCCCAGCATGTGTGCTAACATCATCTAGGACCAAGATGTCCGTCTCACCACATGTTGCATTTACTTCCTCCGTTTCCAACGAGGAAGAGGGACCACTAGATTGTCTACCATGCCCTCTAGCATTATCTTTCTCCTTATTTTTAAGGGCATAACAATCTTTCTTAAGGTGACCCTTTTTATGACAGTAATGGCACTCCATATTTTTCTTCCTAGATTTGCTTCTACCTCTATCATTTCCACCACTATTTCTTGTTTGGCTCCTACCACGATGTTGGTTCTTGCGAGGACCAACATCAGAAACATTATATGCATCTCCATTATGTGATGCAATCACAGATTTTCTACGAATTTCTTCACCTAAAAGTGCTCCACATATATCATTATAGACTAGTTTCCCGTTTGGTGCACTAGCACTAATGGCAGTGCAAAAGGTGTCCCATGATGTAGGCAAAGTGCATAACAGAAATACACATTTCAGCTCATCATCCAAAATCATTTTCTGAGCTAGTAGTTGTGACCACAATGCATCAAAGTCGTTCAAATGAGAGGCGACACTGTCATTGTCCTTCATTCGAAGATCATAAAGTTTTCTCATTAGATAAACTTTGTTTGATGCGGTCTCTTTTTCATATGTGTTGCATAATTTGGTCCATAGTATTTCAGCCGAGTCACAATCTAGGACCGTGAAATACACATTGTCGGCTAGGTGTAGTCTTATAGTAGACATTGCCAAGAGATCGAGCTCTTCCCAATCATCTTTGGTCATGCCCTCAGGTCTCTTGGCTTCACCACTTAATGGTCTTAATTGCCTTCTTTGAATCAGGACATCTCTCATCTGATTCTTCCACAAGGCAAAGTTGGATCCGTCAAATTTACGGATCTCAAGGTGGTCTTTTCCACTCATAGGGTGATTTCTATGGGAATTGAACGAACCACCGCGTGAGGTACTTGAAACCTCGGACATTTCAGAGGCAGCCATTTGGAAGCTAGGTAAACTTGGTCAATCCCAAATATAAACAACTAACAATAGTTGAGACACTACTCCCTACCTAGTCTCAAGCCGTGTTCTAGGGTAGGTATGTGTGTTCGATTGAGGACAACACCTCTTTCTTATATCAGCCAAGGTAAAATGTCTGTAACCAAGACGTAACTTCAACGTCACAAACTCACATCAAGTGAGCAAGCATCGAAAGGAGAAAAAAAAGAAACCAAACACAGGTTCTTTTGCGTGTAAATCCTCACTTCTGTATACTAGAAACAACAAGTCTTCTCTGTTTCTACCTTCCACCAAGGTCTATTTTTCCCCAAAAAATAGGCACACAAAAAAAACTGTTCAAGACGGAAACGTGTAGTAGATATTACCTCTGTCGAGGTCCTGGAAAAATAGCATGCGCAGAGGGGGAAAAACGCAGAAATGTAGATGCTTGTTGCTACACACAGTCTCACAAAGTCCACGCTCTGATACCACTGTTGAATCTGGAGTAATGGAGGCGGACGAGCTGCTGTTTTCTGGCCTGCACAGAAAATGTCGAACACACACACACACAGAGAAAAACAGCACACACGAAAAAAACAGAAAAGAGAAAGACAAAACTTTTTGGGGGCCAATGAAACCCTCATTTCTATTAGTTTATATACCTATGCGTAAATAGTAAGAAATTACAGATTTGGCCTTTTCTTACTATCACAGATCCGATCAGAGATTTACGGTCTGAAAAAGTAAAAGAGAAGAAATATAGATGCCTGCTAAATTTGGGTGCCACCATGAAAAGAGGAGGAAAGGAAATAGGAGGCATGTCTAAGTCTCTTATTAACTGAATTCAACTGAACATAGCAACCATGTCCGCAGGAAGACCGTGTGTGTGTGTCTATATATATAAAGTGCAAATGGCCATGAGGAGGAGAAAAGGTGTGGGTAGTAAGATTCTGACTGAGCTGAGGTGCAGAGATGGATTTTGGTACTAGGAAGAAAGAAGAAGAGAAGCTGTGTTATGTGAGTACTCATTTCGATGCGTCCTTGAAGGATGTGTTTCTGGCGGCTCTGCCCTTGTATGGCGCCACGCCGGGTGTAGACGATGGCAAGCGCCCGCCTTACCGGCCGCCCCTTCAGAATACATGGCAGGCCAACCTCTCGGCCATCCTCATTAACCTCCTCAACCTTGCCCACTCCCCCCTCCACCTCACCGGCCGCTCCTTCGAGGCTTTTCTCAACTTCGTCCATCGCCATCTCTTCGCGCTCCGAGACGGTACTCTCTCTCTCTCTCTCTCTCTCTCTCGGACACCACAGCTCCCCACAGGCTTTCCCCATGTCAATGCATGTCATATTATGTCATGTCAATGCATGTCATATTATGTCATGCCATGTCATGTCATATTATGTCATGCCATGTCATGCCAATGCATGTCATGCCATGTCATGTCAATGCATGTCATGCCATGTCATGTCAATGCATGTCATGCCATATCATGTCAATGCATGTCATGCCATATCATGTCAATGCATGTCATGCCATATCATGTCAATGCATGTCCTTCCATATCATGTCCATGCATGTCATATTATGTCATGCCATACCATGTCAATGCAGGTCATGCCGTATCATGTCAATGCATGTCATGCCGTATCATGTCAATGCATGTCATATTATGTCATGTCATATCATGTCATGCCATGTCCATGCATGTCATATTATGTCATGCCATATCATGTCAATGCAGGTCATGCCATATCATGTCAATGCATGTCATGCCGTATCATCCCATGTCATATTATGTCATGCCATATCATGTCAATGCAGGTCATGCCATATCATGTCAATGCATGTCATGCCGTATCATCCCATGTCATATTATGTCATGCCATCGTCATCGTCATCGTCATCGATTCGCTTGCTTGTTATGTCATGTCATGTCATGTCATCATCATCGATTTGCTTACTTGCTTGTTTGCAATTCTCGATCTCGTTTCCTCAGCCTAAATTCATTCATTGGTTTCTTCGTTCCTTGATTCATGTGATATGTTAAAAACTATACCCACAGACCCGCCGTACGATTACTCTGTCATTGGCTGGCTCGATCCACGCCTGGATTTGCTCATCACTAAATCCGACCATGTGCCGCCTCAACAATACGGGTTTGTCACCAAGGACTTCCTTGACCTCGCCATCATGGCCTCCAAGCTTGCCTATGAGTCGGAAAAAGTCCAACGATATGGCGTTACGGAGAGATGGAAGGTATCGGTAACATATTGATGCGTAACAAATGTATGTTGATTAATTATCCGTGTGTGCGTGTTAAGGCACATAATGCGTGCATATTCACACAATGCTTCTTTCAATTGATTTAATTACTCACTAATCGTGGCCATACTTTGTTGATGCATCAGATGTCGTATTACAAGTTCTACGACTGTTACAATGGTAAATAAACACATTAGCGAACATGGATGATTGATCAATTCGGTTATTAATATGAATTGTCAATTCTTTAAGTATGCATGAGAAAAATCTCTCCATGGCATTCCCATGCATGTGCATGCCCTAATTCCAACTTGTGATATAATGTTTTCCTTTTACGTAGATCCGGCCGAGTCCAATACAACACAAGCTTTTGTATTCACTGATAAACCCAATGATGCTAGTATCATATTCCTTGCCTTTCGGGGGACGGAGCCCTTCAACACCACCGACTGGTGCACAGATTTTGATTTCGCATGGTTTGAGCTTGGCGATTGGGAAGGGGGTCTCCACATCGGCTTCTTGGAAGCTCTAGGCCTAGTAAATAGAGACAAGAAATGGACAATGGAAACATTGCAGGAAAATGTCCTCAACAAAACACCGTGCGCGAGTGGTCTAAGTAGGGCTAACATGCTGAAACCCCGATTGAATGGGGATAAATTGCTAGCATATGATGCCATTACCCAAGATATAGAGGCATTATTAGAAGCGAATCCGAATGCCAAGTTCTATGTGTCGGGACATAGCCTAGGGGGTGCCTTGGCACTTACTTTTGCTAGCATGCTCATCTTGATGAGGCGCAAAGGCGACACTATTTTGGAGAAGTTGTCAGGAGTTTATACGTTTGGGCAACCGAGGATTGGGGATAGGATATTCTCCAAGACCTTGGATAACAAGATGGAAGACCTAAATGTAGACTATTATAGGATAGTCTATTGCAATGACATGGTTTGTCGGGTCCCGTTCGACGATGATGTCTTCCAATTCAAGCACGCGGGGCATACATGCTTCTATTATAACAGTATGTTTGAAGAAAAGGTATCAATTTACAACTCTTTCTAATACAAATTTTTGGAAAAAAATGCATATATCAAAGAACATTGAAGTCTAAATTATAATACACTAATAAGTATTGATTGATAAGAGTAGTTTGAGCCTAGTTGGTATTATGCCTCTACAGGATCTTGAAGAGGCTCCCAATAAGAACTTCTTTTCTCCACTCTATGTGATTCCAATGTGGCTCAATGCTATTTGGGAGTTGGTCCAAGGACAAATAGGGCAATTCATATATGGCAAGGACTTTAAGGAGGGAACCTTGTCCATCTTACAGAGAATCCTAGGCCTTCTGCTCCCGGGGATCGCAGGCCATATGCCAACGAATTACGTAAATGCGATACGATTAGGCCCACCAATCCTCTTCAGAAGAAGATTGGGAACTCAATACATGTCGAAGCCTTCCAAATATGAGATGGCCAACGGTTGACTTGGAAAATTATGATTACTAGCAACAAAAAATTTCCCTCACTACAGTGTAGAACATGGTAACATAGTACATAAAGAAGTAGAACAGGGCAACATAGAAGTTGATATGCATAAGACATATATTTAGATACATACATACACACACACACACATAGAGAGAGTCATGATATATACTAGTTGTACATGATGAATTGTACACGGCCAGAAGATATATGAAGAAGTGAATAATAATTTTACATGTAGGTTCTTAACTTCCACCATGAATATGAGAACAAACATCATTAATTAGTTCCATCTCATGTGTTTACAACCTACATATGCAAATATTTAGTGCATGATTCTTGTCAACCTACATATGCCAATAATTAGTGGATAATTCTTCAGCCTACATATGTTGATAATTAGTGTATAATTGAAATGGGTACTTTGATTTGGAGGCCTTTATTATGATATTATGATATTCATGAATGGGGATGTAGTTCGCATGGTTACAAAAATGTCAAATTTTACAAGCAATGCAATTCATGGAATCCGTGCTACAAATTTTGTCATGAACATATCAAGTGCAAGTTATGATATCCTTAGTACAAAGTTTTGGTGTATAAACACCTATATTCTAAATTAACCTTGTTTTGGTCCATCCTCTCTTATAGTGTTGGTTACACAGTGATTGAGAAGGTTTCAATCCAAGAACACAAGAGATTAGATGACTAAGAGTGTGCAATAGCACACTTGCATTGAACCATAATGGTTTGATAGTGAAAAAACTTTTGTACATAATAATGTTGAGCTCATGCATGGCCATGTAAATTTTATGTAAGATTGCCAATTGGCAATCATCCACGTCAATCACTTGGCTACCATGTATGTTTATTATGCGCATCATGAATTTGTCAATGTCATGGAATGTAAGATTAATATGAGATGAACATGGCTATAAACATCAGATGTTATAGTACATTAAGGTTGAAGGTTCTCATTCAAGAGGTCAAGGGTTGAAATCTCTAAGAAGGCTATGTCATTTGTATGCATACTCATAAATGAAACCATCCTTCTCTTTCAAGGACAAGTTCCACGTGTAGCAATACACAAACTGATTGTCATGATAACGGTCATGAAACCCTTTGAAAAGAGTTGGATTAAGGAGATTCTAGGAAGCTCCCATGTTCTATGTTTGACATTTGGCATAAACAATCAACTAGGTTAAGTATAGTTTGTTATACAACCTTGAAGTCTAAAATGGCTTCAACCTCATAGTCCAAGGCATCAGCAGGTTGAACATGAAGTGCAGAAGGAACTAAGTGATGTGGAAGATAAGAGCTTGAAGCATAAGGTTCCAAAATCCATACACACATGATCACAACATCATTTAGGGAAAACTTCAGAAATCAATTCAGTTTACCGTCATATCTTGTTTCTTCATGTAGGCAAAACTTCAGAAATCAATTCCAAAGGCCAATTTCAAAAATTTAAAGGCAGGATAATTGGGAAACCAAGACCTTGGATAAACCCATGAGGACCTATGACACATGGTAACAAGTGGCAGTTTGGGAGCTTATCTCCCTTTACAAAGAAATGAAAAATCCACTCTCTATGGATGAGGTAGGTTTTTCATTCTACATTCATGTAGTATTGGATGTAGCATGAATATATGTCAACAACCCATCCGATGGATCCAAGAAAGAGCCAGTCTCAAAGATTTGTTGGAAAAGATATCTATTGAAATTGTCGGTATTATGCACATTGTCCCAAAAAACCGATGCGTTTGGATTTTCACAATAAGTCGATGAAGCATCACCACAATTAATCATTGCATTGTAGTAATATCCACCTCCACAACATGCATCAATTGTGTCTACAAACCCTGTTACAAAACACATGCAAAGCGGTGAGTGCTCTCTTATTTGAAATGGCACATTCACCATCCAATCTACCACCATACAAGATGATCAAATCTTCGAATCAACACATTAGCTTTGTTCATGACATAATCGGTGGACACAGTGATATAATGATTACCAAATGTTTGTTGATTCCTTGCAATGAAGAGATGAGCATCAGTCGCATCACCAAATAGAAAGGTAGCATTTGTGTATTTGTCCCTCATTATTTCTACCTCTCGGTGAAGTAATAGGCTACTGTAACGTGCGATAATGTTGAGTTCTTGCACACATCCGTAATCATCCCTCACGGCATCCAAATTCAAAAACAAACTTTGAGGTGTGCAACCAAGAGCCCGAGTACCAACTAGTAAGAAGTTCCGTGCTCCATTCAAGTATAATGTCTAGTTTGGCATTTAAAAAAGACAAGTTAACTTAGCTTCCACTAACTAATCCATGAAAACTAATCAATATTTAATTTCCTTTTATAAACCAAATTTATCATTAGGTAATTAACATAAGACAATCTAGGCTTGAGATTATTCATATTCATTTTATTTCATTAAATCCATGTTCATGGACAAAAGTAGCCATTCCTTAGAAACATTCATTTGTTGTAAGTACATTTATTTTATGCCCATAAGAATACGGTCTGATAAGAACCGTGAATCATGTTGGGTAAAGTGAATGGTGGAGTTTTATAAAGATGAACCGCTTTCTCTAAGTACAGCGAATCATGTTGGGACATAGGCTTCACGTTATGGATTTTTTTAAATCAAACAAAGCAAATCATGAACCACATGACTGTCAATTTCTACCTATGGAATTATCTACCAAATGTGAACTATAATTAAAATCCTCTCTAGCGTATATTAGATTCACATGCATGCATATCCTCTCTAGCATAAAAAAGGAGCATGATGATATTTGTTATGAATACCCACAACATGCCATGAGGGTGCGGGTGCGTCTGTGCACACATGCATGTGCAAGAGACAAGCGAGATTCTAGGCATGACCTTGAGATGCGTATTCTGTTTCATGCAGCCACATGAATTTCTACAGCACCTAGTTTTAAAATAAGATATTTAAAATTGTTGCATGAAAAAATGGCATGACATTCGTGTATACCATTCCATGTAATTTGAATACAAGAATTCAAATACAAAGTGGCATAAATAATACTCATATCCTAGAAGTCAAAAGCATATCTATATATACCTCTATTGATGTCATCATGTCTAACAATTATGTGTATAAAAAAGGAGATAATAAAGTACGAAGCAAGGTATGGACGTGCAGAGCACAATGTGATATTACTTGCAAACAATTATGGTTAAGTACGAGCTTCTAAATTTTGAAATTTGAGTTTAAATATATTTTCAAGCCAAGGCCGAGAACTCATTCTACTCATCACCGTGCTCAAAGTTACACTATGAAGCTAGAGCATTTCCTTGCTAGAAAAGAGGCACTACTTTCTTAATTCACCCACAATGAAAAGGCTTGTCATTTTATCATAACTCTGCTTTAGCAACAATAACAGGTGGTGCATAGTTTGTCTCTTCTTATCCAGTATACATTTTCCTAATGAGAATAGTTCCCAATGTAAGCAGGCTCTCTAAGGGACAAGCTTAGTGTGGGCAGCTGGCTGGATGCATGATGACAAGCCCAATATTTGTGCGGCTTTATATTGATGTCAAGTTTTTATATTTATAGCTTATAGCCATGATCACATTACTTCTACATCAGAAAGTTGAATCTCTTGGAAGGCTAGGTGTTTAGAAAGAAAAAAAGAATACCGACAAAAACTCTCGAACTGTTTTACCTCTACAGTCTCGTGTATTGATTGGATGACCATAGGAGCAAGAATATTGAGAACAAAGTTCAGCGTGGACGCATTCAAATTAAAAGCGAATGCAAAGTCATTACCTCCGATGCTTATTATATAAAGCCCCTCGGCAAAGGAAGACAAGGAGGGCTTCCCTACAAACATTATGAAACATAAAACAATATACACAGATTAGATCGAAATATGTGTTGCATAGCAGGTTTTCTATTGCAGAGAAAATAGAGAATGCACAGACAGCTATTCAACAAGAGAACGCAATGGACAAGGCAGAGATTTATACTATGGCACCAAAACACTGAAATGCAGTTAACACAATGGGTTCTATACAGCTAGGGCATAAGATGCATGGGAATCTTAGTCCATTTCATGCCAATTTAATATAACACAATCACTTGTAACTGTTTTAGAAGGATTGCGAGGCAGTTCAAAGAGAACGATTTGTGTCTCTCTATAGTGCTTGGAAGTGACGTAAAAAATCTAATCTGCTAGGGCATAAACTTTGTGTTCAAACGTTTCTATAAGGCACAACATATGCCTATTTTTAAGTCAGACTGCTTTAATGTTGTTCTAAAATCAGATTCACGGTATAAAAAGAGGTGACCTGATCAGATAGTTTTCTTCAAATTTATTTTTGTGTTAATTGAAAGGTAATACTTACATGGAAGCGTTTGATTGGGCGCATTCTCCACCTCTGCCTTGAGAGTGAGATGCCATTGAACTTGATCTTCAAGACTACCATCAAAGGAGTCAGAGGGATAGATAGAAAGGCTCTCAAAGAGGGAGAGGTTGAGGGCCGTAGAACCAACGACCGCATAATTGACCCCCGAAGAGCTAAAGTCAGCAATCGAAGCATTGAGCTGGAATGGTGGAACTGTCGTGGGCAAGCCCATATATGAAGCTAGAATGCCAAGAAAATGGAAGAATCAGGCAACTTTCGCATAACTTCAGACTTGATATTAACTTCATTGTTAGAAATGAATGAGGCCGATGTGAACATGTCAAACATGACTTGCTCCCCCTGGAATTGATATATTTTGACATAGTTAGATATAAGGCGACTTGATTGTTCAAAGTGGATCCCAAGTTAGAAGCTGCTTTTAGACATGAAAGTATATTACTCTTTAAGATGGGCAGAAATTTGTTGGTGAATTCCAAGAAACCATGGTGGATTGACAGTCAGTAGAACTTACCTAGGTAGTCGAGAAGGAGGCGGCCATCACAGAACCTTCGTGCAGGATGTCCGGGGAATGTAATACCATAGGGAAGCTTCATGGAGTTTAGGGCATCTTTATGCCCAAGAAGGGCAGCATTTCCTGTGTCCCACAGGGAGTCCCCGAACACAAACAGCAAGGTTACGCCAGATTTTTCTTCACCAGATGATGATGATGATGATGATGATGAATCAGCTCCAGCGAGAAGTAGCAAGAGGATGGAGAAGAATAGCAGACCCATCTGTGCTACTCCCCTGCAGCTGCTGCTGCTGCCCGTGGCCATCTGAGAAACTGAATCCACAGATTCAGAAGTGGGCAAACCACTGCAAGTACTCTCTCTGCATACCACCACGCAAGTGGGTTCGCGTCGATCTCTCTCTCTCTCTCTCTCTCTCTCTCTCTCTCTCTCTCTGTGTCTCTGAGTTTTCTGTATTTCCCTCCCCTGCCCCTCCCATGCCAGGGAGTTCCTTACTTTTCTTTTCTTCTTTTTTCTGTGTAAGTCTATGTTTCTTATTAAAACAAGATGATAATACTCCTCTTTTTTCTGCGTAAATCTATGTATTGTTATTAAAACAAGATCATAATACTCATCTTTTTTCTGTGTAAATCTATCTTTGTTAATTTAAAACAAGATGATAATACTAATCTTTTTTTTGGTGTAAATCTATGTTTGTTAATTTAAAACAAGATGATAATACTCATCTTTTTTCTGCGTAAGTCTATGTTTGTTAATTTAAAACAAGATGATAATACTCATCTTTTTTCTGTGTAAATCTATGTTTGTTAATTTAAAACAAGATGATAATACTAACCCTTGCTATCTCCACTACTTCATTATTAAACAGAGAATGCATTATCTCTTGGAGAGAATATTACGAAATTCTTTGAAGATCACTTTGCTATGCGAGATGCTATTGTATATGCCGCACATAGGTTTGGCAAAAAGCAACTAGAGGGAAAGTCATCTCGGGCTATTGTTTGTACAATCTTTGATGAACGTAAAAGGGCAATGATTCTAGATAGTAGTAAGGTGTAATTAAAGGGGACAAGTTTTTTTGTAACAGAGGATAGAACTCCACAAGAGCAAGAACGTAGAAGGCAAGCATATGAATTGAGGAAAGCAAATAAAAAAGGCATAGCATGCAACAACCTATGGGACTATAAGTAACAATCGGCAACGGTTCGGTTCGGTTCGAGAGGGTCCAAACCGAACCGGTTTGGAACCGAACCATTAAAAAAAGTTGAAACCTGAACCGAACCGAACCGCGAAACCTTTAAACCGAACCATTAAACATTTTTCAAACCATTAAACCGTAAAAACCGCGGTTTCGTGGTTCGGTTTGGTTTTCAACATAGGTCAAATTTATTTTATTTTATTTTTAAATTTATAATATTTCATTATTTAGAATTTTTAAAATTTTTAAGATGTTCCTAAAATGTGGGAATAAGAGTAAAAATGAAAAGATTGTTTAAAAACAATTTTTAAAATTTTTTAGAATTTTTTTCAAATTTTTTTAAATTTTTTTTTAAAATTTAAAAAATTAAAAATTAAAAACCGTTTAAACCGCGGTTTTTGACTGCTGAAACCAAACCGAAACCGAACCGAACCGTTGAAACCATTAAGCCGTTAAACCACGGTTTCGCGGTTCGGTTCGGTTCAAACCGAACTGTTGCCGATTGTTAACTATAAGTGCTTCACGATTGAAAGTAATGTTTTGGAATTGTAAGGGATATCCATGGAATAAGGGTTTAGGACTCAATGATGTAGCTCAAGATATGGATATTGTATTTTTGGCTGAAACATGGGAGCATGAGGCAAAACGTATACCTAAGATAGACAATTACCTCATAAAATTGATATGGCCTCACTCCAAAGGGAATATCGGACGTGTCGGGATAGCATGTATCTACCATGAGAGCTTAGATAATTCTATCAAAGTATGCAAATATGATGACTAAAAGAGATACATATGGATAGAGGTTAATTTGGGGAAAGAGAAATTGTATATAGTTGCATGTTCCATTCCTCACAAAGATTAAAACTACTATAGTAGCTTTGGGTTAGATTGTGACGATCCTTTTATAGAATTATGCCATGATATACTTTCATTTCAGAAGCTTGGTAAAGTTTGAATTATGGGAGGCTTCAATGCATGAGTTGGAAATTTCCAAAATGTGGAGACATTTGAAGAAAATGTAGTAGAACATTGTCTATTGTGTGACTCAAAGGATTGTGCCATGTCAGATTATGGAAAACTTTTGATACATATGTTAAATTGCAGAAAGTTGATTATCCTAAATGGTATAAAGGCATTCCCATTAACAAATGTGCTCACATGTTTACCATCCTCGGGTGGAGGAAGTGTGGTTGATTTATCATTGGTGAATGTGTTTAAAGTTGGTTCTCTATCTTCGGACTCAGACCACAAGCCATTGTACTTAGAGTTTGCAGTTCCACATTTCACCAATAAATACCATGGAGTGAAAGATGAAAAGAGATGTATCATTCGACCTTGCTACGAAAAAGCTAAGATGTATGCAAATGAAGTGGACAACTATTTCTTAAATTTTTCTCTAAGCAATGATGTTAAAGAAAATTGGCAACATTTGAAGGATATCATCCTTAAGGTTGGGTATCAATACTTTAAGAGGCATGTGGGTGGGCATAAGATATGTAGTTTTCCATGTAATTCTTGGTTCGACGATGAATGTAAGGTGTATCTCAAATGGTTTGAGTCCATAGAGGGGGGAAATGAAATGATCGTTGCATGACACTTATATAAGAAAGTAGTGAGGAGAAAGAAAAGAAGATATTTCCAAATGTAGGAGATGGAAAAAGAAAAACTTGTTTAAGCTCAAACCAAAATTAGCATGGGGACAACTCAAGGGTAAGAAAGAATATGTGAAAGGCCACTTTACAAATGATGTTAGACTATGTACAAAGGCTATATATGCATGAAGGTGTGGCTCCTATGGTTGAGAAAATTGAAACACCATGCACTACATGTATCGATATTGATGATGTCGATAAGGGAATAAAGAAGATGGCGAGTAGGAAAGTAGTAGATGCAACCTACGTCTCAAGTGAGCTTTTAAAATGGACAATGCCACATACTCGTCATTAGATTATGACAATTATAGAGCAAGCTATAAAACAAAGATTTCCAAATGATTGGCTTATGAATTGGATTAAACCAATATTTAAAGTTGGAGATAAGAATCAAGTATCAAATTATCGTACAATAATGGTGAGCTCAACTATTGCTAAATTATATAGCACTATTATGGAGCAAAAGATAAGCACATGGGATGAAAGTACAAGCAAAAGAGCACTCGGGCAAGCAGGATTTAGACGAAAACACTCCACTATGGATCATTTGGTCACATTGAGGGTAATCATGGAAGAGAGTTAACTACAAGGAAAAACACTTTATTGTTGTTTTGTTGATTTTAAGGAAGCTTTTGATACCGTACCACGAAATGAATTTTGGAATAGAATGGTAGAGATTTGTTGGGAAACAGGTTCCTCCGGATGGGAAGAGAACGAACTGAATCGGATGGAGTCAATGAGTATTTCGGTTGAGGCCGAAACCGAAATCGGGAGACTATCTATGTAAATAGCCTAAATGTGCCCCTTGTGGGCTATGTATGTAAATTGCCAAAAAGTTGTATAAGTATAAATACGACTAGGGCAAACTTTACAAGGGTAGTTGAATCATTATAGTTGTAATAAGTTACACTGTGGGTCATTGCCTCAGTAACTGTGTAAGAGTGGGAGAGAGTGAGAAAGAGAGTGAGAGTGTGTAACTCTACATCCGTCTATCTGATGAAGGAGAGCTCAAGGTTGTTGCCTTGGAGCTTCTTATTGTACTCCTCCCCTTATAGTGATCTAGTTCGGAGTTCGAGGACTTCCGTGGTTTTTCCCTTTCGGATTTTCCACGTTAAATATTGTCTTTGTTTCTCGTTTTCTGCCTACTCGTTTTTTTATTTGTGCATTATCTTGCTCGTTTCCTTGCACCCTCATCCGAGAGAGAAACCCGTTGTGGCTAGTCGATCCTAACAAGATTGACATTCCATTAGAGTACCGAGTTGTTGTTGCACACTTATATGAACAAGTTAAATGCCAGCTAAAAATGGATAGTGGATTCTCAAAGCACTTTTTAAGTAACATGGGGGTCAAGCAAGGACGTCCACTATCACCCACACTCTTTCGCTTATGAATTGATAAATTAGAAGTGGTGAATAAGGTTGCAAGAGAAGAAGAATTGGATGGCCCCAAATTGATGCAACACGTTATCTTATTGCTTCTATATGTAGATGATGTGGTACTCTTTGTTAGTAATATGTCCCTCCAATTGGAAGAGCCGACTGTTTGGAGAGGGCCCGACAGTCGAAGACAAGGAGCAGCCGACTGATCGAATGAGTCGGTTGATTAGTAAGACTATTATTAATGGTAGATAATAATAGGAATGATAGTAGTAGTGACTACATTTGTAAATAGTCCATACAAGGCAAAAGTATAAATACACTTAGGGCAAACAATTTGTTATTCTCTGTAGTAGCTAGCGATAGAGAAGAGTGAGAACGAGAGAAGAGTGAGCGACGCTGTCGTGAAAATCCGTCACTATGTGCGGATCGCGAGGCAGAACCGCCGGGGTTCTGGACTAGAAGGGTTTAGTGCAACATGTACAACACAAGCAAAATTCACATATAAGACAAGCAGATGAGAGAAAACATTCCTTTATTGCATAAGAAAAAATATATTCTTTTATAATTCAAGAATCTTGTTACAACGGGTTGGAGATGAAAATGAGAGATAAAATTTTTAAAGAAAGGAACCAACAACCATATAAGGAGTGGTCCAATATGAATATGAGAGACAATTTTTGGCAAGAAAGATTGAGCAAGCCAAGCCAAGAGTTTGATATCAATATGACAGATAAGTTGTTTTGGAATCCTAGAGAGAAGAAGGAAGGAAAAAAAAGTAGAGGGAAAAAATGGAACATATTGAGTTCTTTGTTGATCCCCCTTCCCAATGTTACTTTGCATGCTCACTTTTAGTTGCATGCTTCCATTTTTAGTTACATGCCTTTTACTTTTAGTTGCATGGCCTTGGCTTTTAGTTGCATGCGACCGTCCGTATAATTCAGCCAAATGACCCAATCATCCATAAATTTTAGCACGTGCGCAATTCGTACGTGCGTCACAACCAAACCGTAGACGCGTCTTCGCGCAAAAGTCCCGACAGCGCAGTGTACGCATCCACACACGCGCGCATCCCGACCGCATCGTGTACGCATCCGCACACACGTTCGCACACACGCGTCCGTCCGAAAACATCGAAACTTGCATGCGTACGCCCGAAAACGTGCACACGCACGTACGTCTGAAAACATCCACGCAGCCATACACACGTGCATACGCCCGAAGCATCCACGCGGCCATGCATATAGGCATATGCCAGAAGCATCGTGTACCGCATCGTGTACGCATCCGCACACACGTTCGCACACACGCGTCCGTCCGAAAACATCGAAACTTGCACGCGTACGCCCGAAAACGTGCACACGCACGTACGACTGAAAACATCCACGCAGCCGTACACACGCGCATACGCCCAAAGCATCCACGCGACCGTGCATATAGGCATACGCTCGAAGCGTCCACACTACAAAGTGTAGCTCAAGTCACCTTGAACATTCTGTGCTCCACACATTAATAGAATGAATATGTTTTGGTTTCTCTTATATATTCTGGGTTCCAATGTTGTCCTATCTATGTGGGATATCTCACAGTTTTGTCTTTTCTTTTTTTTCTTCAAACTTCACACTTGCATAACTTAATACTTGTTTATCCGTTTCATGCGTAGTAAAATACATTATGAAGCTCTTGAAGACATCTATCTTTCCAAATAAATACATTAAGCTAATCATAAATAATTGTTTTACTAGTTTTCATATCGTGTGTGAAAAACCACATGACAACGCCATAGTTGTGTTCTGCAACAACATATGCCAAGAGCCCTGCGCAGCTAATACACTCGGTGTAGAGTGTGTTGTGCTCTAATCTCGTTGTTGTATATCCACTGTATAGTGAAGCTCCATTCCCCGTGGTTTTCTCCCGCTTTAGGGTTTCCACGTTAAATCTGTGTACACCATTTTTTTGTGTAGAAGAGTTGTGTATTTTAGCATATTCCTTTTCTAGTGGATTGACGATTCATTTCTCAACAAACTGGTATTAGAGCTTGAGGTGCAAGCATGGAAGGAGGTGTGCATGGCTTCCTAGGAATGATAGCTCTAAATTCTCAAAACTATGTAGACTGGAAGATAAAGATAGAGGACCTTCTCATAGTCAAAGACCTGTACGAGCCGATCGAAAGAGCAGAAATCCCCACGGGGGTATTAGAGTCAGAATGGAAACTTCCAAACAGAAAGGCGGTGGCCACCATATGATAGTGCGTCGATGTAAGTGTCCTTCAACATGTGACGAACGACACAAATGCCCATGAGATGTGGCAGAAGTTGTCAGGTCTATATGAGAGGAAGAACGCCCTCAATAAAAACCTAACTGATGAGAAAGTTTATACGACTAAAATATAGAGACGGTGAGAGCATCATGGAACACATCAGCACATTCATGGGGTATGCAAACCAACTTGCCACAACCAAGTTTCCCCTTGATGATGCTATGTAGGCCATCCTACTTATGTGCACATTGTCGGATAGCTGGGAGAACCCGGTGGTTACTCTCATCACCTCTTGTCAAGAAGAGAACTTGTCTTTACAAGAGGTGAAGACAAGCATCCTGAACGAGGAAGCGAGAAGGAAGGACAAGGGTGTCCTAGTCCAGTTGGAGTCAAATTTGACTCAACATATCGGTAGAGGAAGGAACCGGCAAAGGATTCCACCAAGGAGAGAAAAGTCTCAAGCCATGTCGAAGTCCAGAGGAAAGCTCATCTACTTTTATTGTGGAAAGCCTAAACATTTCCAGAAGGACTATCAACACCTTAAAAAGGAAAAGAGTGTCGATAATGGTGTCGAACTCAGGAAGATTCCTGATGAAAAGGGCACTTCAGCCATTGCTACGAGCAATGAAGAACTTATGTTCATCTATGAACAGGCAAGTGCAAACCTAGCGAGTGAGGAATGCACTTGGGTGATCGACTTTGGTGCATCTTTCCATATAACTCCGTCGAGAGAGTATTTCTCGACTTACATAGCTGGGGATCATGGTTATGTAAAGATGGGTGACAATGGGGAGTGCAAGATAGTTGGAGTTGGAAGGGTTTGTTTCACGACGTCGACAGGGTGTCGGTTGACTCTAAAGGATGTTTGACATGTCCTCGACATCAGATTGAATCTGATATTGACTAGATGACGAAGGCTACAATGGTAGTTTTCGAAATGGTAAGTGGAAGTTCTGCCGAGGAAATCTTATAGTGGCCCGAGCACAGAAAGAAGGCACATTGTAGATGATGCAAGCCCGACTGTAAAAATCGGAAGTGATTGTGGCAGCCGACTCGGCAAGACAGATATGGCATAAGAGGCTAGGCCACATGAGTGAGAAGGGACTGCATCTGTTGGCCGACCAGAAGTAAGGGAGTGCACCTAGAGAAGTGCGTTGACTACTTAGTCAGAAAGCATAATAGAGCAGCATTCCACACACAGCCACCAAGAAGAAGAGAAGTTGCACTAGAATTGGTACACACGGATGTGTGTTATGTAGATGCTCCGTAGCATCGAGGCAGATAGTACTTTGTGACTTTCATCAACGACTATAGTTGGAAGTTGTGGGCTTTTGTACTAAAGTCAAAAGATCAAGTATTGTCATCCTTCAAGGAGTTCCAGGCAAGAGCCTTGGGTTAGATGTTGAAGGATGTCCGAATCGACAATGGTGGCGAATATAAAGGTAGTTTGAGGAATATTGCAAGGCCCAAGGTATTTGAATCGAATACGTAGTACCGAAGACCCTTAAGTTGAACGGGCTTGCAGAGAGGATGAACCCGACAATCATGGAGAGAGTAAGGAATATGCTCTCTCATGCTAAACTGCTGAAATCGTATTGGGTTGAGGCGATGTATGCAGTTGTTTATCTGATCAGCAAGTCTCCCTCAGTACCATTGAAGGGTGATGTTCCACAGAGGGTGTGGACAGGAAAGGATGTCTCCTACCGACACCTGAGGATGTTCGGATGCCTAGTGTATATGCATGTGCCTAAGGATCAGAGGTCGAAGCTCGACAATAAGCCTAAGCCATGCATATTCATGGGATACTCAGAAGATGAGTTCAGCTACAGGTTATGGGACCTAGTCGACAAGAAAGTAGTGAGGAGTCGGGATGTAGTCTTCTTGGAAGGCAAGACGATAGAGGACTGGAAGCAACAGAAGTCGGAATCTACTACCCAGTCAACCTCTACTACTGTCGATTTGAGGTCAAGTGAACTGACACAATCGGCTATTCAGAGACAGCCAATCGGCACAACCGATTCTGAGTCGATTGACTCAGAGAGACCGACCGACGATGAGTCTGAGTCGGCTGAGCTGTTAAGGTCGATCGAGGAATACGAGTTGGAGTCGTCCAACCTTGAGAAGATGATCAACATATATGAACCCGAGCAAAGAGGAGAGTCGGGAGAGACACCCGAACGAGAGCCAACAACGAGTGGAAGGAGATACCCACTTAGAGAACGGAGAGCACCGACAACATATGCCAGTGAATACAGCCACTTGACTGATGAAGGTGAGTCAGAGTGCTATGATGAAGCCATTGCCGACGAGCACAAAGAGAAATGGTTGAGCGCGATGCAAGATGAGATGGACTCCTTGCACAAAAACTACACCTACGACCTAGTAGAATTACCGAAAGATAAGAGAGCACTTAGGATCAAATGGGTCTACGAGGTGAAGACTAGAGAAGTTGTCAATGCACCTAGGTATAAAGCCCGCATTGTGGTGAAGGGTTTCCAACAGAAAAAGGGTGTCAAATTTGACAAAATATTCGCTCTAGTTGTGAAGATGACATCCATTAGAACTGTTCTGAGCATAGCTGGCAACATTGACATGGAGATCGAATAGTTGGATGTCAAGATGACATTCTTGCACGGGGAGCTGGATGAAGAAATTTACATGCAGCAACCCGAAGGCTTTGTGGAGAAAGGGAAAGAGAATCCAGTGTGTCGACTAAAGAAAAGCTTGTATGGGTTGAAACAAGCTCCACACCAATGGTACAAGAAGTTTGAATCCTTCATGGTGGAACATGGGTTCCAAAAAACATAGGCTGATCACTGTGTGTTCGTCAAAAGGTACGATGAAGGTGATATCTTGATTCTCATATTATATGTAGACGACATGTTGATAGTCGGTCAAGATACAAGGAAGATCGGAAGCTTGAAGAAAGTTCTAGGAAAATCATTTGTCGTGAACGATCTTGGTCCGGCTAAACAGACCTTAGGGATGCACATAGTTTGGGACAGAACTAAGAAAGTGTTGTGGTTGTCACAAGAGAAATACGTGAAGAAGATCCTAGAAAGATTCAACATGTTAGAAGCAAAGTTGGTCAGCTCTGGTTACCGACAAACTGCAAGTTAAATGCAAAGCAATGCCCGAGAGGGGAGAAAGAAAAGGTCGAGATGAGGAAAGTCTGTCGACAATCTAATGTAGGCTATGGTCTGCATGAGACCAGACATAGCCTTTGATGTGGGAATAGTAAGCCAATACATGAGTAATCCAGGAAGAGAACGATGAAGTGGATACTCAGGTACTTCAAAGGCACCTCAAGCGTATGCCTAAGGTATGGTGTCAGAAAACCCATGCTTAAAGGGTTTACCGACTCGGACATGTCGGGGGATGTAGATTCAAGCCAATCCACGTTAGGGTACATGATGACCTATGCAGGGGGAGCAATATCGTGGCAATCACGACTGTAGAAGTTTGTGGCCTTGTCGACCACAGAGTCAGAGTATATGGCAGCGGTAGAGGCCGACAAGGAGCTGATTTGGATGAGAAACTTTATCAGCGAGTTGGGGATGAAGCAAAGGGATTTCTTGCTTCATTATGATAGCCAGAGTGCCATACATCTAGCCAAGAATGCTGCATACCACTCCCGAACCAAGCACATACAAAGAAGATATCACTGGTTGCGGGAGAAAGTCGAAGAAGGAGAGTTTACCGTCGTGAAGATCCATACTGACGACAATGGATCCGACATGCTGACAAAGAACCTACCGATGGACCGACTTAGAGTTTGTCGACAAAGGACAGGAATAATGGACTCCTCCCCATAGGAGTGAAGGGGGAGTTTGTTAGGAATATGTCCCTCCAATGGGAGGAGCCGATTGTTCGAAGAGGGCCGACAATCGAAAACAGGGAGCAATGGACTGATCGGATGAGTCAGTTGATTAGTAAGACTATTATTAATGGTAGATAATAATAGGAATGACAATAACAATGGCTACATTTGTAAATAGCCCATACAGGGCATAACTATAAATATACTTAGGGCAAACAGTTTGTTATTCTCTATTGTAGCTAGCGATAGAGAAGAGCGAGTGGCGCCATAGTTGTGTTCTCTAACAGCATACGCCAAGAGCCCTGCGCAACTAATACACTCGGTGTAGAGAGTGTTGTACTTTGATCTCGTTGTTGTATATCCACTGTAAAGTGATTCTTTGTTCTCTGTGGTTTTCTCTGCTTTAGGGTTTCCACGTTAAATCTGTGTACACCGTTTTCTGTGTAGAAGAGTTGTGTGTTTTGCCATTGTAGTGGACTAGCAGTGAATGTGGAAAAAACAAAAATGATGGTAGTGCAAACCATCCAACCTCATAATTACCCTATGCTCACATATAGCCACAAATGAATGGAGTGCATGCTTTGATTCTAGGCTCCAAGCCAGTTGGAAATCGTATTACCTTTTGGAGAACCAATGCAACCAAAGTGATACTTGTGGATGGGAAGTAAAACTAATGTTGTTCAATGCCATGGTAACTCAAGTATTGCTTTATGGAGTAGAAGTATGGGGTGGCACCATCTCTCTTAACGCATGGAATGAGATTGAGAAAATTCAAAAGATGTTTTTAAGGAGGCAATTAGGAGTTAAATGCACTACCTCTTACCAGGTTATGCTCTTGGAAACAAATGTTCGACCCATAGAACTATTGGCACTCCAAAGAGTATATAAATACATTACAAAAGTCAAGAATATGCCAAATCATCGATTACCACATCTTGCTTGGAATGTTGGATGTAAGCTACAAGAGAATTATAAAAGTAAGATTCTCTCATCCGGTAGCCAGGTTGTTGACATAAGGAAATGGTTTAGATGATCTTTTAGAGCTTTCAGGCAATGCTATGTAGTATGTAATGATTGAGGAAAGGTTGGTGGAATCATTAAGGATGAAATGGGAAGATGCTAAGAGGACAAAGCTATAATAATACATTGCAAATGTCAACCCTGAATGTTGGTCTCAATATAAAGCAAGAATGCCTATTGATCGTATCCAACCTTATCTCATTACATATATGAGTAGTAATGCTCGTAGATTGCTTACACTACTTCGCACTTGATCTCACAAGTTAGGTATTGAAGTTGCATCATGGTATCAAAATGTAACTAATTTGAAGACATGCAAAGTATGCAATGAAGGCATGGTAGAGGATGAATGTCACTTGCTCTTCACATGCTCCACATATAGTGCAATTCGTTCAAGATATGTTGACATACTAAGAGGGAGTGATAACTTAAGTGCCATACTTAAGACACCACCGAGAAGGTTGAGGTCATATGTGTATGCTTTATTCACACATAGAGACTTTGTGCTTCAATGTATGAATACCCTTCTTAGGAAGGAGACACATATCAAGAACACATGTACATACTCTGGTCCCATAGGTCAAAATTGGCCTCTTTATGGACGATAAAAATTATAATTCTATTAGTAGTGATATTGGCATTATGGTAAACCCTCTCAAAGTGTGTTGTAATACTAGATGACGTAATTGTACCATACATAAAAAACATGCCCCATTCAAAATATTATGTCCTCGTTTTCCAATACCAAATGATCAATCTTTCCATGGTTCGTCGACCACCACCTCTGGAATCGGGTAAACAAAACTAGGCAATGCCACTATTGATTGCCAAACATACCCATATCCACATTGTCGTGAAGATTTTCGACAATAGTGTGAAAATCGTGTGGAACGAGGAATATCGAGAAGGTGCAATGTGCACACATATGAAAGGAGTGATGGTTACACATGTATGTTAGCACGTTAATGTGCCCGTGTGATGTGTGTTTGGGTGTTAATTACACAAGATATAAATCTAAGCCTAGGGCATAGTGGCATACAATGAGGTGCAAGTAAGGTTTTGAACCTTACACTTCGAGGTTAGGAGGCAATTGACATACCATTAGGCTAAGTTGTTTTCTTTAAATTTTATTTCTTCATTGTACTTATCACATGTAATAGCTCATACATGACAGCTTGAATGAGGGACATGGTCATCATGCATCACATGTGATGCATGAGTGCCAAATGGCAATCATGCATCGCATGCATTTCATGCATGGTATGCATGTCTTACACCCTCCATGCATCATATGCATGGGGGCATCTATATAAGAAGGAAAGGAAGGGAAAGGAAAAGCAATGTATGAAATCAATAGTGTAATAATAGTTGTCTCATTGGCAATGTGTCTTGTCTCACAATTTTGAAGTCAAAGGTTCAAACCGGGAATTGGAATTCCCGTCCTATCTATCTACCATCTATCTTTAATACTTTCTCGCTTGCGCTAGTACTTCCGGTCTAGAACATTGACGGTTTCGCGTCATTGTCTTAAGCGATCCTTTCGATCCTCCATCACCACTTGCGGATAGAGGCTGGTGCTTGTCTGCGCACATCGCAACGTTTGGCACATGTGTCACATGCTTCACGACATCTTTGTGTCAACCCACACAAGTGTCTTCGACAACAAGAACGACCCCATTGTAAACCTAAACAATGGTCAATTCCTTGCAAGCACAAGTCAACCAATTCATCCTCTTTGGTCAAAGACCCTGGTGGTCCCGTTCGACCGACCCGCAGGCGCGGATTTCCGCGACATAGATTTAGTGAACCCCCGACGTGAAGAACGGCAAGGGAGGATGGCCGGAACTTCAAGTGCTAAAGACTCTAATGATAGTCTAGCACAAGCAATGGTGAGGATGATGGACCAAATGCTTCAAGAGAGAGACAATGTCGCATGCCTTGATGATATCGTGATGTTTTCAACACATAGTGTGAAACCACCACAAAAAAAAGAATAAAGTAGTAGTTGAAATAAACTAATATTGTGAAGTCAACTTTTGTAATAAATGATGAAAAGATAAGAAGGTAGAAGCGAATTTTCAAAAGTAGAAAAAAATAGAAAAAGTAGAAAAATAAAAATAAAAATAATAACGCAAAAGAAAAACTCAAGGCGTGGAATTGAGGAGCAAGGTAGAGAAAAAAGCTCCTAATTAGACAAGAAAACATTCATAAGAAAGATAACTCAAAGGGCTTTCCAAAAAAAGCTTGCATGTCTAATTTGGACTTACAAAAATAAAATAGTGATAGAAATAAAACGTAACTCATATAGACAAGCTTTTTTTTAGGAGAAAAATAAAGCAAACCATAGTAAACCTATAAATAAGAGCTTATTTTAAGAAGAAGAATAGATGAGAATTGAATAAGAAAAGATTTATATTTCCTCTCTCATACTCTTATACCCCAAAAGGGGAGATAGAAAAAAAATATAAATAAATCATGTATCAAAACAAGTCCATTATATTGATGATTTAGTAATAAAAACTTTCCATATTTCTTCTCTTATGCTCTCTTACTTTAAACATTGTTTATGTATAAAGATAATTAAGTGTCATTCATACTCCCGTAATCTAAGCTTTTCTTACTTATTAGCATTATTAAGTATTATTCAATCTCACATAATCTCCTACTCGAGGACTTGCTTATGCATAAATGTAATTAACTATTATTCGATTTCTCATACTATCTTACTCTTATTTGAGGGAAATATCTTGTCTTAAAACTTAAAGTGCATAAATCATTCAGCCCTAAATCCTTCTAGTCCAGAACCCCAGCGGTTCCACCTCACGATCCGCACTAGTTGGCGGATTTTCATGACAACGTTGCCATCGATAGGATTGTGGATGCCAATGGATGCTTTGACGGTAAAGACGTCACACAATACCTTGAAGCTTACAAACTAGAAATGTGGAAAAAGGGTATTTCTATGGCAAGACAAGTGGCAAGCTTCTCAAGGATTGTAACTTCACGTCTTTAATCCTGGGTCCCAGAGCTACAAGAGGCCAATGCTGAATGGTCATCTTTCGAACGAAGTTTACTTGAAGAATATGGATTTGGTCACTCATCTCGAATGACGAAGAAGGATTTAATGGACTGGGTGGAATCTACTAACAAAGAGTTGAGTGCAAGTGCGACGCTCCACGAATTCAAGCAAAGATTTGATTGTCTGCCAGCACTAGACAAAACAATTCTCGATTCTATCTAGCAAGGTGCTCCTATTTATCAAATCAGTAGATGTGAAAGATCGAAGAGATCTTGGACTACTACTACAAAACGATGAAGGCCTCATTTCTAATTGGGCAGTAGTGAAGAGGGCATATGGACGTTTTGATAAGCATCGACAATGGGACAACGAGATAAGATCGAGTGTTGTAGCTCAGATCGGCCGACAAACTCATAACGCAAGACAAGAACCACAAGCCCAAAGACTGAGGGATGACAAAGTGGCTCAGCCCACAGATGGAGCCACAATGGATGAACTTGTAGACATGCTTCAAGAGATGACAATCTCTCAAAGTAGAAAGGAAGAAACTCAAAGTTTTCCGGGTCACATGTGTATTTGGTATGACTCTTTGGAACACTAGCGGAGAGATTGCTCAGAATTTCAAAATGCCCTCCGACGAGATATCATTTATCTCTCCAACAATCGGATTCACTCATCAGTGACGCAACGTCCTCTCAACACCAACTTCGTCCGAGGAGGTATGAAGAAGTTGATGGAGGAAATGGAAGAAAACAAAGTGAATAGTGTTTACTATTCCTCATTTGCCGGAACTCGAGCTGGACACGAGACGAGAGCCCAACAGTCTCAAGCAAGAGAATTTTGGCCGATCAATTGAATCAAGTCGGAAAAGGGAAGCTCTGCATGAATGCGGCATTCAAAGCAGAACGAAGAGTCCAAGCAATGATGGGATGGGAGGACCCTATAGAAGAGAAGTCTAGCTTCATTGAGGCCATGTGTCAAAACTACGACGTCCTAGTTGAAGAGAAACGAAAAAGACCAAATGACCAATCAAGCTCTTGAAAGAAACATGACACAAGGGAAGCTGTTCGAAGAAGGGAGGAGTCATCACCGCCCCAAACAATAACTGAAAGAGGGAAGGAAAGAATCGAATCGGTGTTCAAACTACGGTCGGAGATAGAGCAATCCACTGACCTTAAGTGTGTGATGGAAGAAAGGAACTTGGATACCCGAATTGAGTTCACACTACGGGAGCTCTTAGGAATTGCAAAGAAAGAATTTCATGATGTCATCATTGACTTAATAAAAAGGAAGAGACTGATGACAACTAAAGAAGGAACCAAACCGACAAATGTCCCGACGAGCGCTATCACAATGGAAGGTCTCGAAATTGAACAAAAATTTGTGGATAGCCATTTCGCAAGGCCACAATGGGCTAGGGCCACTACCGAGACACCACTGTGGATAGGAGACTTGAAAGATCCAGTGGTGGCGCTCATTGATCATGGCTCGAAAATCAACCTCATGTCTCTTGACTTCTATCGGAAAGGTCGTTGGCCCATTAATACTAGGCATGGGTGGAAGATTCGAGTGGCAACCAGGGCGATGGAAGAGCTTCATGGGGCCGGCCCTAACGTTAAGGTAACTATTGGCGATGTTGACCATGATCAACACTTTTTTGTGCAGGAATCGGTGTCAAATTCTAAATCAGAGAAGGACGAGTCTTTAGATCAAGATGGATGTCGAAGATTTGTTTCAAACCATATTGAAGATTGTGGAAGAGTGCCGGAAAGACTAGAAGGTGCAGGGCTCACATTCTCCGGAGAAAAATCAGCATTTGGCCAATGTGAGATCCTAGTAGTGGGACATCTTTGTGGGCCATATAGACGGAAACCCTCTCCCAAGAAGGTGAATGCTATTCAAGAGATGCAAGAGGAATGTGGAACGTAGACATAGGTCCGAAGATTCTTAGGAGCATGTGTGTTCTACCACATTTGGATTCCACACTATGCTCATGTGGCTGAACCCTTGTATAGCTTACTAAAAAAAGGGAGAAAATTCAAATGGGAACTAGTACACACAGAGGTGATGAAGAGGTTAAAAGGGCTATTGGTGGCAACACCAACTTTAAGGAAAGCCGTCTACAAAGAAGGGATTCCAATCTACATCACCGTAGATACAAGTCCAATGGGGATTGGATGGGTCATCAGCCAAGAAGGAGAAGATAGCACACGGTACACCATCCGGTTCGGAGCAAAGGTCCTTAGCGAACGACAACGAGGATATGCCCAAGTAAAGCGGGAACTCTAGGGTATCATGTCTGCAGTGAAGGTAGACAAGGACTACTTGATCGGGTTGTAGGTGGTAATTGAAAAAGATTGCCTCCAAATCCTTGGGATGATCTCTGGATGTGCGACACCAGATCTAGCTATGCTAAGGTGGATCACTTATATCAAGTCTTTGAACCCAGAGTTCCGCCACATTGCTGGGAAGAACAATGTCATGGCCGACATGCTGTCAAGAGAAAGATTCGAAGATGAAAGTGACATGGTTTCAGAAGATGAAGACGTCGCCCTTGATCTCTTCAAGGCAGCCCAACTATCAGCAGAAGACAGAGGTACACCAACCCTCCACATGCTCAACGAGAACGAGTATGAAGGGGAGTGATTACTAATCGGAAAATTCTTGAGAACAATGATGGCGGATGCTTCATGGACGAAGGAGGAGGCTCTACAAATATGGAAGAAAGCTTACCAATACTTTCTGAAGGGAGGATTCCTTTGGCGGCACCCAAAGAGAAGGACAGGGATGCCATGACAAGTAGTGGAGAAGAAAGAGAACCAAACAACGTTGATGTCTGAATTCCACGAGATTCCATGGGCAGGTCATAGAGGAATATGGGCAACGTTTGAAAAGCTAAAGGAGAAGTACTGGTGGTCGAGCATGTATAAAGATGTACTACATTTCATGTCCACATGCGAAAGCTTCCAAGTACATTCGAACATACGTCATTGACTGTGATGAGTTGCAGCCAACATACCTATAAAGAATCAAGAAATGGATTCTGTGCAGCGGAATAGATAGGAATTGTGTGTGTGTATGAGAGAGAGAGAGAGAGAGTGAGAGAGACAAGTACATTCGAACATACGTCACTGACTGTGATGAGTTGCAGCCAACATACCTGTAAAGAATCAAGAAATGGATTCTGTGCAGCGGAATAGATATGAATTGTGTGTGTATGAGAGAGAGAGTGTGTGTGAGAGAGACAAGGAGTAAGACACAGAGAATACGCAAGATTAAGTATATTAACAAAGGAGAAAGACTCAACATTATACAAGGTGGGAGGAGGGTACTTTATATAGTCACCCTCTCTCTTCATTAACTACAAGACTCATGGAGCATGGGGAATGTGAAAGCTCATAAGTTATGTGTCATAGAATATGATTCTATGACTCATACTAAATGCTAGAATACAAATTGGTGACATAATGGTGACTCTTGACCGTTGGAGTGTCTATTCACTCTCAAGGTGAGTTCACACACTAGACCAAGTTGAGCTTGATTCTCAACAATACCCACTCACCATACACTTTAAATGGATGGTGGATCTGGTCTCGATGCCAATGGGAGTGGGATAGATGAAGTACTTGTACTAGCGAGGGAAGACCTAACAAATCAGGTAGAAGGACAAGCCTTATCAAATAAAATGACGATAACCATATGCAAATTTTTGCTCGAAGAGGTCATCTGCTGATACGGATGTGTGGGAAAGATAGTGGCCGACCAAGGGGAGTTAGATGCGCACAAAGCAATGGATCTCTTTGAGAAACTAGGCGTAAAGCTCTCCTTCACAACTGCCTATAATCCAGAAACAAATGGGAAGATTGAGCGAGGGCATGGGCTGATAATCAAAGCCATCATACGAGCATACAATGGTCAAGTTGGGAATTGGCCACGATTATTTCCCTATGCATTGTGGGCCGATAGAACTTCACACAGTTCTGTGACAAGCTATATGCCAACAGAGCTCATGTATGGACAGAAACCAGTAATGCCCATTGAGAGGACGATCGTCTCATGGGTAGCAATACCATGGGAGAACGAGATGAGCCAGGAAGAATTATTGGCGGCACGGATAAGGCAGCTCAAAAGAAGTCCCAAAGATCTAGAGAACGCACGAAAGATAATGGAGACAAGCCGAGAGAAGAATACCGACTGCGTCCCAAGAAGATCGAAGAATAAGATGGGGTATTGGTCTACGACAACAGCCTTGACAACCAACACATGACAACAAGGACGTTCACAAGAAGGTGGTTCAGACCGTATGTGGTGATGAGTGCCAATGACAATGCCACCTACCACCTCGCGGAGCTTAGACGGATAAAGGCTGGCCATACCCATTGCGGGAAAAAGAGTAAAGATATTCAAGAAAAGACAAGATGAGGGTCCTAACCTCAATGACTTCAGCAATGAAGATAGTACAATGGGACCCACAAACGTGAACAAGGTCAATGAGGAAGTGGAAGAAATTGATTAATCACCGTAGCCGAAATCTCACACTCACTTATTGGCACATACCGGAGGACGTGTAGTTTGGTGTGGGTGGATGTCGTTAAGATTTTCGGCAACAGTGTGAAAATTGTGTGGAACGAGGAAAATCGAGAAGGTGCAATGTGCACACGTTGTCGTGGAGAAAACCGTCGTGCGAAAACCAACCCTTACACGTGGGCACAAGTTTTGTTGTATAGTACGTAGATAGGTACAAGTCGACTGAGGTGAAATCCTAGGTAACATGCATTCAGTAGGGAGAAAATCGAGGCGTGTCCCTGTCCGAAAGGACAGGGAATAAACATGATGTAACGGGTGGTAACGGCCTCCCTCGTTGGGCTATAAAAGAGAGGGAGAGGTATCGAAAAAGATATCGCGTTTGTGGAGGACGAAGTGCTGCCGGACTGGAACCGAGCGCTTCCCCTCTCCTCTATCGACTCCATAATCGTTCTATGCAGGTTTCGGGAGGTTGACTTTGCTCCGCGGGACGCCCGAGTGCTCCCAGAGCCTCCACCTCGCGTTTTGTGTGTGTGCACTTGCAAGCGTCGAAGCCCATCACTCGCCGGCTTGCCGATTGTAATACCTTGATTTATATATACACAAACATTCGTTCTGTCTCCATCTCACGTTCTGTAGCTAGTTGCCATTCCTGTGGTTCTGCTGGGTCTGTGCGCGTGTGAATTACATCGTTAGTTTCCTTCCCCTCCCCTCATTCGGTTATTTCTCAGTCCGAGGCCCCGATGGTTCCGCCTCGTTCTCCACGCACGCGCGTAACAATGCGACAACGTATGAAAGCAGTGATGGTTACACATGTATGTTAGCACGTTAATGTGCACGTGTGATGTATGTTTAAGTGTTCATTACACAAGAACATATAAAAATAAGCCTAGGGCCTAGTGGCATACAATGAGGTGCAAGTAAGGTTTTGAACCTTATATCTCGAGGATAGGAGGCAATTGACATACCATTAGGCTAGATTATTTTCTTTAAAATTTATTTCTTCATCGTACTTTTCACATGTAACGGCTTGTACATGAGACCTTGAATGAGGAACATGGTCATCATGCATCACATGTTATGCATGAGTGCCAAATTGCAATCATGCATCGCATGCATTTCATGCATTGTATGCATGTCTTACACCCTCCATGCATCATATGCATGGGGGCATCTATATAAGAAGGAAAGGAAGAGAAAGGAAATCAAGCAATGTATAAAATCAATAGCATAATAATAGTTGTCTCATTAGTAATGTGTCTTGTCTCACAATTTTGAAGTCAAAGGTTCAAACTGGGAATTGGAATTCCCGTTCGTATCTATCTATCTACCATCTATCTTTAATACTTTCTCGCTTGCACTAGTCCTTCCGGTCTAGAACACTGACGGTTCCACTTCATTGTCTTAAACGATCCTCCATCACCACTTGCGGATAGAGGTTGGTGCTTGTCTGCACATATCGCGTCGTTTGGCACATGTGTCACGTGCTTCACGACATCTTTGTGTCAACCCACACAAGCGTCTTTGACAACAAGAACGACCCGATTTTAAACATAAATGACATTCGATTCCTTACAAGCACAAGTCACCTGATTCATCCTCTTTGGTCAAAGACCCCGGTGGTCCCGTTCGACCGACCCACAGGCGCGGATTTCCGCGACAACGTGGTATATGAAACTTATTTTTGATTGTACGAAAGGCCATCAATTTTCCTACTTGACTCTGAGATGACATCTTCCATAGTTGCCAAGCCCAGCCTTGTCATTCGATTGAACTATGAATTTAACCTTTCTTTTCCATCCCAATGCAATATCCTTCAAGCTACGAACACCTCTGCTGCCAAAGAATTAATATCTTTTCTACACTCAAGGGGTCTCTCCAATTAAACCATTTCAAACATCATTGTTAAGAAAGCACTAATTAAGCAATTTCAAACATCGATGCCAAGAACGCAATAATTGTTGAACCATAATATATTCTGAACATTTAAATGAACAATTAATATTAACCAATTATTTCTACCCAAAGTTGGGTACCTATGCACATACGTTTTAAAAGATTGAATCTTTGAGCCACCATATGATCTCTCTCTCTCTCTGTCTCTCTCTCCAAGTTTATTTTAGCCATTACTTTACTATTCGAGGTTCGACTTTGACAAGATATGGCTTGAATAGAAGCTCACAACAAGATCTATGATATGATCTAAGAAGATTAGTTCTGTAATCAAAATAAAGCTAACGAGTTTCAAAGGTATTCTTTTCGTAGGGTTTGGTCCTACAATGGTAAACACTCGTAAGGCGGCCACAAAGTCTAGGAGTATGATCGATAATGAGCCAAGATCACAAATGATTCTTGATGCCAATGCAATAAACTCAACCACAATGGACAAAATGATTACGAGTCACTTGATTTCTCTTCAAGAAACCATAAACAAACAAGGTGAAGATATTAGGACACCAATGAAAGAGAATTCTAAGCTCCAAATTGTTGTCATTGAGAATGAAATTCTTAAGAAAATGGTTGTAAAACTTGAAGATGAGATTCAAGAATGTAAGAGAGCTTCTTTTGAAATAAAAGAGCGTCTTAACAAGATTGAGTTAAAGGAAGCATTAAAAGAAGAAAAATTGGACATGGTGAGGCAAAATGTAAGTGAGATGAAAAATGTTTGCACAACAAAGTCATGGGCTGATGTATGTGGTGGGTATGTGGTATCCAACTCATCCATTATTCATGTGACGAATCGAGAGAAGAATATAGAAAGCATAGATGTCCGAGAATTGAAAGAACATAAACGACGATCAAGGAACATTGTCATCCGTGGGATTAAAGAGGAGAGTATGGAAACACCCGCGTCCCTTAGAAAGGCCATCAGTGAATTCTTTAGCATTCATTACGGTACGTTGGATGTGAATGTATATGGGGCACACCAAGTTGGGAAACATGGTATTACTCGCTCTAGAGAAATGCCCATCGTAAAGCATATAAAGAAAAATTGAAAAATAAGGTTAAGGATGTGCCTAAAGACGGAAATGTAGATAAATAGGGACATGTCACTTTTGAGACTAACCCACGTCTTCTATGACTATGCTTTTGGAATTGCAATGGATACCTATGGAATGCGGGATTTGGCATAAAGGAATTCACCAATGACTCGGATATCACACTTCTTGTTGAAACATGGGGGCATGATACTCAAAGGATTCAAGGTTTAGGAAACTATAATGTACACTCTTTGATATGGGAGAAAAATCCAAGGCAAAGAAGAGGACAAGGAGGGGTGACATGTTTGATTAAGAAGGAAATAAAGAAATATATGTCAACCATAAAAAATGATGAACATAAATGCTACATATGGCTCAAAATAGAAACACCTAATTATTTTCCCGCTTTTGTAGTTGGATGTTACATTCCTCATCAAGATTCTAACTTTTATGCTTGTTAAGATAAAGATCAACCTTTTACCAATCTAAAAGATGATATTGCTTATTTCAAATCCAATGGGGAAGTTATTGTCTTTAGTGACATGAATGCATGTACAAGATGTTTCCAACTTGATGCACAAGAATATGTTGTGTAGAAGAGGTCCCTCCTGATGGGAGGAGATCCTATCCGACTAGGAATCGGATGGATGTTGGTCAGTCCGGCTATGAGTTGGACAAGTATAAGAGCCGGCTCAGTTAGGAGCCAACTTGACCAATCCGACCAGAGGCAAGCCGGTTGAAGCCGATTCATGGCTATATTTGTAAATACCTATATATATAGTAGGGCAAAAGAGCAGTATTAGAGTTGTATGATTTGAGAGACAATAAGAGAGTGTGTATATTATTCTACCCCTTGTTCTCTCTCTGTATATCTATTGATTGAGATGAATATCAGACCAAGGTTGTGGCCTTTAGCATTGTACACACTCTCATATAGTGATTCTGTTTGGAGTTTGTGGCCTTCCATGGTTTTTCCCATTTAGGATTTCCACGTTAAAAACTCAGTGTCTCTATTTTGCTATTTTTTATTTGTATTTCTTGTTGCTTTTCTTTTTTGCTTATTAGTCAGTTGTGGCCAGCTCCATATTCACGACAAACTAGTATCAGAGCGAAGTTCATAATATCCCCAAAGTAGTAAAATATGGATGAATCCCTTGGAGGGATGTTCAAGCTGACCGACCCAAACTATTCAATTTGGAAGTCGAAGATGAGGGATATGTTGGTGTATAAAGACGTGTGGTTACCAATACAATATGGCAAAGACAAACCAGATAAAATAGATGCATTGGTTTGGGAAGCCATGCATCTAAAGGTAGCTGCATATATACGGTGTTTTATAGATATGAGTCTATATAACAACTTCAATGATGAGACAGAAGTTGATGTTCTATGGAAGAAGATAGGGTCTATGTTTGACACAAAGAATGCCCTAAATAGATTTTCCATCTTTAGGAAAATACTGAGGTTGAGATATCAAGATAGCTCGAGCATGGCGGAGCAGTTGAATGCCTTCAATGGATTTATAAACCAAACCGTCTCACTAGGAATACCCCTACCTGATGAGATATTAGCCTTGTTGGTGTTAGGCCCCCTTCCAGATAGTTGGGAGACACTTGTGGTGACCTTGGGTAACTTAGCACCACAAGGGAAGTAGTTGACCCTAGACTTGGTAAAGTCGAGCCTGTTGAATGAAGAAGCTCGACGAAAGGACAAAGAGTCCAACTTTGACCACAAGGCCTTAGTCATGAGGAGGTGGCTCAAATAGAGGAAGGGGCAGACAGAGAAGTCCTCAAAACATGGACAAGTCCAAAACCAAGTCGAAGTCTAGAGGAAGGCTCAAGTGCTTCTACTGTGGGAAATCGGGGCACTTCCAAAAGAATTGAGGATATTGAGCCAAAAAATATTTCAGACTATAAGAACACCTTAGCCATCGCTGCAAGTGAAGAGGAGTTGTTGTTCATCAGTGAATAGAGATGTGTAAATCTCGCCAACGATGAATCAACTTGGGTAGTCGATTCAGGTGCATCGTTCCACCTAACACCCAAAAGAGAATGCTTCTCATTGTATACAGTCGGTGCCTACAGATATGTGAAGATGGGGAATGACGATGCAAGCAAGATTGTGGGAATCGGAAATGTATGGTTGTTGACTTCTACAGGTTGTAGAATGTTGCTCAAAGATGTATGCTATGTTCTAGATATCAGACTGAACCTGATATCGGCGGATGACTAGATGACGACGGTTATTGTGGTAGCTTTCAAAATGGAATTTGGAAATTCTGCAGAGGGAACCTGATAGTGGCTTGGGCCCAAAAGCAAGATACATTATATGTGATGCATGCATGGTTGTACCGAATGAGGTAAATGTTGTAGCTGACATAACTAGTGAGTTGTAGCTTAAGAGGCTGGGCCACATGAGCCAAAGGGGAATGTAGATGCTCACTGAAAAGAAACTCCTACCAAAGATAAGAAATGTGAATCATGATAAATGTGTAGACTGCTTGGCCAGCAAAGCAAAATAGGGCTACCTTTTGCCCTAGGCCTCAAATGAGGAGGAAAGCTGCTCTAGAACTTGTACACATCAATGTATGCTATGTAAATGCAAAATCACATGCATGTGGATAGTACTTTGTTACTTTCATAGATGATTATAGTCGGAAGTTGTGGGCTTCTATGTTGAAGAAAAAGGACGAGGTGCCACCAGTCTTTAAAGAATTCCAACGCAGAGCTGAAAGGGAATTCAGACAAAAACTGAAGGTTGTCCGGACCAATAATGGAGGTGAGTATCAAGCTTGGGTAGTTTGAGGAGTACTATTGAAGCCAAGGAATAAGGATTGAGTACATGGTACCAAAAACTCCTGAGCTAAATGGAATAGTCGAGAGAATGAATAGAACGATCACAGAAAAAGTCAGAAGTATGATGTCACATGCCAAGCTCTCAAAGACCTATTAGTCTGAGGTGTTGATGACAGTTGTTTACATTATAAATAGGTCTCCCTCAGTGCCATTAGATGGTGATGTCCCACAGAGGGTGTGGACAAGAAAAGATGTGCCATACTGGCATCTTAGGGTGTTCGGATGCTTGGCATATTTGCATGTAGCCTTCATCATCTAGCCGACTGGTTGATATCATATTCAATCTAACATCTAGAACATGTCGTACATCTTTCAATACCAGTCTGCACCTAGTTGATGTCGTCAAGCACACATCTCCTATGCCGACGATTCAGCATGCTCCTTCATTTCCCATCTTCACAAAACCGTGATCACTGGTTGTATACAATGAAAAGCATTCTCTGTCAGGGTTTAGGTGGAATGATGTGTTAACTCTTAGGGCCGGACAATGGCCTAACACAGGGTGTCTACGGAAGACACTTCACCAAATGGTGTTACAGCAAGAGGATTAGACTCAACGCTTAATCCGACTTAATTAGGTTACTTAGCAAGATCGTCCTTAATAATCACACGCGTAAGATATAACAATGAATGCAGAACGGAAATTAACACAGAGAGATAAAAACACTAATCTTTATTAATTATCCGCTCCTCATTACATTGTATCCGGGCCTTTAAATAGGTTTCCGGTCCGTAGTACAAAACGGTGCCATCCGCACCTGTTCGGGATCGGTCCGGATCCGGAACGGCATACCGAATCCGGTCCGTCCGTCCACACTAATAGCTTACTTACAACCATTCCTAATAATTAATTAACTCCTTCGTTTCACACTCTAGACTCCTTTGCCGGCCGGTAACACATGGCACGCCCGTGGGACAGTACCTTGTACGTCGAATCCACCATCCGACCCTTGCTATTCTTCGTCCAAAATATCCAGAATGCTTTGTTCAAGAGTCTCCAATGGTTCATCTGGAATTGGTTGTTGTTGTTGTTGTGGTTGTTGTTGTTGCTGTTGCTGCTCCATTGATGGTTACTGCGACTGGTCCTTTGGTGGCTGTTGCGGCTACTCCTTCATTTGTTGCTCTGACACCGACGTTTCCGTCGTTGCTCCCTTCGTCGTAGTGGTCTCCGGTTGACTGGTTCCGGCCTGGCCCTCGGCCGGCGACGGTTCCTCATCACTAAGGTTAACCGTTGCCGCTTCCCGTGCTTTTTCTTCCCGAACCCGGGACCAGCTCGTAGCTTTCAAACTGGATTTGAGCGTCCAGCCGATCATCGTCTAGCTGAGCTACGAGTTGTCGGACCTGCACCAGTTGTTCATCCGCCAAGACTTGGAAGTCTTCAGCCAGCTCGTCTCGTATGGCGGTGAAGTCCTCGGAAGTCAACGTGTAACAATCATCTCCTTCCTTCCACCGGTTTGCCACGTTTGCCCGTAGCAATTGGAGTTCGGCCGTATTTTGTGCCCACTTTGTCCACCATCTTACGAAGCTTTCGTCAATCAAGCCTTTTGTCTGATTCAGCCATGCCCGGAGGATGCACTGAATCCAACCTGTTCCCATCTGCGATTTGATCTCCACAGCTTGTCGTTCCTCCTTCAATTGCTTGATGATTTTGACGTTGTCTTCCGCCTGCTCCTTGTAATGCGTCAATTGCCTTTGATATGTGCTTTGTAATTTTTGCAATATCGTTGACGCTCTCTCCTTTTCTTCCTGCTGCTGCCTCTAGAGCTCCATCCGAACCTTCTCTGCCTCGTCCAACCGTCTTGTATTTTCCGCTCGTTCGTCGGCGAGCGCCGTCGCAGCCTGATCAACTTCCTGCTGGAGCTCGGCCACCCGTTCCTTATGCTTCTTTTCCAGCCGTTTGTAGTCCCGGTGCAGGTGCTCAAAATCATCTGTCTTTTGCTTGAGCCGTGCGTTGATCTGTTGACGGGCCTGGTCCTCGCGGTCCTTCTGCTAGCGGAGCTCCTCCTTTAGCCGTTCAATTTCCATTTCCGTCGTCTTCCGTAGCTTGTCCTTTTCCTGCAGCACTTTGTCTTTTTCCTCCCTTAGCCGGTCGTATGCTTGATGGACTTTTCGGAGGCTCTCCTCTGCCCGGCGGAGGTTCTCAGCAGTCTTCTTTAATTCTGCTTCGGCCGTTGTCTTCAATCCCCGTTCACGGCTCCTTAGCGCTTCTTGTGCGGCAAGTTCATCTCTCAATTCCGCAAGCTCCTGGGCTTGCGCCGCATCTCTCTCTGTGACGGTTTCCGTTGCCGAGGTCTTATTAGTATGTACAGGTTGGTTTGGTTCTTTATCCTATACACTTACCAGAGTCACCGGTGCCTGGATCTGTGTTGCCGTTAAGGCCATTTTGGCCATTTTTGTGGTGACCTGATCCAAGTCTTTTTCAAGGCACCGGATTCTGGATCGGGCCGTCTCTAGTTGTTCAGTTGTGACGAGCAACCGTTCGCTTTGCACTCTTTCTTCCGCCTCAATATACCCCACTGCTCCGGCAATCTATTCGCCTATCCACCGGAGCCATAGGCTACTGGTGCATTGTTGTTGCGCTTGCACGGAGGTTTGACGGATGGTCTCGCTTGTGGATGGGTGATCCAGACTGATTGCGCCGAGTTGCAATTCCGTTTCTGGCCGTGGACAATCCTGCTGTCCTGGTTCCCCTTGCGCTTCTTCTTGGTTGGCCGAGGGAGGCTGCATTGACCTTTCCGGCTCTGGCGGAATGGGACTTGCCGGTGTTGCCGGTGGTGCAGGGGCTTCTGATTCCGGTGCCATGCGCACCGGTTCCGGTTCCTCCCTTGATGTGGGAGCCAGTGTTCCCTCCGTCTGAGGGTCCAAACGTTTCCCGGCTGCCTCAACGGTCCTTGCCGACGACCGTCGCTGGAGGTGCTCCGTAGGCTCCTCTATTTCCTCTTCCTGAGTCCCGGTATTAAGTTTTGCCGCCAAGGGGTTCGCTTCTCTGTTCACCGATCGGCGGAGTGTAACCTTTACGGGCCGTACCGGTGGTTCCTCCTACGCATCCGTTGACCGCTTCCGGCTGGCGCTCTCCTTTCCCACCTATTCTGCGTCCGCCGCCTTCCCCTTAGTGGCCTTAGAGGCCAACAGTTGTTGTCTTTTGGAAGCAGTCTTTGGGGTGCCGTCCGCCACTCTTCCCCGCTTCTTGGGTTGGACGGGCTGGACGGGTGGCACAAGCAAGGTGATCCACAACATTACTGCGTGCCATATCCTTCGTCCTTCTCGGCCTTCTTTACCGTCTTTTCCTCTGACGATCTCGATCGCCGCACACAAACCGTCTGCGATCAATACCGGCCAATCCACCTTGATCCCTTCATAGGTGGCGATGATCATCCCTGCCCGGTTCTGCGGCATGACAGGGGGTCTAGGGTACACATGGCCGTATTCGTGGAGAACACGAGCAATCTCGCGGAACAGCATATCTCTGCCGCCCTGTGTCCGATAGCCCTTGCTGGCTAGGGAGTACTCACCAAAATACTTGATGAGTTGCTCCGAGGTCAGATTGTCAATCGTGAGTATGCCTCCCTCCGGAAGGCCTGTTAATGCAAGGATCGCCTCCGCCGTTATGACCTCTGTGTCGATTTCTTTGATCACCTTGTCGGCTTCTTTGTGTGGCGGTACCTCCATAATCGTCAAGAAGCCCTTGAGCCAGTGTTGCTTTAGCCATTTCTTGGCGGCTTCCGACAGCGTTTGCGGGTCCATGTCTATGTCGAGGTCGGATTGTGGTGGCGAGGTTGGATGGTGATGAGAGTGATATTGAGAGAGAGGGAGTTCAGAAAGCGGGGGTTCTCTGTGCGTAGGTTCTTGTCTAATGATCTTCCAGCGCCTTGCTGCTTCTGTGCTCCTGGGTTCGCGAAAGTAGAGGGTCTCCACGCGCAGTGGTTTTTCTCTGTGCATTCTGGCGCCTTTTTCGAGTGTGTGCACGTCGTGTACTAAAATAGCATTATGTCCTGTGGTGGCGCTTAAATGCCCACTACGTACCTTTTCGCTCCTCGCTCTCTCGTCCATTCATACCTCGCTTTTGCATGATTACTTCGCTTTTTTTTCTTTTCTTTTTTCTTTTTTTTTTAATGTAGTGTGAGGTTACTTGCCCGTACCGGCCTCATTCTCCCCAGTTACCGGCTCGTCGTCTCTACTATCTTGGTGGTTGCCGTTTCCCTCATAGGTTGCCGTTTCCGCAGTAGTGTCAGTCCTTTGCTCAAATGGGTTCTTGGGCATCGGTCCTCTACATGGCTTCAATCGAAATCCGTTGACCCATTTGCCTAGCACTTCGCCGGCAAGTGTCCCTAACTAGTAGGACCCATTATACTCACGTGTCAGCCAATACGGGTCGGTCCATCTAAACCGTAGTTTACCCGGCATCTTGCCCATCCGGGTCTGAAATACTAACACTGGCTTGCCGATTGCGAACATTTTTTCATTTCCTTTCCTGTGTCGGTCGACAAATGCTTTCCGTCGCCGTTGTTCCAATTCTAAGTGCAGGATGCTTGCCAGTCATTGTTCCTCGAGTTCACACAGCGCTATTAACCGTATTGCCTCCGACTCCTTCTCGTTCAGCCGTTCCCGTAGCTGGATCCGTAAGCTGGGTACTTGGAATTCCACCGGCATTACCGCCTCTAGTCCGAACGCTAACCGGAACGGTGTTGTTCGGATGCTCGTTTTATATGTTGTCCGGTATGCCCAAAGCGCGCTATGTAGCTTGGTATCCCAATCCGTTTGGTTTTCATTGACGATCTTCCGGAGGATATTCTGGAGCGTTTTGTTCGTCAATTCAGCTAACCCATTTGCTTGCGGATAGTATGGTGTGCTCCGTTTATGGACAATGGCATAGAATGTCGTCAAGCTTTCAACTACTTGGCCGAGAAAGTGCCCCCCTTGGTCGCTTATTAATTCGATAGGGCATCCGTAACGGCACCAGATGTATTCGTATAGAAATTTTGTCATTGACGCAGCGGTGTTGTCTCTTAAGGCTTTGGCCTCCACCCATTTCGTGCAGTAATCCGTCGCGACGATGACGTACCGATTACCTGTTCTCATTGCCGGTGGTTTGAACGGTCCAACAAAGTCCAGCCCCCACTTCTGGAATGGTTCGAGTGGTAGTACAGGCTGGTGTGGCATCCGGGCCCATTCGTTGGCATAGGTCACATTCTTTTGCGTACCGTACAACATCTCTTAATGTCGTTGGCCACCATAGGCCACTTTGCCATATTTTCCTGGCCGTCGCATCTCCGGCATAGTGACCTCCGGCAACTCCGCAGTGGGTTTCCCTCAATATGAGGTCCTTTTCATCGTTGCGCACAGCCCGTCTCCATATGCCGTCCACGCCCTTGTGGTAAAGTGTGTCTCGCAGTAAGCAGAAATGTCGGCTTTGCACCGCTAGGCGTTTCCTTTCGTCCCGGTTCATCTCTTCTAGAGGCAGTCCTGTGCTCAGAAACTGGTGCATATTTGTGAGCCACTTGTCTTCCTGTGCCACCGTCTCATTTGTTGTCGTTTCCGTAGTGACTCGAAACAGCTCCGCATCCGGAAACTTGTCCGCTACTCCGTCGCCCGTCTCTCCGGACTCTAATCGGCTTAAATAATCCGCTACAGCATGTTGTATACCGGGTCGGTGGAATATTTCGAACTCGAATTCCTGTAACAGTAAGGTCCACTGGGCCAATTTACCAGTGAGTGACGCCTTGGACACCAGGTAGAGGAGTGCCGAATGATCTACATGGAAGGAAATTTTCCTTCCCAATAAATAATGCCAAAACTTTGTCACACTGTAGATCATCTCTAGAGCTTCCCGTTCCGTGGTAGAGTAGTTCCGTTCCGCTTGGGATAGTTTTCGGCTGGCATAGTACACTGGCCGGTACCACTTTGGCTCCGTAAGCTGCATCAGTACGCTTCCGATTGTGATGTCGGAGGTGTCCACGAACACATGAAATTCTTTACTCCAATCCAGAGGCTGCACTACCGGTGCTTGCGACAATAGTAGCTTGAGGGCCCTATACGCCCTATCCTCGGTGTCGGTCCACTGGAATGGTGTTCGATGTACTGCGGCATGCAACGGTGTAGCCAGGTCGGCCAAGTATCGGAGCATCCGACTGTGCCACCGGATCCCATCGTGGTCGCCAAAAATTGTGTTAACTCTTAGGGTCGGACAATGGCCTAACACAGGGTGTCTACTGAAGACACTTCACCAAAGGGTGTTACGGCAAGAGGATTAGACTCAACCCTTAATCCAACTTAATTAGGTTACTTAGCAAGATCGTCCTTAATAATCACACGCGTAAGATATAACAATGAATGCAGAATGGCAATTAACAGAGAGAGATAAAAACACTAATCTTTATTAATTATCCGCTCCTCATTACATTGTATCCGGGCCTTTAAATAGGTTTCCGGTCTGTAGTACAAAACGGTGCCATCCGCACCTGTTCGGGATCGGTCCGGATCCGGAACGGCATACCGAATCCGGTCCGTCCATCCACACTAATAGCTTACTTACAACCATTCCTAATAATTAATTAACTCCTCCGTTTCACACTCTGGACTCCTTTGCCGGCCAGTAACATGATGCACCCGAATCGACCACCCATGTTGATTCATCGCAGACAAGTTTTAGCTCACTTGCTCACTAATGAACAACAACTCCTCCTCACTTGTGGCGATTGCTGACGTCCCTCTTATTTCTGGATTCTTCTTTGATTCCATACCGTCAACTCCCCCTTTATCTTTCTTGAAGTGTCGGCAATTCTTTTGCAAGTGCCCTGGCTTCCCACAATAGAAGCATGTGGGCCTTCCCCTCGACTTCGACATCGTCCCTGACTTTTCCTGGTTCTAGGAATTTCTATTCCGACCTCTTCCCTGATTCATGTCACCTACCGTGACTAAGGCCTTTGGGTCAGTTACGGACTCTTTATCCTTCCGATGATTTTCTTCATTCAACAATCTTGACTTCAACTTCTCCAGGGATAAGTGCTTCTCTTCCTGTCCGGCGTTCCCCAATGTGACAATGAGCGTCTCCCAGCTTTCTGGAAGGGATACCAACAACAGTAATGCTAGTACCTCATCGGCTAGAAGTAGTTCTGGAGAGGTGGTTTGGTTGATCAGCCCCTAAAAGGCATTTAGCTGGTCCGCCATGCTAGAGCCATCCTAATACCGGAGTCTCACGATCTTCCTGAAAACTAAGACTCTGTTGATGACATTTTTGTTCTCGAGCATAATGCTGATCTTTTCCCGGAGGATGTTTGCCTTTTTCTCTTCATTGAAGTTGTTGTATAGACTCGTGCCTATAAAACACCTTATGTTTGTTGATGCCTTCTGATGCATGACTTCCCAAGCCGATGCATCGATCTTGTCAGGGTTTGTCTTGTCGTATTGTACCGACAACCATAAGTCTTTACACACCAACATGTCCCGCATCGTCGTCTTCCACACTGAGTTGTTGGAGCCGGTTAACTTGAATATTCCTCCAACATGTTTGTCCATCACTCTGATACCAATTTGTTGAGAATTCTGGTTAATATTCGTGCATATGCATGTGCAAAGATTGACAATGGTAGTATGCAGACAAATAGGAAATAGAAGTATAGAGACAAGATATTTTACGTGGAAACCCTGAAATGGGAAAAACCACAGAGCCCACAGACTCCGAATTGAATCACTATAGCGAGAGGAAATACACACAAGAATCTCAAGGCAACGACCTTGAGATCTTCTTCGTCTAATAGACGGTTACAGAGGACACACTCTCTATCTATCTATCTATCTATCTCTCTTTCACTCTCACAGTTACAAAGGCAACAACCTCACTATAACTTGTACAACAATAATGATCATCCTATGTGTGTCTAACTACATGCCCTAAGTATATTTATACTCATATACTTAAATAACTATTTACAAATATAGCCTTAATCGGTACATGTAGGCTATTTAAATATATAGCCCAATTGGATTTGGTCGATTGACCAAATCGATTATCGTTCGATTATCGTCATTCGCTTTTTCGGCCTCGGCCGAGTTAGCTATACATTCGATCCGGCCCCTGCTTTTCTTCCCATTCAGAGGGACTGGTTTTCCCAACAAATAATGTAAACAACTATTGAACCATTATGGTTGGCTCACTAATGGAAAAACTAGTTGGATGTAAAATGGAATCAAAGATAAGTGCATGGGCTAAAAAAATGATAAGAGTATCCAAGGAGAAAATTAGCCTTAGAGGTAAAGGTTTATATTGTTGCTTTGTAGAGTTCAAGAAAGCTTTTGTCACCCTTTGAGTATTAACAAAGGGGAATGGAAGAACTCGAGGTGCCAAGTGAATATATTCTGGCAATTTCCTGAATATATGAGAAGGTTACATGTTGTAGGCATATGAGAGATGCACTTTCAGATTTTTTCAATAACACTATTGGTGTGTGTTGTCCGCCAGAATTGTAACCGCCGGACATAATGCGTAAAATATGAAAAATGTATTAGAAGCGTTAAGGAAAGAGATGCAACGGCTCACGCAAGAAGCATGACCAATTGAATGCCTTGTATATATAAAGGGCAGAAATCCTCTGTAAGAGGTAGTGTGTAATTTTTGAGCGTGAGGTTTTTTCTAATAGAATCTTATCTTCTCTGATTTTCTGTGTTTGTGCAACCCGTGTTGTCTTGTGTAATCTTTGTGCTATTCGTAAGTGCGTCTCTATAAGCGTAGGGTAAGAGTCATCGTAGTATAAAATGAACCTTCACCCATAGATATGCATTATTACGCAACTAACGGATTACGGCTCACGCCTCGTCTGGCGTCATACCTTGCCACGCAATCACCTTGAGGTCTATCTCGAAGGACTGAAGATAGACAGTGTTCCATATCGGTAACACGTTTGGCACACCTGGTGATCTGTGATTTCTCGCAGATGAACAACAAGGGATGGATGTCTAGTTGTCGAAGACCCAGAGAACCGACCTGGCAAGACCGACCACTCACGAGGTCTATCACACGCCAGACAGAGGAGCGCGCAAAGCAAAAACCTTACCTCGACTTAGCTATTCCTTTCAGGACTACAAAGTCAACTCCACGCTCACAGAACACCACGACGTCAAGCAGTAAGTCCTGTCACCACAAGAGAACCGTGGTCTTCCCCTGCCCACCATAGCGTCTGGAATGGCCTTCTCCTATCCATGCTTCAACATAGCGTCTGGAATGGCTAATCACATGGCGCAGTGGCTTCCAGAGGCGGAACCGCACCAATCAAAGATTGCAGAGTTCGGACTAACTCTGGATGCTAGAGCGGTGTACTGGCACTCTCAGATGGACCTGGCAGCAATCACGACCTTCGATCAGCTGCAATCAACATTTTTGTGATTTTTCCATAAAAGGATACTGCAACGAGAGATTATTGGGCAATTTTACACCATCAAGCAATCACCAATAGAATCCATCACGGATTTTAGTCTACGATAGTAGTTTACACGAGCCCCAACAGATGAGGAAGCTAAGGAGACATTTTTGGCAGCCCTCCGACAACCTATCAAAACGACGTTGAACACGCATAGTGTGAAAGGGGAAATAGCCTATATGGTTATCGAGCGAGCATTACAGCTCAAATTGGAAGAAGAAGATGACGGATTTTCCATGTCGTCGTTACGCAAGGCGTTGCCTCAGGATGAGGAACACACTACTTCTGCCAGGCTATTCAATGCACGATCTGTCTCAACTCCGGGCATTCCACGGTGGAATGCAATATGCGAATTCATTGCCCAATTTGTCACTCAAAGGCACACACGGTCAAGCAGTGTGAATAGAATATGCTTAACAGACCTACACCCACAGTACGACGCGTAGAACCACAGCGGCCACTTCACCGAAATGATCAAGGGAGACAAGAGGAATGACCCTGATATACGGAACGAAATCCGTGCGAAGATCGTCACTACCGTAATGGCCGGAACAACTTATATTCCGATGAAGAGGAACTATAGGACGAAGAATATCGGGGCAACAACCGATATAATAAAGGGGGGCACCGTTATAACAATCGACGTTTTGCGACCAATCGCGGGGGATTCAATGGACCACGGCCACAGGGACATAATAGGCAATATAAGGACCAACGTCGGTATGACGAAAGTTCAGAATATGAGTGGCGCCAGGAGACACATCGTGAACCCCGACACCCACCACAGAATAACATGAGGCTTCACAAAATCAAGATGAACAAGCAATAGCCACGGAAACGGCTACACCGCCAGAGAGAGAGACAGGCAAGTCCAGTGTCCATTGTTTCGTATGCCAACAACCCGGACATTACGCAACTCAGTGTCCACTTCGCAAGGGCAAAGGACCCGCCGTAAATACGATTACAGTGGAAGTTCAGCAAGTGACAACACGATAACAAACCAAGAACGTAGAATGGGTTGTGCAAGAGGAGATACGCAAAGCGGCCCAAGCCTGGGTAGAAAAAGCTAACGCGGCAAATACGGAATGTATGAGGCAGGAATCCGCGAATAGCTTACTAAGGGGAGAAGATACCACATCACCGGATTCCATATGGCAGGCACTAGCGGACTGCAGGATAACGATGACCATGGAGAAGCTCCTCCGACTAGTTCCGCGATTCAGACAAGCAGTGGAGAAGCACTTGCGGACATTATGCCATCTCTAGACCAGAACGTACGAGCAGAGCCGAACATTCTGGACATCTTGGAGGATGAATAGAGGGATGGGTCCAACGTGCCATGGCATTGTCCCACAGGCGTGCCAGGTGTTGTCCGCTAGAATTGTAACCGTCAGACATAATGCGTAAAATATGAAAAATGTATTAGAAGCGTTAAGGAAAGAGATGTAACGGTTCACGCGAGAAGCGTGACCGGCTGAACGCCATGTATATATAAAGGGCAGAAATCCTCAGTAAGAGGTAGCGTGTAATTTTTGAGCGTGAGGTTTTTTCTAATAGAATCTTATCTTCTCTAATTTTCTATGTCTGTACAACCCGTGCTGTCTTGTGTAATCTCTGTGTTATTCGTAAGTGCGTCTTCGTAAGCATAGGGTAAGAGTCAGCGTAGTAGCGCACTCAGGTTCTCAGTCGTAGCCATGAACCTTCACCCATAAATACGCATTATTACGCAACTAACGGATTACGGCTCTCGCCTCGTGTGGCGCCATACCTTGCCACACAATCACCTTGAGGTCTATCTCGAAGGATTGAAGATAGATAGTGTTCCATATCAGTAACAGTGTGAAGCAAGGATGTCCATTCTCACCAACTCTATTTGGTCTATGCATTGATGAATTAGAAGAAATGATTGCCAACTTTGTAAAGGAAGAATTTGTGGAAGAAGTCACCATTGGGAATGTTATCATTATGATTTTGCTATATGCGGATGATGTAGTGCCTTTTGCAAATACTTTAGGAGATGCACAAAAGCTTATGAAGAGATTGGAAAAAATTTGCATGCATACTAAGTTAAGTCTCAATAGCTCTTAAACAAACATTATGCTTGTGAAGAGCCAAAGAAAAGATAAACCATGCATTATGTACAATATTAAGCCACTTGAATGTGTGGAAAGCTTCAAATTTTTGGGCCTTGAAGTTCCTTCAAATCATAGAGGGAATGCATGTGCTACAACCTGCTTAAAGGTGGGAAAGCGAGCATATCTTGCATTTGAGAACACATGCAATCATGGAGATATTAAGTGTTGGCTCCTCAAGAAATACCTTTTCACACTTTGGTGAAAATGATGCTTCTCTATGGGGTGGAAGTATGGGGTGGTAGCATCCCTAAATCTACTTGGAAAGAGTTTGAAAATGTCCAAAAACATTTTTTTATCAAGTTTCTACAAGTTAAGAAACAAACCTCATACGCCCTCCTCCTTGAGACGGGCTCACTTCCCATTGAGATCATGGCCATGGAAAGGTTTGTTGAATACATACTTAAGAATAAAAAAAGTCCCTCACATCGACTTCCTAGAATTGCATGGGAAGCAAGCAAAAAAATCCAAAAGACACATAAAAGCAAAATTTTGTGTTTTGGTTGGATACAAGATATGGAAAAACGGTTTGGTAGTTTGGATGCAACACCCTTGCTTCATAATGCATTACTAGATTCCTTTGTAATTAAGGCCTTTTTGCAACGCCAATGTATCATGACATGGGACAAATGTGGAGGCTCGCGCTTCACACATTATAGTACACATGTTGCACCTAACTACAAAACTATATTCTTCGCAAAACATGGTAATCATACACATCAATATATGTTAGAGCCCATCCCGTTATTTGCCATTCAAACCATTGCTTCCATGCAACTTAGCTCACATTAATTGCAATGTGAGACAGGGAGTTGGGGCACAAGTGATGAGAGTTGTCGACTATGCACACTTTGCCCTAAACAAGTTCAAGAGTCTAAGTATCACACTTTGACACAATGCTTTGCCTTTGAACATATTATTCGACCATGCTTTCCACACATCTTCAACCAGTGCAAAGTGGATTTGGATGTAAGGGTGTTGAAAGGTTCGTCTCATTGGAGGTCAAAAAGATAGATAGATAGATTCTATTATCATCGTTGGAGGTCAAATATGACCTATGAGACCACGTAATACATGTGCAAGTGAGTAGCAACTCTCGATGTTCAAGAACTTTACCAATAAATTTTGCAATCGAGAGTGCACATTGTGGTTGTGAGAGAAATTCACGCAAGGATTGGGTTTGATTGAAAATGTGTGGAAAGCATAGTCAAATATTATCAAAGACAAAGCATTGTGTCAAAGTGTGATACGTAAACCCTTGAACCTATTTAGGGCAAAGTATGCATAGTCGACCACTCTCATCACTTGTGCCCCAATGCCCTATCTCACATCACAATGCATGTGAGCTACATCGCATGGAAGGAATGGTTCAAATGGCAGACAACAGGATGGGCTCTAACGTGTATCGATGTGTATGGCTACCCCGTTCGGCGAACAATATGGTTTTGTAGTTAGGTGCAACATGTGTATTATATTATGTGGAGAGTGAGCCTCCACATTTTTCTATGTCATGATACATTAGCATTACAAAATGCCTCATTTATTGAGGAATCTAGTGATGCATCATGGAGCAAGTTTGTTCAATCCCATCTACCAAACCATTTTTCCATATATTGCATCCAACTGGAACACAAAGTTTTGTTTTTACACGTTTTTGAATATTTTTGCTTGCTTCCCATGCGATTCTAGGAAGTCGATGTGAGGTAGTTTTTTGAACCTTAACCATGTATTCAACTACCCTCTCCATGGTCATGATCTCAATAGGTAGTGATCTCATCTCAAGTAGGAGGAGAGTGTATTGTGTTTGTTTCTTAACTTGTAGAAACTTTGTAAAAAAATGTTTTTGGACATTTTCAAATTGCTTCCAAGTATATTTAGGAATGGTATCACTCCATACTTCCACCTTATAGGAAGCATTGGTGTCACCAAAGTGTCAAAAAGGTAATTCATCAGAGCTGGTTAAAAGGAGGAAAGAACGCGGGGTCAACTTATATGGCAACTAAGGAAGCTCATTGCAACAAGAGGATACTACAACAAAAGGTAGCTAATTGTTATTTGTCGGTGAGGCCTAATTGGAGACCAAGAAGCTTGGATCCTCATCAAAGCTTGACAATAACATTTTCATTACCTTCTTGTCAAACCCCTAAGTGGTCATTTTGATAAAACCATTGTAATCAAGGAAAATTTTGTGAACCCCAAAATATGTAGGCATTTTCTTGTATAATCATATGTTTCTTTGGACTTAATCTCGATTATATTGTATTAAACAAGTGTATTTAATGGTAACCTTGTGTTAACCACTTGCGGGCTACCGTGAGAGAGAGGGTGAAGACGATTCACGACACCAACCAAGTGAGCCCGGGATTTAGGGAGTATTTAGGGAAAATGATGTTCTCTTTTTTCATGGGTAAGGGAAGAGGAGGAAATTACATGTGAGTCAAATTAGTAACTAACTCAAATTTTGACCACAATGGTTTCACATTCTATTTTTCTTTTTCTCATATAATAATATGAAGAGGTATCTAGAATCGTCCAATTGAAAAAAAGTTTGATTCTTTTTTTCTTTTTTTCTTTTTTCCTTTTTTTCATATAATAATATGAAGGTGAAAAAAAGTCTATCATTGTGCCCAAAACCTTTATGCATGTATTTGAAAATTGAGGCACATTGCAAGAACTTGCCAAGAGAAGATCATAAGAGCAAATGGATCAAGAACATGTTCTAGGGTTTATGCCTTAATGTGATGTACTTTAATTGGTACATACTTCATCATTCAAGACATACATAATGAAAACATTTTTTGGCATGTGGTTTGTAACAAGTTCATGATTTGGTGCCACAAAATGTTTGTTAGTGAACATTGAATTGTATTCTAGGGTAAGTTTTCATTTCACTTTATGGGTTGCATATGTATCTCCTCACTTAGGAGCACATAAGCTATCATTCTCATTGTGCCATAACTTGATATTGTATCATGTTTTGGCTCTCTCCGTTCACCAACTTCATGGTTTCAACCAATTACACATACAAATAGCTATAAATTTCATGTAGGCTACTAAAGGATAGGCAATAATATTTTTCAAGTCAATTTATCTTATACATATGTTCTCTATTCATCATGTAGACTTGATGTGTATTTATATGTACATCTACAAATTTAACGAGATCAACATTTGCACTAAATCAAGATTCTTCATACATAAATGGATTATGCATTTTCAATGTTAACCATTTTGTAGTAATTGGAGGGGCCATGACCATCTGAAAGTTCAGGCCTATTGCTCCCATAAGCTTGACGTTTAGTCAAGGTTCAACATCTAGGAACTCATATAAAGCCAATAACTTGCCCAAATACCTAGTCAGTTTGCATACAAGGGGAGCTCTATGTCATGTGATTCTAATAAAGCAAATTATGTAGATACAACTTAGTGGATGACATGAGAAGTATTGTTCCATCATCCTAGAAAACATCTTCTAAGCATATCATTTACGAAATGCCTAACAATCAAGTTTTTTTTTTAACAATTCAATTTGGGGGGTGAACGTTCAATTCAGTTCTATTTTATTTTTAACAATTTAAAACCACATAAAAACATGACGGCTTTTTAATTTTTTGCATTTTTTTTTAACTTTTAAACTTTAAAAAAAATTTAAAAATTTTCAATTTTATTTTTCAAACAACCTCTACATTTTAAAGCCTAATTCTCACATTTTAGGAAAAACCTTTAAATTTTTGAATTTTGACCTACATTGAAAACCAAAACCAAACCACAAAACCATGGTTTTAGTGGTTTAATGGTTTAACAATTTGGATTTTTACCTAACAGTTCCATGGTTCTCATGAACCAAACCAAACCATTGCCAATTGTTAGAAATGCCTTCCATCCAAGCATTTGGTGCTATCATTTTGATAGTCCTACGTCAAAGGTGTCTTGACATGTCCATCACAGGTGGTATGGGGTAACAGGTCTAACTTCAAATTAAAGGTTTTACAAGCAATTACTATGTAGAGCTTTATACACTTCAATGCCTTTCCCCCTCCTTGGAACCAACTCAAAATTTACCAGTAAGGTGCCACAACCCAGAATCTCATGATGCAACGACAGATACATGTATTAACCAATCCAACCAATGGTTATATCAATGATTATATCCTAGAAACCACTTACCTTTGTAAGTAGGACAGAAAATTCCCCGTCTTCCTTACCAGGATAATTAATTATCTTCGAATGAAAGTTATTTGAGTGCAACATCAACCTTTCGAAGATAATCCATTAACCAAGTATCTTGTGTGGTGTTGAAAAATCCCAGTCAATAAATCTATTCTTGTGTGGTGTTGAATAATCCCAAGTATCTTGTGTGGTGTTGAAAAATCTATTCTTGCATGTTAGTGTGCTCCATCCCAATAGTTGATTGGGGATGTTTACAAATTATAATTATTGCCATTCATTACAATCAGAATTTGATTGAAAATATAGCCAATCTGGAGATTTTAGGAAAAACTAAACAAGCTCAGATCTGTGAGACCTATTCTTTTGTTTTGGTTTTGTTCTATCCACAAAGGTGACCCCTATCACCTCCAAAACATCCTATATACATGTTAACTAAGACAAACGTACATTATATTAATTCAGTTTCTTGTCTTTCCGACCCGTAAGAATACGAGAGATTTGCAATCCTCGGCTGAATGCTTGATTAAAGAGCAGCCGAGTTTGGAAATCCGAAATGAATGGAAACCAAGCCAATATAGCAACTGGTGCAAACAACAGCAAACCCATTAGAGCATCGTAGCCTCGAGCTAAAGCTTTCACAGAATCCCACATACCAAAACGCTTGACACCGCTTCTGCATGATTGAGCAATCTGCAAACCAAATAAAACCATATACCAGATAACTTGAATCTTGTAAATCCAATATTGAATAAGATTCTTTTACTCTAAAAAAGCAGTGGATACAACTGAATATCTGCTAAAACACAATTTTACAGCAGCATCTTAATATTGTGGGTTCAAGACTAAGGTGATGGGCCTAGAATCAACTTTTCCATTTGAGATTACTGCAACAGAGACTTCAAATTTTGATCATGCAACTCCAAATAATGTAATAGAGATTTTCTGATTAAGAATGGTTGCATCGTGCTAAAAGACGAGTTAAAATAAGACTTCATAATATGCATACTGTGGGTAGCCATTACCTGAAGAAGTGCCCAACCAGATGGGAGAAATGCAAGAGCACTAACAAAAAGATCAATAAAAGTGAGATTTCCGACCATAAAAAGGACAACTAGAATAGTCAGTAATGCTGTAAAAATTCCTCCTTTCAACAGCCTATACAAGAGTTGATTCTGAGCACCAAAAGTTTTACTCCCAACAGAAACTGCCTGTTGAACGACAAAATATACCCATCACCATTATGCATATTTAGCAGATATAAACAGGTTTTAGACAATATGCATATTGTAATCACCTTCAGCATTACGAGAGCAAAAACAACCACAAGCCATGATAATACATAGACCTGTAAAATCCAGAAATTTTGGAAACGTTTAGTATAGATTGATGTTATCACATTTAAACACATGGATATGACCCTAAACAGCTCTTACCTCAATGCCATTACTTGCACCAGAAATATGAAGGTGGTAAACTAATCCATATTGGTAAAGAAGAAACCTTCCGGCCAACAGAATCTCAATGGCCTGACCTCCAATGCCTGATCTCTGCAGATGCTCCTGCTCCATTTCCCACCAAGTCTCCCAACTTTTGTCTGCTAGCACACCAATTCCACCACGATTATTCACCCATTTACTCCAATCTTCCCAGTCATCCACTATCTTCTGCCACTCAAAACCAGATGGGTTGAGCAAGAATGGCGCAAAAAGCCATGTCCCAACTAGGAACCATAATGAGAAGGTGATCAAAACGTAAGGCACTGTCTTGTTTGCAGAAGATCCATAAGCATCATATATGATTAGCAGAATTAAAAGTTCAAGGCCCTTGGTGAAATGACTACGTGAATACAGTCGATAATTTTCTGCAAATTTGGCATGAAATACTACAAATGAGCGTTTGGACTGAGCATGTTTACTGGGTTTATACTTTGCCCCACCATGTAGCAGGGTTCGGCCATAAAAATGTACTCTCGTCCCCATCAAGAAAGTAAAAAACACTGAAGCAAGCTGAAGCTGCATAATAACAAATTCACTCAAGGCCTTTCGGAATCCTTCCTCCAAACCTATTTCCATAACCATGGGAAGGGAGACAAGAAATCCAATTTGCACAAGAGATTGTGATGCCATGGCCACTTGTAATGATTCATTCTCCTGAAGCCTTGCAGATTCAAGTTTTTTGTTTGATTCCAATCCGCTAAGGGCCAGATAAATTCGCCCATATAAAAATATATAGACTACCCAAGTAGCAATCTGCACAATCAAATCAAATCAAGTACTCTGTAAAGACAACATTGTTACTGCTTGGAAACTTTTGCATAGAAACAAACTGAGTAGCAAAGAGAAGCAAAAAGAACACACAAGTGCATTGACATAAGGGCCGATAGTGGTATAATAAACCGAACACATTCTGAAGAAATCAACCCCCTGACCAAGACGATAGATATCCCTGCTCATTGTCTGTTCCCCATTTCCAGTCGCAACCCTGGCTTCAGCTAGAGAAATTTGATTGAGACCCATATTTCGTCCCTTTCCCACTTGAATGTACTCGTGGTGAGATATGCTGCTCCTCCGAAGTACAGTGTTATATCCTGCACAACCATCGATTCAGAACCATGAACCAACTAAAAATATATCGTGTTTTCACAATGACTTGCTGTATACCTGAAAATATATGTTCACTTAAATTTATGATAGGGGAAGCCTTGCTTATTCCACCTCTACTGAGGTGAAAAAGCCTATCAAAGACATCTGAATGGCCATAATGGAAGCGAACCCTGTTTCAATAATCAAGATTTTGAACAATACAATCCATCAAACTATTAAATGCAGTCAAACAAAATATCGCACTGTATGTTACTTGAGAGTATTGGCCAAAACCCGCTGTCCAAGAGTAACAAAAGTAGTTTCCTGGCGTGACATAAATCCTGCTAAAGATGAAACACTGCATTGTGGCATGCTAAGTTAGATACAATTGCATTGTGAAGAGAACAAAAACCAAGTCTCAGGTTCTTACCTTCCACTGAAAATGTGTTCACTCATTCCAAGTATAGAAGGAGTTCCAATACCATTATCCATATGGAACTCTTCCAGCAAATTTCTCATCTTGAGAGCCTCTTCAAGATACGAATCCTGAGATATGGAAAAATGATTGTGGAAATCAATTATAACAGGAATATAAAAGTGATATAGCAGGTACTCTTCAAGACTTGCCTGATTCATGTCAACAGCCTGCAATGCATCACCTCGAGTAAAGATTATGGCATGATTCTGGTTCTCTGCTTTACCCTCTCCTAATATAGGTTCGCCAGGCAACTTGATTTTGTAAATAACCTATTCAGGATAAACAGCATAAATTAATTGAGGAATTGTGAAGAAATTTCTTGATGCAAGTTACAATTTCCCCTTTAAAATGCACCCAGAAAACAACATAATTCAATTGGGTAATCACAAACAGATTTATTGATAAATTTTGCAGTTTCACCTCTAAAATATGCAAGCACAAAAATAGCCAATTTTTGCATCAATTACAGGTGTCTTTTAGTTGGTTTGTAACAAGAGATATGTATACCTGATGACTATCGCTGTCCTTAACACCTTTTACAAGGATAGAATAATATTCCTTCTTTTTTCGTTCTTCTACCTCCTCCACATATGCCACTCTCAAACATGGATATCTGTTTTGTCACAGTAACAAATCAGCAAAACAACTTTATGTACACAGATTCTGGTTTTTATCAAATGATGCATATGCATGCCCTTTCATAAAAATTCAGGGAAATCATATGAATACAAATATACTTAGAACTTACTCTTTAAGTAAGCGCATAATATCATTAGCATGGGATTCTCCAGTACGTTTATGAAATTCATCTTCTTGGCAACTAACAACATAAGTCAACTTCATGTCAGCAATTGCTTGAATCCTCGTGTGAAGCCGGGCAAGTTCTTTATCATCTGATTTGGTGTCAAGAACAGCTTCATATCCTTCAAATATATCTAGGGCATGAAAAACCATATTCTACTTCAGTTTAAAAACAGAACAAGAAACAAAGAATCCAAAGAAAGTATATGACTAACCTTTTCTCCCAGCCATGTCAAAAAATGCATGGATCTCAAGTGCTTTTCGATAGTACATCATACCCCTCACTAGCAAAATAGGTGGGAAAATCATACATTGTCAATAAGGGCTTGCCCCAGAAAACATGATATTAGAAGTTGCAATTTGAAACTGCAAATTCTCAATTACAGAAACCTAAATTATATCGCACACTAATCAGTTTGTAGTGCAAATTTGTTCCTAAAGGTTTTTATTCTTTTAATTTTAATCGCAAGGTACAATATAAAATCATTCTAAGAGTACATGGATTATGTTTAGGATGTTTTGTGTGATGCTAGGATAGAAGGAGGTTTCCTGGTTCTACATTTACAGTGAACAAAACTTCTTGCTAAAACAACCAAATCTCATTATCATTTCTGAATCCTTAATCTCAGGGCACAGTAACTCTTTTAACAGGATTTGTAATAATCACAAACATCACGTAAGACATTAGATTTTTCTAAAAGCAGGTGTGAACATGAAAGAAAAGTTTTAATGTTTTAGTGTTCTCTGCTTTCGTGAATGTTTATTGTATCTTCTCATTTCATTTCAAGTTGAGAGAAAAACTGTGGACTCCATTGTGGTTTTCGCTCTGTTTTTCATGTTATGGATCCATATTTTGTAATTCGTTATAACAGTGCCAATAATATCTTAAAATAGGATGGGATGCAATGATAATAAAGATGGGGGTGAGGTATAAACGTTGACGAATCAAATAACCCCAAGTGGCACCATTGTACAAGTGATTGAATGTGTAAGCCTTTAGAGAATAGAAGTTTCTTGTTCCTTAACCCACCATGAAAACCTCCGCATAAATATTCACAGATCAGGGGAACTACTGCACAAACAACAGTATGCTCATAGACAGTCCTTCATTGATAAATGTTAGTTGGTTCCATACAGCTTTGTCATTGTTCTGTGTCACATAATATACTATTAGAGATGCAACCTTTCCACGACATATTCTCATAATTTGATACAAACTCAATTCTCTGCTTTATCTCAAAATTTATAGTTCGGTTAGCAAAATTATTAATCAGCAATATCATGTAGGCCAGGATTCATATATTTATACTTCCATATGCATGATTGCATGCAGTATATTGATATGCAATGATGTTTAGTTCTAAATCTCATGCTATGCTGGATACCTTTCCCTCACCTGTTCTTGTTAGTGTTTGTGCACGATACGAAGCCCATTTACAAACTTCACTAGCAATTTCTTCTGAAAGCCACACTGACTTCTCACCATCTGTATCTTTTATATCCATCCGTTTCAAGAAATTTTTCCATTCATCTGCTTACGAGTAATTAAAGCATTAGATGTGCCCAAAGATAGACTGAAAAATACTAGCACAAGAGTTGTATATGCATACCTGGATATATTTTCTTTAGATAGTATAAAACAGATATCCCATCATCATTCTCCAGCTCAAGAACTTTTTGCGTGAAAATTATATCCTCGCCGAAGTAAGGAGTCAATATACTGTGAATACATTAAGAAGTTTAAGTAAAATATATACGATATTACAAAGTTACATATAACACTTCTTCAAGTTCAACCTGAAAGATAGGACATCCTGGATCCTTGGAGGTTGTGGCATTTGCATAAAAAGAGAGTTTGTAAAAAAAGTTATACGCCGTCTAGCCTCCAGGTTGGAAGGAACATCAACAGAGGACTCAGTTAAAAGCAAGTGAAGTCGTTTGATCTGCAAGAAAACATTATAGTGATGATTCACAGATTCGTCTCAACGCATATGAAAGGCGGTTCATACCTTCTTTTTTATTGCATCTCCTTTAGGAGGATACAAGATTGAACCTTTCTGGAATTCAAATCTATGTTTTTCTTTTTCCCATCTTCCATCACTACTCTCAAAAGGACCTCCAAAATCTCTGAATCAAAACAAAAAGAAACATATTCCATTTCAGACAAACAAATATGTAATGCAATTCCACTCACATGAGCACAGTTCATCTGCTCATCATCAGTTTCTCATAGATAAAATGATCTGGAAAACGGACTTCAAAATCACGGAAGAAACTAGAAAGAGGGAGAGAAGGAATCATCATGAAACATGCAATGTACCAGTACCCAAAACTCGTCAACTTGAGAAAACTACTGGCCAAAATAATCAGTTCAGTATATTTCAATAAACATCAGTATTCCAAAGATAAAGTGATCTGGAAAATAGACTACTGAATCAATGAAAGAAACTCAAAAGAAAGAGAGAAGGAATCATCGTGAAACATGCAATGTACTGCTACCCAAAAGTTATCAACGTGAGAAAACTACTGCCAAAATAATACGGTCTAGTATATTTCAATAAACATCAGATACTCACTGTTCAAGTTGATTCTTGATATCAACATTGTACAATTCAAGTAGATCCTGTAGGAGGTAAGTCAATTGCTCTGCACTATTGGAATCAGATTTTTCCTGAAAAAGGATGTAATTGTCATTTTCTTATGATAGGAAAGGGTTAGTAGAGATTTGAGAAGAACCAAAATAACTTCTCACCAAAATCTTCACCAGGTCAACTATCTTGCGAAAAAGTGAAACTAAACCAGAAACCCTGAAATTGTTGAAAAACGTCTTTCCTTGAATGCTGTTTTGGACATCAATAATCACCTCTTCTATAATCCTACATTATCAAACAGAAGAGTTCAATTATTATTATCACAGGATTAATATATGAGATATAAATCATTGATTTTCTGCAGTACCTTAATTCACGTTCACCAGTCACTATGCCACGCAGAACCTCTATTAGCAAGTCATAGCTTTCTATAACAGCACATTTCATATATGGATCATGATCAATCCTTCGAGAGAGCTCCTCATCATTCACTTTTGCTCTATCAGAATACCCTTCAACCATATCTATGACTGAAGCTACCTACACCCACACAAATTTGCAAACAATCCGAATCCAAATAGCTATGAGGGTTGAGCTAAACAGATCCAATCAATAGAGATGCATAATTTATTAATATGTGCAACCATAAATGTTTGGTTGAGATAGTGTGCCATAAGGAATCAAAACACATAACTACTTGTCATCTAGAACATTTTCTACAATACAATGAAGAAATATGTTTTCTGACTTAGAGATAGACATGCTGATTTTTCTACTGTGTCATCTCATCTACAAGTTATTTGCCATGAATCGTGATAAGATACAGCAAATAGCATAGATAATATCATCTCAATTTTCATAGACTTACTCTTTAACTATTTGCATTTATTGGTTTATTTCTAATGCCTTTAAACTTCTGTCAAAGGTGAAATAAGAGGCAAGATGATAACCTTATTTGCTAGCAGAAAAGGAGGCCACTGAATGTATTTCATCCGCCGATGTGAGGAATATGGTATCAAAAGAAGTTCCATTTCTGAAATACTTATGTAATCTTCTTGCCAAAGACTTTTGATAACTGCATTCCAAAGCTGAGAAAACATTGCAACCTGCATCTCTATGTCAGCTTTCCTGGTATTATCCTACAGGAAATCAAGAATAAAATATTAAATGTCTGTAGGACTGACTAGTTAACATTTAAACATTTAAACAGACACTTCAGTATCTTCTCTATCTGCTCAACTGAAGCCCCAATAATAAACTTTTCAAATACCTGCCCAGCATGAGGATGTGAATCTTCATGGACAGGGGTATCAACTCGTTCGCTCTGAAGATTACTATAATGTTCATCTAAAGGTTTGTAAGACTTCTGCAGTGAGAAATATTTGCGGTACCCAGTTGCATTTTCAGCAGGAGTGAGAGATATTAAATTGGCATTGAAGGCTCCAGGTAAGGACCGGAACCGTGACTTGAGCATTTCTAATGTTCTAATCTGCCATGCATAATTTTATAGTGAGAGAGCTATATCAAAATAAAAACCAACATCTTATTCTTATATCACTGTATAAAATATGTAGTCTGAATTACAGATATTTTACCCTACATCATCATACAATATTCTGTTCGCACAGCCACAAAGAAAATATTAGAATAGCAATGCATCTAATCAAGACAATAACTTTTGATGTTTCCATGAGATCTTTTATCCATGTTACTGTTGATAACAATGGGGAAAAACGATTTACTATGAATCAATATATTTGTTTATAAGTTCTTCTTTCATGTTTGAGTTTTGCATGCAAGTTAACATATCGTCATAACCAGGGTTGTTTTTAAGAAATAATCAATCATACAATATTTCCCCTAATACAACATAATCAGGGTTGTGCCCAAAAAGGTAAAGCGTTCTATAGTTGGCCACCTTATAACGACCCTGCCTGCTAAGTTGGGATTGCATTGCAGAATCTTGAGGCTTAATAGCATGAAAAATCCTAAAGCTGCAGACGTTATAGCAACTGATAGATCCTTTTTTAACAGCATTTACAGAGCTAGCCCATGGAAATTGGATGAGAATAAGGAAAAACTACAAACCTCTCCAACCCGCGATAATGCTCCACTGATGCCCCCAAAAATAGTGGACCAAATTGCATACCAGATTTGAGTATCCATAAAGTAGATCTACAAAAAAGGAAATCCCAAAATTATAAGGAACTGCAGTGTGAGAATAATCAGATTTAGCAATGTTATTTGTTTACCAGTATAACAGGTGCCCATAGCAAAAGAATGATGCCAAAATTGTGTTGCTCTGCGAGAGATTAAATTGCTACTTGAGAAACAGAAATGTCAATAATCATACTCCCAATCGAACATGAAGGAATCACTCATACCATTGGGGAATGGTTTTGCATTAGCTGTCACTGTCATGATGTGTTTTGTCGGTTCTACCAATGGTTTTATCTAAAAAATATATGTTTCTCAGTATTGAAAAACTAAAAGTGGCACTAATATAAGATAATCATCTTCTAAATAACCGTAGCACCCAGAATTTCATCTTAAATACCACATTGATTTACCTCCAAATAATAGCTAAATAGTAGCTTACAAGTGAAAAGCAACACCCAAAAGAGAGTGTACCTACCAAAAAGCAACCAAATTTTTAACTGCACAGCTACATTTCTATTAACTTAAACAAATATCTTCAGTTCCTGTTTTGTTACTTACTTGAAAAGAGCATAAGGGTTTTCATGCATACCCCGTCCAATATAGATCCGTGGCTGCAGTACAAATATACTGTTAAGTTTGTCCCACCGGGTCAAAAGAAACATGTGCATCTTCTTGTGGCTATGCTGTTACTTTAAAATATGGAAAATATATTCACCTGAGACCACCATAGAAGGACTTTCACAATTGCAAGTTCTGATTGTTCAATAACACGCCTTAACATGGGAAAAAGGAACAAGAACACACTGACAGCATCTGGAAACAAGTAGACCAGGACAGCCATCACATAAAGAGATGGGCTTTGGGACTTCCCTACCCAGTTCTGCAAGATGCTCATCAATCCATTTGAATCTCCCCACGAGTGAGCATAACAAATGGGCAAAGCAATAACCCATCCGAGGGCAACCAATAACTTCATGACATACCAGACAATGTCAAGGTATTTCATACTTCTCCAAGCCTTAAAGCTCAATCCAATATTTACAACCGCTATAGAGGTTCACAAGGTCAGAATATATAATTAAAAATCCTTTTTACCAAATATTCCAAAGCCTCAACCTTAAGAAAATAACATGATATAATTACCTTGAATAAGCCTGAGAATTGCAGACGTAATAAATATACTTAAAACCTTCTTAAAAACAGATCCAACAAAGAAGAAGCCAATAGAACCACTGCCATTCCATGCTATTATAATCATAGCCTAAAAGCAGAACAGAAAGTATGGAACAATAAATTCAGGATAACACAACTTTCTATTAAACCACCTTCTCTTGTTAATTAATATTTGTCAATGTTTCAATCACTATATTTACAATAACTTCAATACCTGTAATGATAGTATGAAAAAAGACCACATCCTGTCAAAGGTTCTAAATACGTGCCAAAAGGAGCGAGCTTCCACAAAATTAGATTTTCCCATCCACTTAGATGGTTGATTCATCTGAAATCAAAACCATCATTAAATGCATTTAGAAAATGACATGTTGTACCTGAACATCTCATTTTTATTTTAGGAGTGCTGCATACATTTCTTACATGACTTACCTTCCATTTCTCTTTAGGCCTCCCCTTGAAGAAATCTCCCTCTGGCCTCATGGGCCAGCCGAGTCGGAAGCAGTGGGTGGACCTATAAAGTATAATAACCTTCATATTCAGAATATATAGCTGAGAGTGGAAATTGTCTATTTTAAAATGGCATATGCTTGATATTTATAATAGTTTTGTAATTGAGTCTTCCAGTAATTAGAGATTTTTATATCAGGAAACAGACTGAAAGGAGCTGTTCATATTAGAGTTACCAGAAATATTCATTTAAATCATCATAATTACGCCATGCAGAATGTCTAGTTTTCTCATCACAACGGAATTCCTGAAACAGAGGAAGTCAATGAGAATCTACAATCAAGTGATAATTAGAATAACATGATGAACATACTGCTATGGCTCACCTCAGCAATGAGATCATACATTGGTGTGACCACTTTCAGTAGAAAAGAATCTTGATCTTCATGATTTCCTCGATAATTTGGCATTACATTCTCACCCGTCACAGCACTAACATTGCCAGCAAGCATTACATAGAGATCTCCTGCCATCTGAATTCATACACTAAATTATAACAGATGAATGGAAATGATATTCCTAATTTTGCATGACTGTTTGTTATTACATAGAGGGTACATGTATGTATTTGTACCTGGTGAAAGATATAGCAAAGGCATTCTGGCATGAATCTTAAGTTGGCGCTTTCTCCCCAGATCAACAAGTAAAGGCTTATATACAGAACCTTTCGCTGCTGGATATCCTGTTGAATACTTGGAAACCTATGCTATAAAAATAGATGGTAGTATATTAACTTTTGACTTAGCGGCATCTCCACTTACCATAACCTTTGTTTTCTATATGAATTAACATATAAATCACAGTCGTCCTGAAGTAGACGCCTATATAAACCAGTATTTCCTTATACAAGAAGATACATTCCTTCATAATATTCATGCATATATTAACCAATTTTTCTCTTTTTACATAGAAGATAAACTGTTTCTATAAGCTTCAAGTCAATTAATGAAACCAGAACTCCCCAAATAATAGAGCATACACTCACTAGTGAATTAATGGACAGAAAAGCTTTTTTGCCAGGGGCATCTCATTCTCACAGCTGATGCAAGAAAAATTTCAGCAGGGTTATACAAGTCGAACTATTTGAGTCTTAGACAAAGCACAGAATTTGACACAAGCCACACAAGAGGTAGAAGCAGAGTCATGGCCAGTCACTTCATACTGGACAACTGAACAATAGTCATCACACTTGTCATCAGTGATAGTCTTCCTTGGAGTAATTAACAAACTAACCTCCAATATATTAATTGTCATTGCCTTAGTTTGTGATCAAAATCAAAATCATTGTGGTTTCCCTTCTTTGCCTAGAAAAATAGTGGAGCAGATAATACTACCTATAATATACTCATCATTATGCCAGTTCATGCCTACACAGCCATACAGCCTAACTCATCATTGTGCACAAAACATCAAAAAAGTATAAATCACCCCATTACTAAGCCATGGGACAAAACAGAATCGAGAGGCTACGAAAGGAGCACATGTCCTGAAAAAAATCAAGAGCGCAAAAGATAACATGTACACACTGTGACTGAGGAAACAAAAGCAAATAGGACCAAAAATAGAATATAGAATTATTCAAAAAATTGTTAGATGAAACATAAACAGAACAATGATGAAGAAGTCTATTTGATATTTGAAGTAGATCTACCTCAGGTTATTCGGACGATGCAAGAATCTACACCATTTTTTGTAGTTTTTGAACAGCTTTTCCATAACATCTGATAGTGCTGCTTCACTCAACTGTGTATAAATTCAAATTAAACTAATTCTAGATTATATGGAGAAAGCATCAATGCAAACAATCGCTCATACCTTATTTAAAGGATCTGGTCTTGGCACCTGCCGCATGTGTGTATTTGCAAGCAATAAAATTAAGTGTTCTCTCTGATTTGCAACATTGTCTTTCTGAAACAATCAAGATACAACATGCGCATTAAAACTACTGATAATTTTTCTTTTAGCATAGGTTGCGAGAAGTTCAAATTCAATGTCTAGCATTGCTTAAGGTCAGAAGCAAGGATAGTGATCATTCACAAATATTTGATTGCGTCAATCAAACTTTCACCTGGAAGCCAAAAGTACTTTGCAACCAGTCAAAAATGTCATATTCCATGACATTTTGCCTGATTGACCCAAACTCGGGTTGTCCCGGAAGGCCACGAACATTTCGAAGAGCTGATATTGCCGCCTTAATCTGAAAAAGATCTCTCTCTCTCTCTCTCTTTCTCTCCCTTTCTCTCTCTCTCTCTCTCTCTCTCAACATGGGGACCGAGTCTTAACAAGGCAAATCATTGGAAAGATTTAGAGAGACCTTTAGTGTCAATAATCGCTCACATGTAAGGAGCAAAGCATCGGTGCCCCACGATATAATCCGGGCAGAGATGGGAGCAGCGCCTATAATTACCGAGGCATTGTTCCGATCAGTGACATTTATCCAACATCTTTGGGAGCTCCCTAAATGAAGGTACCCAAGGTTGGCACTTATGTTGTCAACACAACTGGCTGAAAATGGTGACATTCATTGTTGGTATGCTGAAATGCAGCAATGGTTCAAGTCACATGGCATGAGTATAAATGCACTACCCCCGTTCCAATATAGCTTGGACTGTCCCCATCTAAATATGACCAAAGTGGAAAAGAATAGAGTGATCCGAACTGATATTATTAACTTGGAAAACAAGATAACATGGATCAGCCCCAAAATATTACTTGGTACGCAAATGACCCACTATAAGACACACTTCTTACACACATCGGAGGATGGATTCATCGTCAGGCCACCTTATATGGACATACATCTATCCCATACACTGCACAGTGTGATAGGGCAGCTAAGAACTTCATCACATCAGCTACAGATTGAGGTAGGCATACCTCTAGAAGAGAGAATTTGCCAATTGTGTCATCAAGGAGTGGAATCTGGGAACACTATGTTTGTCATTGTAGTGTCTTTTATGAAATCAGAGGGAGATACCATTGCCTCTTTAATCAAGGCTTTGGTCCACTACGCAAGGTAATGGAATATGCGGACCAACGATGCCTAGGACTTTTCTTGCTAGAGTTCAAGAGACATCGGGAAAAGTTGTTGAAAAATACAGCCACACAAGCTCATCCACAAAGAACAATCACAACTTTCTTTAGCCCCATCACTCCTACAAATGCTACAAGTCAATCACGAGATACACAAATGGGCTCCCGACCAGGACATAACAAAGGGGTTACAATTGATCGGGCAATAGCAATTTGCCGTGCACGTAGGCCCCGCCCCCATGGACCACGACCTCGACACCCTTGTCATCGACAAATAAAAGCCATTATCTCCCGCCATCATAGGTGCTTCCCTCACTTCGAAGACATTTCCATTCTGGATCGACCTATGCTAGAGATCTTTCGAAGACAAAAGCTACAATTTACCTAACTTGAGAACCTCACATGTGCCAAAAACCAAATTCCCTCGTTTCTTTTCTTTTCATCTTATTTACTTTTATATTTACTATGTAATATTTATTTTATTTTGATTTGTTCTCAAAGACGAGACAACACTTAAGATGTAATCTCTTATTTGGTCTTATAGGCCATTTTGGCCTCTTAAAAGACGTTAATATATCTTTCTTTCTCTCTCTCTCTCTCTCACACACACACACTTTGATACAATGCTCTGCCTTCAATCGCATTCACCTATTCTTTCCACACATCTTCAACCAAACCTAATCCTTGTGCGAATTTCTCTCATAGTCATAGTGCCTTCTCAATTGCAACATTCATTAGTGAAGTTCTTAAACATCAAGAGTCTCTACTCACTTTCACATGTATTACGTAAAATGTTATATTTTTGGTGAACCACAGCATATAGGGCAAAAACTCAATGTGTCTCTATACTCTACGGGGCTTCTTGTTGCGTGGCACACGTTCCTTACATGTGGGGAGAGATTTGTCAAAAATACTATCTTCCTTTGATTTCGTTGGCAAAGGTTTCTATTAGGATAAAAGCACCTCAAACGCACATGTGCATAAGCAAGTTATTATACTTCACTAGTATCCTAAGGCTGGTTTACTATGCACATTTCATGTCATTGCCTCTTACTTATATTTCCCTGCTTGGCTGGCTGTTCATATTTAGATGTGCCACATATGCACATCTTAGCTGGCATGCTGGGAACTTTATGTCAGGATGTTGTTCGCTAACTTCAAGAAAAGAGACCAAGGTATGCATTTTGTGAGACATGGCAGTTTGTATCCTTTGTATTCTGGATATTGATTTTTATTTGACTTATCTAAGGATCCAGTTTCACTTTACTTCCTTTCCTAATGCTTGAGCACACCACTTTGATAGCATAAATGAATATAAACAACGATCTGAATATAAATTTTCATTAGGAAAGTATCTAGAAGTGAGCATCATATTTGGGAGTAAAAGATGGGTTGGACGCACTACTTTGGACAATTTTCTATTGTAAAAAATCAGGTATATTGTTTTACCATAACATATACCACAAAAAAACATAACGAGCTAGTAGCTGCCATCACCTACTTCCTTTTTACTCCACCAATGCATAGTCGTATGCATAAACAGTAGCCCTTTATCGTATATGAGATTACCATCTCGTATGACTCCTCATCATTCAATCACTCTTAAAAGAGGAGCACAAACTTATTTTCAGTTGTTCTCAGCTATCTAATAATTTATAAAAAATACATTATTTTCAGCTTAGTTTTTATCCTTTTTTATAATAGAGATAGAAAAATGAAAAACCTCTCAGAGTTATGGAAATATTTGCTAATAAGTCTCACTTTCATATGAGCCACAAAGCAGATCACGTAGAAAGTATACTGCTTGTTGGTATAGTCTTATCCATATTATTCAATACCCTTCCATGAGGAATCTATTTGGATATAGAGACAACTTCAATTTCTGATTTCTGTTCTTTCTTTCATTCCACCATGACTACGCGAGCGGGATTCAGTAACCTACCTAGCTATAAGTAGGTGAGCAAATATACATATCTATATAGGATAGCATTCAGTTATGTTCAAGGCCCACTAGCAGGAATGATGCTGAAGATAATGAGAGAGGAAACCAAGGGTATGTACAAAAAAGAAGAGAGGTTATCCTTCTTGATGTTCCATGACGAGCCACTGAGTCAAAGGCCTGTGTCCTGATCAACAATGTACAGAAAGAGTACTGACTTGTGGGAAGTTAAGGCTGAGAAGCCCCCCACGCATCTCCCTACCAATCTCTGCGGGGTAATAAGAAAAAATCAAATTGCATTCAAAAGCTTCCAATCAAACCTTGGTCCTCTTAAGAGCTAAATTAGCCTCTATTACACTCTTCTTGCCTTCCATCTTTGCTAAGTCATCCATAAAGCCTTCTCTTCTTGAACCGTAGCAGCTATGCTGAGAGTTGTTAGCTCGACCACAAGAAGAGGGATGCCTAAGGCAGGGCTAGGGATTGGAGTGAGATTGTAACAAGGCACCTGTACAGGAAGATGGAGCTGATCACCTCCTTTTCAGGAATTGTTAATGATTTTTCATGTCTCTCATTGTTAAAAGGATGTAGAAATATCTTCATATACGAACCTTCACAGATCAATACTACGTCATAAACATTATGGCGCTCCCCTAGCATTTAACCTATCAAAGTATTTCTACCAGAAGCTGATAACCCTTTAGTGGTTGCTGCTGTAAACAATTACAAGAGATAGAGAGATCTAACACTCTATCCCTTTCAATTTGCACAGATCCAAGTGCCCAGCATAAGGTGAGTCAGACTCAGTCCTTCCAATAAACTTTCTCACAGTACTCAGTACCATAGCCGCCCTTCTAAGCTCTAAATCATCTCATTGTTAGACATTAAGTATTGTAACCAAATTAAGTATTCATGGCAAAGACAACATTTTCTTTTCTTCCAATCTTGATTGTCACACCTCTGGAAAAGTCATGATTGCTTCTGATGAACTAGCTGGATCCAATGGTAATATGTTGTAGGCAATTAAAATCTCCTTTTTAGCTTCAACTTCTTTCCCTTTCCTCTCGGTCTGTTTATATACACAGATGAAGCATATATCCTGTCAGAAAGAAAAACCAGTAATTTTTTCTTATGCTTTCTACTAAATACAATTGTTACCTGGGGATCTAACTCTGTCTGATTTACTGCCTTCAGTACATCAAAGAGAACAGCTGCTGTCTGGTATGTCTTAGCCAAATAAGCCCTGTGTCAACAAAATGTTGTCTCCAATTGCTATCTAAACTCTCTCCAACCTCTATGATTTTACTATAAGTGTTACAATTTTTTTCCAGATTTTGGATTTGGAAAGGAGGCATCTAACACATACCGATCCATGTTAGCACCAGTTGTTTCTTCTAATGACTTTACATACTTCGAGTAGAATTCTTCATAATAGTTTTGCATCTCCCTTCCATCACTTTTGGCTGACCTTTTACTGAGAGTCGCATCATCATCCTGGAACAGAGAAGAAAATAAATTGCATATTCATCTGTGAACATTGCACTTGTTTGACAAAACAAAAACTAATCAACATAGTAAAAATAATTCAATAAATCAAATGAAGTGTATACCCGTTCCAACTTCTGAAGTAGTGCTGTTTTAAACTGCCGGACCCCTCGTCCTGCTGATGTCGGATCCAATTTATGTGCTTTATCAAATGCATAAAAACGGCCTGTAAAACAGACCATCCAAAGTTCACAAATTCACAGTTTTAATTTGAGAATGCAAGGACGCACACATGTGACATTCATTGCCTGTGATTTCAAGTAAGTTAGTCATTACAATTTTTGAAATTGTGAGATTCTGAAGCATTACCACATGTTTGTGCATAACTGATATGGTGCATGTGGAAATAACCTGAATATGCTTACCTTATCAATGCATAACCTCAAATGTTTAAAACACACCTCATAATTTAAAATAGGAATTCGTTATAGAACACTGCGCTATCAACAGAATTAATCAGGGATTGATCATAAAAGAGTCTTACAGAGATACGCTACACGAGGTTTTTCTTCTTCAATTTCATTAGCAACTCGAAGAATATGTGCAATCCCAGCCAGAGATGATGGCACCACCTCAGAGTCCATCTCAGAAAAGGCGCCATGACTGGAAGTAGTCAGGGTCCGTTGAATTCTTCTTTGATTCTTCCCTCCATCAAGGCTACGTAGGAAGTTCTCCATCTGATTCTAAAGAACTTGAACGTTACTATTAGGGTTTTCTTTCAATCATGTAAGGAACCACTTCCTGAAAACAAGAGTATAATAATGTGATTTATTGCCACTTATTTTCACACAGGAAATTTTACAAGAAGGCATAAACCTTCACACAGAATTAAAAACCTTCATAAGGCAAAAATAAGGCATAAACCTTCACAAAAACCATAAAATATTATGTGGCCTTTTCAAAAAGAGATTGATAAGCATTATTAGAAGAGTAAAAGGCTTATTATTTCGTAGCTTTAAGCCTTTGCAATAGTAATTTGCAAGCTACGATTTTAAAACCAATACAGTGTCTCTCCGTTAAGAGACACCCAATGAATTCATACAGATTCAGACCATACATGTGCTCGTATAGAATTTAAGACGAATTGATGGATCAAAAAATGCACCATACCACAAATGCTATCACCACGGTAAATAAAAAAAGGTACTAACTGGATTTATGAGCCTACAGTTTTTATGTTTGTCATAATGAGGTAGAGTATTGAAATGTAATATTTAACCCTACAAATACATTCAGCACAACAAACAAATTTATGTTCAGTGAGAACACATAAAATCCGATAAATGTACTTAAGTAAACAAATAGATTGATCGAATTTGAAATTCAATAAATAAATAGGACGATGTCCAATTTAAAATCTTAGAAATATATACTCTCACCCAAAAAAAAAAAAAAAAAAAAAAAAAAAACCTTCACACTATGAAACACTTCGAGGTTAGGATTTATAAAGCACATTCTTATTCGAAATATAACTCTTTAAATGTAGATAACTAAGCTATTTTTTACTTTGTCAAATTTACTTTGTCTATTTTTTGACCTTCACGTTAGACAAGCCTTGAAAGTATCTACATGTCTGCATCCAAATCTAAGGTTTACAAAAAAAAAAACTTTCGGAGCCAACTAAAGCTTCTCAACATAACAATGGGTTACATTTCCTCTTATAAGAGCAAGGGCTAAAATAAATATAAAGAAAAACTACCTGGAGGTGTGGCTATTGGGATCCAAGAGAGGGAGAGAGAGGGAGAGAGTGAAGCGTTTAGGCGTCAGAAGAAACTCATCTCTCAGATCCTCCTCCCGCTACTGCTACTGCTACTACTGGCTACTTGTTACTACTACTTAGTGGTAGTAGACTGTAGCAGTAGACTGTAGTAGTAGTAGTAGTAGTAGTAGTAGTAGTAGTGAGGAGGAACAAGGAAGAGTAAGGATTTAGCAAATTCAAAAATTGAGAGAGAGAAAGAGAGAGAGAGAGAGAGAGAGAGAGAGATGGAGGGGGGGGGGTCACACGTGACACACGCGCGCGCACGGCTGCTTCTTCGACGTTTCTAACTTGCAGCCAAATGTGTATGTACATACATACATACATACATACATACATACATATGTAATGTATATGTAAAGTGGGTTGGAGAGGTAATTGCGGCCTGGCCATGGGTCGGTGTGTACATATGTTTGGGTGCTTGGCCGCGATCTGCACCACCCAATTGTGGATAGCGCGCTAGCGAATAACCTATCACCCGACACCCGACCCATCAGTATCACCTGACACCCTGCTCTCATAAATGTCAAACACCCTGCTCAAATCGGACCCTCGACTTAGAAGGGTTTAGGGTATTAAAAAAAAGAAGCAAGCACCTGTCGATTTTTTTGACCTTTTTCAAATCGGAGATTTGAGCTTTTCTAGACGTATTTTCAAATCATAGATTTTTCGACATTACGTTCAGCTTTGTTGCCTACGTTATGATCAGTGACACCACTTGCAAAGCATTCGGGGGTTTGTACATATTGTATATGACTCACGGTTTTGTGTATTCAGAATCGAAGAATAGGGTTGTACATGCTATGTAGTTTCTTAATAATGTTATGGATTGTTAAAATGGGTTTTGGGGTTTTGGATTCGAAAAATGGGATCATAATAGCAAAATGAATCAAGAGGGGTGAATGCCAAGTCAAATGTAGGGATGTGGACCCGAAGGAATTTAAGGATACATCTGGCTCTAACGAGGGTGCACCTGATGTGGGAACTATTCACATCGAGTTTGGTAAAGCTACATAAGGATGGGACAGGACAACCTAAATCGTTTGCCAAGTATTTGCTATGTGTTTTATCTTCTTGCTACCAATGACACTCACCTCAACGTAACCCCCCCCCCCTTTTTCAAAACAGGTTCCATCTAGCATGCCGCAGACTTGAGCTTTTCGATTTACGTGGCTAAAATTGATTTGAGAATGTTGTGCACAAAGGGACAAATGGCATCCACGTGGACTATGGGTTTGTTCACAATGTGGATGGAGTATACTATGCTCCAAGATGTGTCTGAGCAGTTCCACATTGTAGACCCACTTCGGGTGCAACTTCACATACAAAGTTATAAGGTGGAGGACATCCTAGGACAGGTGCCTGAACGTGATTTCATCATCATTACACACATTGCACTGGGGGCATTGGGTATTGTGGACGAAGATGTGACATAGTCCACAGGATGTCAATGCTACGAAGGTGACCAAGTAGGTACTCTCTTGTGATCCACTTAATAATAATGCAACATGCACTTTGAAAAGACTACCAGAGGTGGCCATATGAACCATATGTAATGGCAACAATGACTATTGCATCATAATGGAGGTTCGATATCACCAAGTGTACATCCCAACATAACCCAATGGGTGGGACTGTGACTATTACGTGACGCGGACCATTCATATGCTAGTGGAGGAGTTCATCCAAGACTTCACATCTTCCGATTTTGTAACTATAGCCTGACATGTGGATTGCATGGAACTTTTATCAATAATGGTTGGGTTCTTATAGCCACACCTTTTTTATAGGATATAGAGGAGTTGTTCACACACAAGGACATTATTCTCCTTTGGAAAAACATGGTGAAATGGACTCGAAGGATTTTGGGATTTCCGATTTCATAGCCATCATGGCAAATTTTGTATATGAATCAACCACTTTTGTATTGTAGTTTTTTTTTCACAAAAACTATACTCCATTGATATTAACATTAACAATGCCAAAGGCAATATACAATTTGTACATAATAGTTTCTACTCCACAAGTGTCTATAAAAAGACTAAATATAAACGATGACGTTTGGCAAGATAAGGCTAATTATGTCCATGAAAACTCTCTCAGCCTTTGCCAACAAGACCCATTCTTAACCTATAAACAAATTCCTGTGGTCCAAGAGAATACATATCTTTACATATCTTGGTGGTAATCCTAGTCAACATATCCTAGTTGTCCACCCTGGCTAGTAGACTAAAAACTCCATATATGCCTTTGATTTTGCCAATACTGGAGTTGTTCACCATCACCTAACTGTCCACTAGGGTGATGTTATTTGACAAATGTTTTGTACACAACATTTGAAGACACCAAAATAGTCCATGATGCACCTGGCACTTGGGTAAAACGTGATGGGTTGCCATGGATAGCCCCCATGTATCATCTCCGAAATCAAAACGACCATGTCCTTCATCTCCACGAAAATTGAAAAGTACTTGTAATAATCTCCCTATAAACAAGATGAACTATGTCCTTCACACCTCACACCATCTGCTTCGATCCCCACACCATGTTCACTCTTAAGAATAGAGAAATTGCTTCATTCAGTCCACATCAACCATCTCGCCGAATAGCACAAATGTTCTGTGCAATTAAAAACAAAATAAGTGAAAAATGGTTCCTCATCCCCTCATGATCAGCATCGGTCCCCCCCACCATCATCACTCCTAAAAACAGACAAATTGCTTCATTCAATCCACATCCACCATCTCGCCGAATACCACCACCAATGTCCTGTGCAACTAACAACAAAATAAGTGAAAAATGATTCATCATCCCCTCATGATCTTCTTTGGCCCTCACACCAACACCACTCATCCTCTCGCCGTGACGAACATGCTTCAAATCCCATTGCCATCATCCCGCAACCTATGAGAACCATAATATCTTCTTAACTCAGCCCATATACGGAGCATCTCGTTGACCCTATTCCATCTCACCGATTATCGCGATCCTGTAGTAACAGCCAAAAATGAGTGAAAAACAATTCCTCACCTTCTCATAATAATTTGCTTCAGCCCCCACACAAACATCACTCATCTTGATCACAAAAACAAAAAACCGGCTTCGTCATGTCCCCATCTACCCTCTCGCCATCTCCGATTCTCTCAGGATTCCCGCCTATTATTGCTAAAATCCACCAAGGTCCGTGCAAATAACAAAAAATAAGTGAAAAATGTTTTCTCCTCCACTCATGATCTGCTACAACCCTCACACCATCACTACTCATCCTCTTGTGATGACAAATATGCTTCAAACCCCATCACCATCATCCCTCAACCTATCATAACCATAACATCTTCATAAGTAAGCCCTGATCTAAAGCATCTCGTTGACCTTCTTGCCATATCACTGATTACCTCAAAAATCCTGTTACACTAACAACCAACAAATGAGTGGAAAAAATCCTCACCTTCTCATAATAATCTGCGACAACCCCCACCAACATCAGTCATCCTGATCACAAAAACAGAAAACCAATTTCCTCATGTCCACATCCACCATCTTGATGTCTCCGATTATCATAGGAATTCTGCCTCATACCACTAAAATCCTTCTTATACTACTTTGCTTCAGCACCCACAACATCATCCCTCATCCTCATGTCTTCATCCACCATATGGCTATCTTCACTTGTCACCACCACCTTATACATTAAAATAGCCTTCCTACATGCCGCAACCGTCTCCTCCAGGTTGGCTCATGTTGTTCGCAGTAAGAATGGTACCGGTGGCGGGAACAACCAACGAGGTGGTACATAGTTCCACCTAACCTCAGTGCATGCATCTAACATTATAGGAATAGCTGACCAAACTCATCAAAATCTCCTTCTTTTTCGAATAGATGTGTTTCTAGAGCCCTTATAACTATCATATTCACCTTTAACCGTATGTACTAATAAGTTCCAAAAAGACTTTACCTGATCCACAACGTGATTGTCTTCATCATTGTATAACTTGGAACACCTAGCTTTCTAAAGAACCCATAGAGACAACGAGGAGACAATCTGCCAAACATAACTCCGCGAGAAGAACTTGATTCCCTGCAAGGAGCTTGAAGTAGAATATACCTGAAAACTTCTTACATGTAAAGACAAGGAAGAATGATTATAATGATAAAAAGCCCTTTGTTGATCCAACATTCCCCAGAAGACTGCACCCCACGTGAAAATAGCCAACCTATACTTATGGCCTAGAAGCCTAAGAATTCGACACCAAAAACTTTTTGCGGAAACACATTCCCAAAATACATGATACAATGTCTCATCCGCAAACCCACACATAATACATGACTGATTACTCACCGATCCCCTCAACAAATCACCTATTGGCAATGCATAATGAATCATCAACCACCAAAAATGCAATATCTTATTCATGCATTTAATTGACCAAAACGGTTTCCAAAACATCACCATATGAGTAGATGAAACATTACCTTCCTCCTAATACTTTTTTCCAACAGGTATCGGCTCGGTTTGCTTCAACATAAAATTCCTACCAAACGCCATTGAATATGTGAAGAAAGGAAGGACCTTAGTCGAAGAGTTAGACATTTACAATTTCCAACCATAATCCGATGGATCCCACTGTAGGTCATCAATTGGTTTAGAGTCTAACACCGAAATATGAGATGAGAAATTAGCAATTAGTGGACTAGGATCGATATATATATTTTTATCTAATCTAGCAATTACTCGCATTGGCAATTTCTTCGCAGCGGAAATGATTAGAGACTCCTCATCCACTAGTATCAACCTACCATTGTCCAAAACTTCATAAAAATAGAGGTTGCCATTTTAATGATATAACCGAGATCCTATGAGTATATTGAGTGTCGAGAACATACCGTACCAACTCTGAAAATGATCAAATTACAATGTTGGCACTGTGACCTGATACACCATGGACAATTGTGATAACATGATTTGAGCGCCTCTTAAGTTAGATAACCTATTCCTTTGATCCTGCGTAGAGGACTGCATAAACTTTATCCAATCCGCAATCGTATGAGTTGGTCCATTGTCCATTGCAGCCCATGATAACCTAGGGCGTAAACCCAAAACACATGCAGCTTCATCAGTAAATAAAGGATTCCATATCAATGGTTGACACATAAATTGATGATAGCTTTTCGGTGGCAAGAAAACAAGTGCTTGCCGAAGACTTTCCCATGCTCGAAAAATTCCATTGAAGAAACGCAATGATCCATCATTGGACTTAGGTAGTTGGAAATCTGCATTAAAGAACCATCTAAGACTATCCTTCCATTGACCACCTACTGAAGGCTTGACCTTATGTAATTGTTGAATCCATAGCTTTTTCCATAACTCCTCTCTTGGCAATAAACTCCTAACAACATGTTTAGTAAGTAAAGCTTTGCTTTGCATAAATGGATCAATCAAACCTAAACCTCCTTTTTGGTTAGATTGTATCAGAACAGACCAAGCTACCTTTCCTACAGAATTGTCTGACATATTGTTTCCCCAAATAAAATTTCATACTAAACGTTGAACTTTCAACATTATTGACCTAGAAAACAACCATGTAGATGCTATATACCAAATCGAGGACAACAACACCGAATTAGCTACAACTACCCGTCCAGCTAAGGATAATTTTTCTTTATTCCAATATACTAACTTATTTCTTAATCTTAACAATAAGGGCGCAATCATATCTTTTGTCTTTAATCCCACACCCACTCGACAACCTAGATACCTAATAGATTGACCTTGAGGTATCCATGTGAATCCTAAGGAAGGTACATTAACTGGCGGATCTCTCGAAGCGACCCAAAAACCAAATGATTTATCCCAATTTATCAATGCACCCGCTGCATCTGAGAAATCATCCACGGCCTTTTGCACCTGTAACAAATTACAATGTGAGGCCTGAACATATAAAGTTGTATCATCAACGAATTCGCTATCCACACCAGCATTTGCCATTGGTAGTGCTAAACCTTTAATATTTACATATTGAGAATTTAAATGTACAAAAAATGCTTCAGATACTAGTAAAAATAGGAAAGGAGCAAGTGGACATCCCTATCGTACAGATCTTGAAATAGAAAACCGCCTACCAATGTCCCCTGCAAATAAGAGAAAACTATTTGCATTACGATATAACGTTGCCTTGTTATGTATATGAATCAACCAATTTTGTATATGTTCCACATTGTAGTTGCCTTTGTATGTATATGAATCAACCAATTTTATAGAGAGAACATTTTGTATATGCCTTGGATTGTATATGAAGGCCTATTTTGTATACTCTTGATCATGTATATGAATATACTCTTTTGCACATTCTGTATGTGAATATACTCTTTTGTGCATTCTGTATATGAATATACTCCTTGGCACAATTTTTTATTTATGGATATGCTCATTGGCACATTTTGTATTTCATAAAGTTTTGTAGTGTATATGAATGGATGACCGAGTTTTACCTAATAAAGATATTAATCATATGGTCTAAAATATTCAATTGTTTTTAATAGCCAACACATAAAACAAGGTGGCATAGAACAACAAATGCATGTTATATTTGTTAGACAATATCAACTATGTGGTGACATTTTTGTACAAGTCACCATGTTGGTGATATTGACTTTATAAAGAATGTTACACAATATTGCAAAAAGCCAAGGATTTACTTCTTATCATGATAATTCATATATATTGTTAAGTATTTCTTCTTATCGTGATAATTCTTCCCATTTATGGATTGACCTTATAAAGAATGTTACACAATAGTGCAAAAAGCCAAGGAATTACTTCTTATCATGATAATTTATCTATAGTATTAAGTGTAGAGCAAACTCATCAATATTTATTAAGTATTAGAACTTATCTATATATATATACATGCACATAGTTGTAACTTCAAACCATACTTCCCATTTGTGCCATACTCATATGTGAGTATTCGTATCATACTCATACGTGAAATGGCTCCAAGTATGATTGAAATCCATACGTGATACATACATACGGTGTACATACAGTAACCACTCGGTTAAGTTCACACTTTGAACACATGGGTGACGAGCGCACTTAACCGAGTTATGCATTTAGGGGTTTTCTGAATTTTTTTGGGGTTTCTTTAAAAATTTTCCTTATGTGTTTGACGTTCATACCATATGTTTCTTCATTAGAAAAGTGATCGATTAATGTGATATAATTGACCTGAAATGTTTATGGTTTCAACATACTCTTGTTGGATATCACTTTTTCCCGATTCCATATTACCTTGAGTTTTTGCCTTTTTGCTAGGCCTACCTAATGAACTTCCTTGGATATGATGAAATTTTTCCTTGCATTCTCTTCCTAGTGGTGGGAGGTTTGAAGAATCGTAGTACAGAAGGAAATGGAGGAGACCGGAAAAGAGAGAGGAGGAGCAACGGAGAAAGCAGAGGCTAGAACAGAAAGAAAATAAACGAGATGCACAAAAAGAGAAAGAGAGGGAGGGAGGGAGTGTTACGGGCATGACCATATAATATCCCGTGGTGAGAATTTACCGTAGTATTCTATACACGTGGATAAGTGTGAGGGTTAAACGAGAGTGTAAAGAAGGGGAGGATTACTTTTAATCCTCGGGATTGAGACAACCCATTAGGCCAAGTGTGAACTTGTCTGGGGGCCTTGGGTATCACTATAAATAAGAGGCCTAACTACCCTCATTTCGGCATCTTGTTGACTACGTTGAGACTCTGTCTTGTGGTGGGTCAACTCTTGTAGTGAGCGTGCCAACACCAGGTATGACTCGACGCCACGACGGTGGTATGGGACGCCGATCAAGGCTCGAGTCCTTCTTGATCCCTTCGCTCGAGGGTGGTCGGGTGGATCGGCACCCTTCTTTCTCTCTCTCCTTTCTATCTATTTATCTATATTCTATCCTTATCTAATGGTTACATTAGTTCATGTCTATAATAGTTGGTATCAAAGCTAATGTGCTAATGTTTCTTTTGTTGTCTTTTGTTTTGTTGATTGATGGTGATCGATCGATGTGCGGTCGACCTTGATCCAGACAACGATCAACAAAGGAACTTCGGTAACTCTTTCCTTATTTATTTTTCTATTTTTTCTTCTCCCATCTAATCATGTCTATAGTCTAGATATAATTGTTTTCATTAATTCAATGATGTTGTAGTGGTAATTAATTGGTTGTATAAAACGTTTACATATGTGTATGAGGTCAATACCTCATTTGACATATATTTAATATGTGATTAGTGTCGTATGCGTACGAGGTTAATACCTCAATTGCGTATTACGCTCACATACATATGTTACATATGTGTATGAGGTCAATACCTCGATTTTGTTGTAAATGATATGCGTTTGGTGTCGTATGCGTATGAGGTCAATATCTCAATTGCGTATTACAATTAACCCTTATTTTTGGATGTTTCGTGTGCGTCGAGGCTACATGCCTCGATTACGTGTCTCAATTTCATCATATGTTGGCTATTTGATGTTACGATTTCTTTAAAATATACGCATATGTGGTCACGTGTATACGTATTTGATCATATATATGTGATAAATAAACATATGTGTATATTTGATATTACGTGATCTTTATATCGAATGTTTTACTTTTTGGGGATCTTGGTGGCCGTCCTCACATTTTTGTGAGAATGGCGTTGTCACCATCCCTTTTTTCAACAATTTTTTATTGTTGACATTCCTGTTGGTGACTTCGATTTTATTACGTAAAGAAATGCATATAGCCACAATGATGTTGAGAACGTAGGGCTTGACCCACTTCATGTGAGGTCGCTCCTATGACACACATATCCAACATCCCTCCCTCGTTACATGGATGCGATGCCACCATGAGATCATTCTTACGAGAGGCATTCGTAATGACGTAACCATATGATGGGCCACGTGGGCCTACTACGAAAAGAGGGCTCATTTGGCTTGACCATTAGGTTACACTTTGGCGTATGCCATTGTAATTATGAGACTTGAGGTAGGTAACGTACCAACATATTTTGTAGTAAACGAGGGGGAAATAAGGACTCTTGACATATATGTTTCTTTTAAAAAAACATATATGGGCAAATGCCTCACATATCTCTCATACGAATGAAGCATTAAACATTCAAGAAGAGCAACCTACTTGGTTGGCTCAAGTGTTTAATGCATTTGTTCTCGAGGTCTCGAGTTTAAATATGACCAAGACCATATAACATTGTTGATACATATCAGTATAACACATGTTTAGACTTGAGGTCTAAGTGCATTTCAGGGTCCTCGTAATAGGACTTAAAGAGCCGCAACCACATATGTGGGCTCAGAAACATAGTTTATTGTTAACATTTTTTTCGTGTATAAACTACTCATGACGTGAACATACATGGTTGAGACTCGGAGAACCGCCATGAAAAAATCGATATAGAGATAAGGGAAAGACATTAATTTGTCACCCCCATGGTTTTTAAAACACCTTTGTGTTACCATAGTAACCTGAGCTTGAACCTCATCTCATATGTCTAGAGGGGTATTGACGTGAGATCATGATATCGATTAATGTTTGCGCATGATATGTTTACATCATGACATGATGTTATGACTATTTGTCTGACCTTATCCTATTTCTTTGCCAGAAATAACCATTCAATGGCTCAAAATAATGACCCGATGTCATCCGCTCAAGCGGAAGGAACTCAAGGAAATCCTCCTGGACAAATGTCCATTGCGATGTATTTTTCGCAAATAACCCAATACCTTAGTTTCACCACTTAACAGATGACCGAACTTCGGCAATATCAAAGTGATCTCGAGGCACATGTGATTAGTTTACAATGTGAAACTAATAGACCTGATGAGCGATAGGGTGAACCATCGTTTGTCGTTAAGCCATTTACGGGAGAAAAAAAGGAAAGAACCGAAGAAGCAATCTGCACGTGGTTGGGCCACTGGGAGTCTCATTTTGAGCTCTATCCCACGCCAGATACTATGAAGATTGCATATGTCGGCCGAGAACTCAAGGACTATTTACGAATGGTTTATATACGTTGTCGTGTAGTTCTGCTCACACGGGAGAAACTAAGGTGGGACCGCGGGGGTCTTGGACCGAGGGGTTTAAGAGATGAAAAGAGAGAGAGAGAAATACGCGAGCGTATCGCCGGTTAGGCCTGCTCGTTGTCGACAATGTTACTAGCCGAATAAGACCTGAACGTGTATAGTCTTCGAACCTGATACACACTCACCGGACAAGGTAGAGGGAACTCACGAGAACACAAAGAGAGAGAAAACAGAAGTTTGAATTCAATAACTAACAAGGTTACAATGTATGCAAGATTACAATCGACAAGCCGGCAACAGACCCAACACAGAGAACCCATGCACACACACACGACACAGAGAATGCACGGTGGAGCCTCTGCTGGAAGCACGTGAGCTTACACACAGCAGAGGCAACCGACCCAGAAACAGAGTGGAGAGCAACGGTAGAGGAGGAGAGAGCTCGATACCCAGTCCGACAACACCTCATCCTCGCCAAAACGCGATCCTTTCTTCTTCTTCTCCCCTCCCTTTTATAGCTCGCCGAGGAGGCCGTTAAATCAAAACACATCAACTTTATTCTCTGTCCCTTCGGACAGTGATACACATCGATTTCCTAGCTAATAAATATGTCATACCTAGTATATTTACATCAGCAGTCCTATTCCTAGTTATGTACAATGTATCAATTCACGCACACTCGTGAAAGGGCGGGTTCACGCCTTTAATTCCTTGATTCCTCTTAGGGCCGGTTTTCTTCACGACATCCACCCCCACCAAACCGTGCATCCACTGGTATGCGCCACACACGAACAATCGCCAGAGAAGACCGGCCCGTAATCATCCGTCAATTCCCGAATCCTCGTCTGCTCCGAACCGGTCGTCGTCGTCGATCACGCTTCTCGGGTCCGGCTCGTCCTCGTGCTGCTTCTTGAACGCCTTGATCCGCTTCCCAGCTACTGGCACTGTTAATCGCTCCCGTCGAGCTCCGCAAGATGGTACGTCCCGTTGTCATTCGCGCTCGTTACGGCGTAGGGCCCGAACCACCTCCTCGCGAATTTGCGCGTTGCCTTGTGTTGGTTGTCAAGGCTATTGTCGTACACTGGCACCCAATCGCCTTCCTCAATCTTCTTTGGCCGCAACCAGTGCGTTCGGTCCAACTGGCCTTTGTTCCTCTCCCTCGCCGCATGTAGCTTCGCCTTTGCACGCTCCACGTCCTCCGGTGTTCGCTCGAGCTGTTGAATCTGCGCCGCCAACAACTTCTCCCGGCTCATCTCGTCTCTCCAACCTATCGTTGCCCAGGAGGAAATCGTCTGGTTCACCGGCATGATAGGCTTATGCCCGTACATCAGCTCCGCTGGCATGAACCTTGTTACCGAAGTGTGCGTAGTCCGGTCCGCCCACAATGTGTAAGGAAGGAGCCGCAACCAATTCCCGACTTGTTCGTCACACGCACGTACCAGCGCCTTCACGATCGGCCCATGCCTGCGTTGTACCTTCCTGTTGGCCTCCGGATTGTATGATGTGGTGAGAGAGAGCTTGACCCCTAGACGGTCAAACAACTCCTCAGCTTCTTGCACGTCCAACTCTCCTCGGTCCGCCATGATCTTCCCTACGCACCCGTACCGACATACTACCTCTTCGATTAGAAACCGGCACACCACCAAAATCGTCTTGTTCTAGAGTGCGTGGCCCTCCACCTGGTTCGTCAAATCCTCTCGCGTAAGCACTAGGTACCGCATCTGCCCTACCCCCTGTTGGGAGACAGGTCCCTCCGGATGGGAAGGGAGAAGAACAGTGCCGACACAGGTCGATCACTGCGTGTTTGTGAAGAAGTTCGAAGGAGGCGACTTCCTGATACTCCTTCTGTACGTGGACGACATGTTGATCGTCGAACGGGACCAAGTCAAAATACGGATGCTGAAGAAGGCTCTCAACCGGACCTTCTCAATGAAAGACTTGGGTCCGGCAAGACATATGCTGGGGATGCACATCATTCGGGACCGGTCAGCGAAGCAATTATGGCTGTCACAGGAGAAGTACGTGACAAAGGTGCTTCACCGGTTCAACATGTCAGATGCGAAACCGGTCGGATCGACACTTCCGGCAAACTGCAGGTTATCTGGTAAGCAAAGCCCGAAGACGAAAGTAGAGAAGACGGATATGATTAAGATTCCATATGCCTCTGCCGTCGGGAGCCTAATGTACGCAATGGTGTGTACTCGACCGGATATAGGATACGCAGTCGGAGTGGTGAGCCGGTTCATGAGCAATCCCGGCAAGGAGCACTGGAACGCGGTCAAATGGATACTCCAGTATTTGAAGGGCACTTCAAATATGTGTATCCGATTCAGCTCCAGCTGCTTGTAGTCCCGATGCAGATGATCAAAATCATCGGTCTTCTGCTTCAGCCTTTGATTGATCTACCAGCGTGCGCGGTCCTCCTGGTCCTTTTGTTGACGGAGTTCCTCCTTCAGCCTCTCGATTTCCGTCTCCGCCATCCGGCACAACTTGTCTTTTTCCTGCAGCAATTTCTCTTTTTCCTCCTTCAGCCGGTCATAAGCATGATGTCCTTTACGCAGGTTTTCCTCTGCCCGGTGGAGGTTCTCAACAGTCTTTTTTAATTCTTCTTCAGCCGCCTTCTTCAAGTTGCGTTCGCGGCTCCGTATTGCTTCTTGTGCGGCAAGTTCATCTCGTAATTCTGCAAGCTCTTGGGCTTGCGCCGCATCATTCTCCGGGACAGTTTGTGCCTCTGGGGTCTTATTCCTCTATAGATCAACCGGCGTCACCAATGCTTGGATTTGCGTTGCGGTTAAGGCCATTTTGGTCATGTCTTCGGTAATCCGATCCAAGTCTCGTTCGAGGCACCGGATCCTTGACCGGGCCGTCTCTAGTTCATCGGTTGTGACGAGCAACCGTTCCGTTTGCGCTCTTTCCTCCGCCTCTACGCATCCGACTACTCCGGCAATTTGTTCTCCTATCCACCGGAGTCATTGGCTGTCGGTGCACTATTGTTGCGCTTGCACGGAGAGTTGGCTGATGGGTTCACTCGCCAGTGGCTAGTCCCGCCTTACTGCGTCGAGCTACGCTTCTAGTTCTGCCAGCTGACCACTTTGCCGTTCCGGCTCTGAGTGTGTTTCGGCTAGCTGCCCCTTGTCTGCTTATTCTTGGCCGGCTAGGACGGTTGGTCTTTGTATATCCGGCACTTGAGTTACGGGGCTTGCCGGGACTTCTATGACAGGTTTCCTCCGAACCGGTTCCGGTGCCTCCCTTGGCGTGGGATGCTTAGTGTGAGTTGCGGGCGTTCCATCCTTCTGTGTGTCCGAACGCTTCTCGGCTGATTCAGCGGTGCTCTTCACCGGCCGCCGCTGGAGGTGCTCCGTGGGTTCTTCCTCCATTTCCTCCGCCTGACTCCCGGCATTCATTCGTGCCGCCAGGGTGTCCGTTTCCTGTTGCACCGGTAGGTGGAGTGGGCTCTTCAGGGGTCGTGCTGATGTCTCCTCGTGTGTGTCCGTCGGCCGCTTCCGGCTGGTGCGCTCCTTTGCCGCCTTCTCTGCGTCGGCGTCTTCCCCTTAGTGGCCTTGGAAGCCAATAGTTGTTGCCGTTTCGAAGCAGGTTTCAGGGTGCCATCCGTCGCTCTTCCCCGCTTCTTGGTCTAGACGGGCTCAACCAGTGGCGCCAATAGGGTGAGCCAGTGCGTCACCACATGCCATATTTTCCAGCCTTCCTTGCCGTCCTTTCCTCTAACGATATCAATCGCCGTACACAACCCGTCGGCAATCAATACCGGCCAATCTACCTTGACCCCTTCGTATGTCGCGATAATCAAGCCTGCTCGGTTCTGAGGCATGACGGGGGGTCGAGGGTACACGTGGCCGAACTCATGGAGCACACGGGCAATTTCGCGGAATAGCATATTTTCGCCGCCCTATGTCCTGTAGCCCTTGCTGGTGAGAGAGTACTCACCGAAATATTTGATGAGCTGCTCGGAGGTCGGATTATCAATCGTGTAGATATCTCCCTCCGGAAGGCCTATTAACGCACGGATCGCCTCCTCCGTGATCACCTCTGTGTCAATTTCTTTTATAATCTTTTTGGCCTCCTTGTGTGGCGCCGCCTCCATGATTGTTAAGAAACCCTCCAGTCCGTGCTGCCGTAGCCATTTCTTGGCAGCTTCAGACAGTGTTTGGCAGTCCATCTCTGCGTCGAGGTCGGAGAGCGTTGGCGAGGTTTGGTGGTGGGGAGAGTGTGAGAGAGAAAGTTCTGAGGGAGGGGGTTCTCTGTGTGCGAGCTCTCTGCGATTGATCTTCACGCGTTTGTCTGCGTTTGTTCTCCTTGGTTCGCGATAGGAGAAGGTCTCGATGTGTGGGGGTTTTTCTCTCTGCATCTTGGCACCTTTTTTGAGCCTCCGCATGTGCAGGTCGTGTACTATAATAGCATTGCGTGCCATGTGGCCGTGGTTTAATGTCCTATTCATAGCCCCTCGTACCTTTTCGACATGCCTCTTTACTCCTCGTGTGCATGGCCGTTTCAACCACTCCTTTTCATAATTTATTTGATTCCATTCGATTTTATTTTTTCCCGAAACATTAATTGTGTGGTTAATTTTTCTTCGGTCCTATCGGACCCTTACCCGAATCGCGCACCTTGCCGGCCTTTTGCCGGTTTGCCGTCGTTATGCTTTCCCCGGTTGTCGGCTCGTGCTCCTCCTTATCGGCTTGGTGGTCGCCATTTTCCTCACGGGTTGCCGTCGTGGTTGGCCTGCCGGCGTCTGCATCGGTGGCGGCCCTTCGTTCAAATGGGTTCTTGGGCATAGGTCCATTGTATGGTTTTAGTCTAAATCCGTTGACCCATTTACCCTGCACTTCGCCAGCAGTGTGTCCCTAACTGGTAGGATCCATTGAACTCGCGTGTGATCCAGTACGGTCTGGTCCATCTAAACCGTAGTTTGCCTGGCATTTTACCCATCCGGGTCTAGAACACCAGTACCGGCTTGCCGATGCCGAACATTTTCTCGTTTCCCTTCCGGTGCCGATCTACAAACACTTTCCATCGCCGTTGTTCCAATTCCAGGTGCATGATGCTCGCCAGTCGGTGTTCTTCTAGTTCACACAGAGCCTTTAACCGAATTGCTTCCGATTCCTTTTCATTGAGTCGTTCTCGAATCTGAATCCGTAAGCTCGGTATCTGGAACTCGACTGGCATGACTGCCTCTAATCCGAATGCTAACCGGAACGGTGTTGTTCGGATGCTTGTTTTGTACGCTGTCCGGTAAGCCCAGAGCGCACTGTGCAGCTTCGTGTCCCAATCTGTCTGATTTTCATTGACGATTTTCCGGAGGATATTCTGGAGCGTTTTGTTCGTCGACTCAGCTAGCCCGTTTGCTTGCGGATAGTACGGTGTGCTTCGTTTATGTACTACCGCATAGAACGTCGTCAAACTTTCTACCACCTGTCCAAGAAAGTGCCCTCCTTGGTCGCTTATCAGCTCTATGGGGCATCCGTACCAGCACCAAATGCATTCGTATAAGAATTTCACCGTTGACGCCGCGGTGTTGTCTCGTAGGGCTTTCGCTTCCACCCAGTTAGTGCAGTAATCCGTCGCGACGATCACGTACCTGTTGCCAGTTCTCATTGCTGGTGGTTTAAATGGCCTGACAAAATCCAGCCCCCATTTCTGGAATGGTTCTAGTGGTAGGACTAGCTGATGCGGCATCCTAGCTTGTTCCGTTGGTTGGCCCATTCGCTGGCATAGATCACACTCTTTCGCATACCGGACTGCATCTTTCAATGTCGTCGGCCACCATAGGCCACTTTGCCATACTTGCCGTCGCATCTCCGGCATAATGGCCTCCGGCGACTCCGCATTGTGCTTCCCGTAGTATTACCTCCTTGTCGTCGTTGCGCACTGATCGTCTCCAGATACCGTCCGCACCTTTGTGGTATAGCGTCCTGTAATAAACATAAGTGTCGGCTTTGTACCGCTAGGCGCTTCCTCTCATCCCAGTTCATCTCCTCCGACGGCAATCCGGTACTCAAAAACTGGTGCATATTAGTTAGCCACTTATCTTCTTGTGCCACCGTTTCATCCGTTGCCATTTTTGTGGTGACTCAAAAAAGCTCTGCATCCGGAAACTCGTCCGGTACTCCGTCACCCGTTTTGTTGGAATCTAACCAGCTTAGATAATCTGCTACCGCATGCTGTATGCCGGGTCGGTGGAATATCTTGAATTTGAACTCCTACAACAGCAAGGTCTACCGGGCCAACTTACCAGTAAGTGACGCTTTGGATACTAGGTAGAGGAGTGCCGAATGATCTACATGGAAGGAGAACTTTCTTCCCAATAAATAATGCCTGAATTTTGTTACACTGTAGATCATTCTTAAAGCTTCCCTTTCTATGGTAGAATAATTCCGTTCCGCTTGGGATAGCTTCCGGCTGGCATAATACACTGGCCGGTACCACCTTGGCTCCGTAAGCTGCATGAGCGCGCTGCCGATTGCGATGTCGGAGGCGTCCACGAACACATGAAACTTTTTACTCCAATACGGAGGCTGCACTACGGTAACTGGTGCTTGTGACAATAACACCTTTAGTGCCCGGTATGCCTTGTCTTCGATGTTGGTCCATTGGAACGGTGTTCGATGTACTGCCGCATGCCGAGGTGTAGCCATGTCTACCAAATATCGGAGCATACGACTATGCCAGCGGATTTGTCCTAGGAAACGACTCAATGCCTTTGCCGTTGCGGGTGCCGGTGCTTCCAGGATTGCTTTCACTTTGTCCGGATCTACAGCAATGCCTTCCTTGCTCACTATATGCCCTAGTAGCGTTCCGCTGGACACTCCAAATACACACTTCGCCGGATTCAGGCTTAGCCGGTACGCCCTACACTTCTCTAGACATAGTCTGAGATGCTGCAAATGATCTTCTTCTCTGCTATAGACAACAAAGTCGTCAAGGAACACTTGCATAAAAGCCAGTATGTATTCGCCAAAGATCTCCATGATGATCCGTTGGAATGTTGCTGGTGCCGTTTTCAGCCCGAACATCATCACCACCGCAACAAACACTCCCCATTCGGTGACGAAAACCGTTTTCTCTTGATCCTCAGGGTGCATCCAGATCTGATTATACCCGCTGAATCCGTCTAAGAAACTGTAGACTTTATGGCTGGAGACGGCATCCAAAACTCCATCCGTAAACGGAAGTGGAAATGCATCCGTTACCGTTGCCGCATTAAGCTTCTGGTAGTTGACACAAACTCTAATTTTGCCGTTCTTTTTTGGTACAACTACGATCAGGCTCAGCCATGTAGATTTCTTTACGGGACGGATGAAGCCAACCCTCAGCAATTTGTCGATCTCCTCCTTGACTTTGGCGGCGTACTTTGGGTTCATTCGGTACCGACGCTGTGCTACCGGCTTGGCGTCTTTGCTCAGATGTATCTGGTGCTGATACAACTGAGGATCCAGCCCTCTCATATCCTCGTAAGACCAGGCAAATACGTCGCGAAACTCGTTGAGGAGTGTAATTATAGCCGTTTTGTTCTCTGCATTCATTTCTTTGGCAATCTGCACCGGTTTTGCCTCCTCCGCCGTTCCTAGATTTACCTCTTCTAATTGGGACGCTTTTACGCGCTGGGATACGGCCATTTCCCTTTCCAACGCCTCATGCGCATGCCGTAACTCCCGGATTGCTTCTTTATCCGGTTCCGTCCGGTTGCAGTAAGTAGGGTGATACCGCTTCGGCGACGTCAATTTCGAATAGGGGTACAATCTTCGGGTTCTCCAGCAAGTACTGCTCTTCTTCTTCGTCTGCTAATCCTTCCAGCATATTGACACACTTCGCATATAACGGTGTCAGATCCTTGCCGGTGCCCTTCCTTGGTTGTGTTGGTACCCGTACCTTCGCTTTTCCCCGTCAGAACGTAATCATATTCCTCCTCCAGTTCTGCTTGATATGTGCCGTCTTTAACCAAGGGCGTCCCAACAATAATGGGCACGCTCCTTGAGCCTGCAACTGGAGAACTACGGCTGATGGCCCCCGATGGTTACTTCCAAGTTCCGTATTAATCTAGTCGGTCGCACCGAGCTTGTGTCCGCCATTTGGAGCCAGAATGGACATGGCTCCCACTCTTGGATTCCAAGAGCATCGCACGTCCGGAGGCTTATTACATTAACGTCAGAGCCTCCGTCTATTATCGTGTAGGGGAGTTCTTTCCCTTTCACAATGGCCGTAACTGCCGAACTGTTGGTGTCCACCACCGCCGGTCCCTCCTCCAAATTTGAGAAGAATGCCGGAGCCGGTGGTGTTCCGCCTGTCATCATGCTGGACTTGAGTCCTTCTGTGAATCTTGGTACTAGCTGCAAGAGTCATCCTAATGGCAGCGTGATTTGGCATTCCTGCAATACCTACCATGTCGCGTTTTCGGACTGACTGCCGTCGGCAAGCTCTTCGGTGTTCTCCTTCTGTTGCGCGAGTTCTGCTACGTTTTGCTCATTGGCCTTTTTCACCCATTCTGTTGCCTGTTTCCGGATGGCCTCTTGTTTCTCCCATTCCGTAGTCTTCCCCTTTGACCTTGTGGTGACCTGCTGGAGGTCTGCGACTTCGGCGACTACCATGTTTACTGCCGGTCGCTTATCATAGCTTTTTGTCGGACATTGATTACTATAATGTCCTTCTTGCCGGCAATAATAACAATATGCTTTCCCGGTGTTGCTGGATTCGGCATTGTTTCCTGTACCCGGTGGAGGACTTGTGGTAACCGCGAGGCTCTGGTCCGGTTGGCTGCTTGAGGCGCCTTTTTCCGGTTCACGTGGGTGGCTCCCGTTTTTGAAATGCCATTTTTTATTAAAGTTCTTTTTGTTGCAGTACCCTTGCCGGGGTTGGTCGTCATACCTCCCGTAATCTTCCCGTCGTTGGTGATACCCGGGGGAGTGATCCCGGTTGTGATGCTCGTACCGTCCATTGTAATCTCGGTACTTGTCATATCTCTTGTACCGGTCATAGTTGTCTCGCCGATTGTCGTACCGGACATCTTGTGGCGGTCGATATCGCTCCTCTCGTCGCCAACGTTCGTCTTCTTCGTCTCGGCTGCTACGTGGCTCGATTTGCCGGACTGGTGGGGCTTGCCGATTCAATAAGTTATATTCGCACTGGTCCATCGTGTGGCTCGTAGATTGGCAGAGTAAGCAGTGCATCCGCATGGTGCACTCCAGTGACGAGTGTCTGGAATTCAAGCAGGTCGTGCATTGGATTGCTTGCCGGAAATGGAGATCCTCATCGGTTGGTAATGCTCGTCGGAGGGCTCCCATTGTTAGCGAAGAGCTCGTTTTCTCCATTTCTCTAACCCGGTCGATGACCTGGTCGACGATGCTTGTGCGAAAGTCGATGACCGTGCATACTGTTCGTAGAGGTTCCCAGAGCGCGACTAAAAATATAGCCCACGTTTCTTCCTCCGGAGGTGCGCAGGTAAGCTGACTGTGCATCCGTTGAAACCAGATGACAAACTGTGGGATGCTCTCCCCGGGGTCCTGCCGAATTGTATAAAATAAGCCCACCATTTCTCGCTGATCCACCTCCTTCTGGAAGAAGTGCAAGAATTTGTCTTTCAGGTCCGCAAATGTGGTGATGGTACTCCGATCCTGCGTCCGATGCCATCTGGCGGCCGATCCTTCCAATGTCACGCCGAATTCAGCTATCTTAGATCGTTCCTCTTCTGCCGCGGTTAACCGTTGTGACACATGGTTCGCTTCCCATGTTTGTTCAAACGCGTGAACATGAGCCTCCGCGTCCGGGTCATCCCGATAATTGGAATACTGGAACTACATGTCTTCATCCGTTGTCGGTACGCGGGCTGGCGGTGTCAATGGTCTTTCCTCTTGTTCCGTCGGCGTCTGAGGTCATTGTCGGTCTTCCTTTGGTGTTGTCGGCTCGACTTCCGGTGTTGGAGGTTTTTGCCGGTGCACTTCTGTCTCCGGAGGTTGCTCCACGACGAGTGTCGGAGGTTCCCGGTCTGCCCACTCTGGTTCCGATATCGGTAAGGTATCCAACTCCTTGTCCTCCGGTCCTCCTGGGGTGTCGTTACTGCTGCGATAGTTCGTATGCGCGCTGTAACCCCCTTCCGAATCTGATTTCAGCGCTAAAAATGCTTCGGATTCGCCTTCTCTTCCGGCCAAGGCCTAGAGAAGGGTTTCCGCTTCTCGGAGGCTGCTTAAGCTGCTGCCTTCGTCCGGGTAGGTGTTTTGTTGCAGACAGAGCGACTCCTCCGCCACTTTCCGGATCACTTTGGAGAATGATCGATCCGTTCAGATTTCTTCCGCTGCTTGCTAGAAAGCCTCTCGCCGCCGTCTCCGTTCAGCAAGTCTTCGTGCTCTCTCCGTAACCGGGTCATTTGTTGGCCTAGTCATCCATTCCTACCACTGTTCACTGCGATTATGCAGGAATCGTGGTCGCCAAAAACTGTGTTATTGCTAGGGCCGGACAACAGCCTAACACAGGGTGTCCACTTAAGACACATCACCAAAGGGTGGTACGGTAGAATGACTTACGCCACAACGCTTAATTAGACCTTAATCGATTACTTAGCCATCCGTAATTAACACCCGTAAGATCTAACAATGAATACAGAACAGTAATCAACACTGGAAGATTAAGACAATAAGCTTTATTAATTATCCGCTCCTCATTACATTGTAATAGGGCCTTTATATAGGTCTCCGGTGCGAAATACAAAACGGTGCCAACCGGCACCTTTATGGGATTGTTCCGGATTCGGATCGGCATACCGATTCCGGTCCGTCCGTCCACATCTTCTCATATATTACTATATATTTTAAGACTACTAATTACATTGTAACAGGGCCTTTATATAGGTCTCCGGTGCGAAATACAAAACGGTGCCAACCGGCACCTTTATGGGATCGTTCCGGATTCGGATCGGCATACCGATTCCGGTCCGTCCGTCCACATCTTCTCATATATTACTATATATTTTAAGACTACTAATTACAACAGTTCCCGAATAAACTATTCCTTTCACACTCTGGTTTGGACCTCCTTAAGCCTTCTTGCCGACCGGTAACAATTTGTCCTGCTTGTCCTTTCTCGCCACTACGCGGACTGGAACGCCGCCTCGCTTCTTTGGGAGCTTCCATATACTTCCGTTCCGTAGGAAGAATCGATATGCTTTCTTCTGGATCCGGTTAGCCTCCTCTCTGGTCCATGCCGCGTTCGGCGTCATTGTCCTAAGGAACCTTCCAATCTGGTGCCACTCCCCGTCGTACTCGCTCTCGTGGAACTCATTAAGCGCCGGAGTGCTCCCTGCCCTTGTCGCTACGTGAGCTGACTCGAAGAAGTCTATGCCGACTTCTTCGTCCTCCAAAACCATGTCGTTCTCGTCATCGAACCGCACTCTAGAAAGCATATCGGCCATGGTGTTATCCTTTCTAGAGATGCGTCGTATCTCCGGATCCCAGGACTTAATGTACGCAATCCACCTGAGCATTGCTAGGTCCGGAGTCGTGCATCCGGAAACCATACCGAGGATCGGTAGGCAGTCCGTCTTGATGATTACTTCTGTCTCGATCAAGTACCCCACAGTTCGCGCTTGACGCCGAAACGATACCCCACAGTTCGCGCTTAACTTAGACGTATCCTCGATGTCGCTCACTGAGAACCTTCGCCCCGAACCGGATCATGAACCGCGTGTCGCTCTCGTCCTCCTGATTGATCACCCACCCTATCTTGGTCGGGTTCGTATCTACGATTACATAGATTGGGGACTCCTTGTCGTAAACCGCTTTCCGGAGAGATGGTGCCGCAGTAAGCACCTCCTTCAGTCTCCGAATCGACTCTGTATGCTCCTTGCCCCATTCGAATTTACGCCCCTTTCTCAGCAGCCCATAGAGTGGATCCGCGATGTGTGCGTAGTGCGGAATCCAGATGTGATAGAATGCACATGCTCCCAAGAACCTCTAGACCTTTGTAACCGACCCGCAATCGTCCTTCATCGCGGACATGGCCTTCACCTTCGCCGGAGACGGTTTCTGGCCGTAAGGCCCGCACAAGTGCCCGACGACTAGGATCTCCGACTTCCCGAAAGTTGACTTCTCTCTGAAGAAGGTGAGCCGCGCACTCTCAAGTCTTTGTAGCACCTTCTCGCAGTCGTTGATGTGGTCCACGATGAATTTCCGGCATCCGTCTGGCCCGATCGATTCGTCTGTATTCCCTACCGGACATCCCTTGATCGAGATGTTGTCCAAGAATGACATGGTGATGTCCAAGACGTAGTCCCTCAGTACCTTGTTCATCGTATTCACCATGTGCGCCACTGAGTTGGTCCCTCCCTGCGGCAGGGTACATATCCGCACTAGGCCGAGAGGAGTCCGCATCGTCGTGATATCCCTGCTCTCTACGGCTAGTTGGAACTGGTCATACCCTAAATATAAATCACCGACCGAATAGATTGAGCTTCCAGCGAAGGCCTCTGCGAACTCGCCGATTGTCGGTCCGATACCTATGTTTCGAATGGTCACCTTGTTGACCGGCTGCAGGTCCTGTATGACGCGTAACGTGCCGTTCTTTTTCAGCAAGGTGAACCACCAATTCGAATACGGGGCACTCGACGACTCGAGGATGCCCATCTCCACTTTCTGTTTCAACAGCTCCATCAACTTCGGGACGTGAGCTCTGGGTACCGGGATTGGTTTGAGATTCCATGGCACATGCGGCACCGAAAATATCACCATCAGTTCTACAATTGTTGGGTCTACGCACCTGATCTCCTACGATGAGAATGCGAAGGCCTTCCTGTGCCTTTTGAGCATCCTCCGCCGACAGTAGGAAGCCACCCCCACCAACCTTGAGCTCCCGTAGCATTATGTCGGTGAACCAGTGTCCTATGCCGGCCGAATTCCGCAAACTTGGGTCGGATGCGACCCCTTCCATCCGCTCCATGCTGCCCTCCGGCAAGGGAGCCGCGACTGGCCTCACCTTCCGGTCTACAATCTTGTACCTTGTATCCACGCGAGTCGTTCGGTCCGACTCGACCCTTTCTACAAAGTCAGCAATGACTTCGTACATCTCCACCGAGCTAACCGGAATCGTCCGGTCTTCACTAAGGCCTTCTTCGACCACACCGCGTAATTCCCCCAAGGTGTCATCAAAGGAGACCACCTCCATGGCGCCGCCAATCTCTTCACCAGGGCCGAGGACACTGCTTCTTTTCCCGGCCGCCCGCTTCTTTTCCCGGCCGTTGATGTCGGCTATAGTACAACCTCCGTTATCGGGGAACCAACATTTCCTATCTATGGTACATGTGTGGGGTTTCTCCGGGGTGTTCGGACTACCGCGGCCCCACGCCTTGATAGCCCTCTCCAAAAATCCCCTCGGCTATCACCGTTGAGGGTCTCGCGGTTACGCTCATGATTCGGCCTCACCGTCAGAAATTCAACGGAGCGTTGCCTGTCCTGGCTCTTCACACGCGCATATGCCGAACCGTTGTCTAGCACCTTCGTTTCTATGCGTGCCGCCGTAATGTACAGTTCGCCGAGTATAACTGGGTGTGAGGATGTCTCCTGCACGAAGAAGTGTTGATCTATCTCGACGTCGCCGATCTTTATGCGTACATTCAGGCATGCACCATGCAGCTCCTCCGTAGTGCACGTCGTCGCGCGTATCTTCCACCCGTGCTTGGTGTTGATAAGCCATTTCCCTTTCTTATAGAAATCCATGGACATCAGGTTGATTTCAGATCCATGGTCTATCAATGCCACCACTAGCTCCAGAACATTCCCGATTCGAACAGGGGTCTCCGTAGTGGCTCTGGCCCAATGCAACTTTGAATAGTGGTTGTCCGCCAACTTGTCCTCTAGGGCCGTGTCTTCTAGGCGTGTTGTCTGCACCTCCACAAGCTTCTCCGGTTCCGGCTCCGTCGAGAGCCGCTTACTCTTTACCAAGTCTACAATGGAGTCGTGGAACTCCTTGGCAATCCCAAGTACCTCCCGTAATGACAACTCCACCTTGTTGTCGAGGATCCGTTCCTCAAGGACCTTTCGTAGGTCCGTCGATCGCTCGATTTCGGTGCTCAGCCGGAAGCCGGCCTGCTTCTTTCTATCTGGCGCGCCGATGTTGGCGGCATCGTTCGGCTTCGGTCCGAACTGGGTCTCATACCATTGTGAGGGACCGGACCCTCCAGCCTTTCCCGCGCGCTTGTCTTCTACCAGAACCTCGTAGTTTTGGCATGCGGCTTCCACGAAGCCGGTCTTCTCTTCAACCGGATCGTCCCACCTGGTGACCTCCCGAATCCGTTGCTCCGCGTGGTCCGCTTCCTCTTTCCTCAGCCGAACCCTGGAGAGACCTTCTAGCACTAGCGGCCAGAATCCGGAGTCTTTCGCCTTCCGGTCCTCGTCGCCCCTGACCCGGATACCCACCGACGCAGAGTAGTGGACGGCCTCTACGTGTCGCGTCGCAGCTTCCTCCATCAACCGCTTCATTCCGCCGCGCCCGATATTCAACTCCAAGGCTTTCCGAGTCTCGCTCGCATGTACCCGCCCATTCCAGAGGTACACCACATTAGTCTTGAGTGGTTCTGCAAAATACGTGCACTCCTTCCATATGTGACCGACCGCGTCACACCACATGCATCGTTGCCCTGCCGGCAGCCTCCGGTCATGAGGTTGTTCGTCGTTGTCTCTCCGGGTCTGCACGACCTGGAGATCCCGCACCATTTGTGTAAACTCTTCTAGAGCTAATCCCCAAGAGAGACCCTTGATCGCGTCGAACGGGCCCGCACCTGACTCCAGCCAAGTTCGAGTCTCATTTTTCCTTACTGATGTCGGCTCCTCGAACTCCCTTGTCGGGACCGGCCTTGCTACTGGTGATCCCTCGCCACTCCATTCACACCCCGTTTGTCGAAACGACTACAGACTTGTTTCACCGCGGCCCAGTCTGTCGTGAGCCCTTCGTTCGTCTCCAATAGGAGACCCACTTTCTCCCGGTCCAATGTGTCCACCGCTTTGATGAACAACAGGACCTGGCTCGTGTCAAGCACAGTTCGGTCCAACGTCGACAACCGAGCGAACCGTTTTTCAAACTCCTAGAGGAGCGCAGACGTGTTCCTCGCCTTTTCGGGGGTCTCCACCCACTCCATGAACTCTCGCTTTGATAGCTGAAACGAGTCATCGAGCCCGTATTTCTCGAGGATCCAACCTTCAAACTCTCCCCAGGTCCGACACCCAGCTTGTACCTCGAACACCTCTGCGTGAATGCTTGGCATCACCACCCGAGGGAAACCGGCCAACCACCTATCTTTCGGAATTTCCCTCATCACCATTTCGGCCCGATAGGCCTCCAAATAACTCGTGGCGTTCCTACCATTGAACCGGCCTATCACGCTGTCGTGAAGAAAACCGCCCACAAGAGGAATCGGAGGAACAAGGCGTGGTAAACGGCTCTACACACACACGAGCGCCAAGAAGTACCTAAGGACGAAGTAGGTACATACGAGGATCCTAGGTGGGTAGATTCGGTTGGTATGCAGTTAATGCCAAACGGCCTCTTGACGGGCTATAAAAGGAAGAGGGAGAATAGAAGTGGGGGATGCGGGGGGCACGGAGAGGACGAAGTGCTGCCGAACCGATTTCGGGGCTTCTCTCTCACTCCCGCTTTCTCTGTCTTCAGCTCCATCGCGTACCTGTGCAGGTTTCGAGGAGGCTTGCGCTGTTCCGTGGAACGCCCCGAGTGCGTCCTGCAGCACCTCAGACCTGTTTTCCCTTTCTGTGCGTCGCGACATACAGGGGTCGGCATCTGTTCGCCGCCCTGTTCGTTTTCGTTAGTATCTATTTCGTGCCCCACCGTGGGTTGTAATACTTTAGTCTGTTATTTTCTTGCATTCATAAGTACATATCTTCGTTGTTGCGTCCATCTGCGTCGGCGTTTGTTTGTGATCTCTGTTTGTTGGGCCGTGTCCCTGTGCAATCTTCGGTTCTGTGTAATCGGGTCTCTCTCTCTCTTACTCCTCTCTCTCTTGCTCTTCGGTCCGAGTCCCCCGTGGTCCCTCCTCCTTTCTGCATGCAAGGGCGTAGCAACCCCGACATCTTGGTGAACCCGACGTGAAAGAGGCGGCAGAAGAGCAGAAGATGAGGGGGTCGGATCTCGCAGAGGCCATGGCTTCGGCCGTGGATCGGATTGTAAACGCGCGCGAGATCACCGGTGCCCTCGACAGAGCTATTGAGGCGGTCGTCGGCACGATCGGCCGGTTCGATGGGAAGGATGCCACGAAGTATTTGGCGTCCTACGGTGCAGAGATGCTGATGCGGGACATTCCGGAAGAAAGGCGTCTTGCCGGATTTCCCCGGGTGGCGATGCCGAGCATCCATGCGGAGGTGCTCGAGGTGCGGACGGAGAGCCGTACCTGGGAGGAGTTCGAAGGTCGGCTCCTAGAGAAATACGGGCTGGACGACGCGCTCCGGCTTTCGAAGCGAAGGTTCATGGAATGGGTCGAGTCCCCGGGGAAGGGAAGAAACGCGTCGGCGCTCCTCCGGGAGTTCGAGGAAAACTTTGCGCGCCTTTCGGCGCTCGACCGAACCATCTTGGACACGAGCCGGGTCTTGCTGTTTGTCAAGTCGGTCGACGAACGGGATCGGGAGCACGTGGGCCTCTTGCTGGAAACCGAAGACGGGCTCACTACCGACTGGGCGGCTGTCAGGAAGGTCTGTGGCCGTTTCGACAAACGGCGAGAATGGGCGGATAACGGTGCAACCGGGTCGGGCTCGGTCGCAGCAAGGAAGCTCGAACCAGCGCCACAGGTGCGAAAGGAAGAGACCCGAGAGTGGTTGGATACCGGTTCGGCTTCGACCGGCGTAGTCAGAGGCTCAACCGGAGGAGCGGCGCTGGAGGAATTGACGAAGGCGATAAAGGACCTCCAAATCGCGCAGGCCCGAAGGGAAGGAGGCGAACCGGCTCGTGACCGACGGCCGGCGGCAGGAAACAGGTGCATGTGGTGCGATGAGGTCGGCCACATTCGGAAGGACTGCGGCGACTTCGCGGAGGCGCTGAGGAACAGGGTGGTGTACCTGTGGGAAGGACGGGTGCATGCCAGCGACACCCGAAGGGCCCTGAGCCGAAACGACGGAAAGGGTGGTATGAAAAGGTTGATGGAAGAGGCGGCGGCCCGACACGCGGAAACCGTTCACTACTCGGCGTCGGCCGGCATTCGAGTCGGGGGCGGCGAGGCCCGAAGGGAAAGCAAAGCCGGATTCTGGCCAACGATGCTGGAAGGCCTTGCCGGTGCAAGGCTTAAAGGGGAGGAATCGGACCGTGCGGAGAAACGGGTACGGGAGATGACCGGGTGGAGCGACCCGGTCGAGGAAAGGACGGGCTTCGTGGAAGCCGCTTGCCAGAACTACGAGGCTCTGGTAGAAGAGAAGCGGGTGGGGAGACCCGGGACGACCGGGCCCTCACAACGATACGAGACCCGGTCCGGGCCACGACGGGACGAAGCCGGCGGGGCCGGTACGCAAGATAAACCCCAGAAGGGCGGGTACCGTCTGGGGACGGAGATAGAAAGGACCACGGACTTACGAAAGGTCCTGGAGGAACGGATCCTCGACAGCAAGGTGGAGCTGTCGTTACGAGAGGTGCTGGGAATTGCCAAGAAGGAGTTCCACGACTCCATCGTGGACTTGGTGAAACGGAAGAGGCTGTCGACGGAGACAGAACCGGAAAGACCGGTGGAAGTGCGGACGACGCACCTAGACGACATGGCGCTGGGAGACGAGTGGGCGGGAAGCCACTATTCGAGACCGCACTGGGCCCGAGCGACCACGGAAACCCCAGTGAAGATCGGCGATGTCCAGGAACCGGTGATAGCTTTGGTAGACCACGGATCGGAGATCAATTTGATGTCCATGGACTTCTATAAGAAGGGCAAATGGCCGATCAACACCAAGCACGGGTGGAAAATAAGGGCAGCAACGCGCGCCACCGAGGAACTGCACGGGGCCTGTCCGAATGTGCGAGTCAAGATCGGCGACGTCGAGATTGACCAGCACTTCTTCGTGCAGGAGTCGTCTTCGCATCCGGTCATTCTGGGAGAGCCGTACATCACGGCGGCGCGAATGGAGACCAAAGTGCTGGACAATGGTTCGGCCTACGCAAGGGTCAAAAGCCAAGACGGGCGCCATTCGGTCCAGTTTCTGACGGTACGGCCGAACCACGAACGTAACCGCGATTCCCTCGGTTCCGAAAACCGAGAGGATTTTTAGAGAGGGCTGCCAAGGCGTGGGGCCGCGACAGTCCGGACACCCCGGGAAAACCCCACACCTGTACGATAAAACCAAAGAAACCTTGTACCATAGGTAGGGAATTTTTGTTCTCCGACAGCGGAGCGTGTACGATAGTCGGCATCGGCGGCCGAGAGAAGACAAAGGCGGAGGGGAGACTTCGAGCGTGCGGAGTTCTCGGCCCTGACGAGGAAATCAACGGAGCCGTGGAGGCGGTCTCATTCGACGACACCTTGGGAATGCTGGGAAAGGTAGTCGAAGAAGGCCTTAACGAAGACCGGACGATACCGGTGTGTTCCGAGGAGATGTACGGAGTCATCGCGGACTTCGGTCGAGGGCTCGAGTCAGTTCGGACGGCCCACGTAAGCACCAAGTACAAGACTGTGGACCGGAAGGTAAGGCCAGTCGCGGCACCCTTACCGGAGGACAGCGCGTCGAGAATCAAAGGGGTTGCATCGGACCCTAGTCTACGAGATCCGGCCTGCATAGGACACACCTTCACCGACGAGACGCTCCGAGAGCTCAAAATCGGTGGGGGCGGGTTCCTACTGCCGGCGGAGGAAGACCGGTTTCGGAGAATGCTCGGAAGGCACGGGAAAGCCTTCGCATTCTCGCCGGAGGAAATCGGGTGCGTTGACCCGACGATCGTGGAGCCGATGGTGATATTCACGGTACCGCATGTACCATGGAATCTCAAGCCAATCCCGGTTCCGAGAGCTCACATCCCGAAGTTGATGGAGCTGCTGAGGCAGAAAGTTGATATGGGAATTCTCGAGCCGTCGAGAGCCCCATATTCGAATCGATGGTTTACCGTACCGAAGAAAAACGGTTCGTTGCGCTTCATCCAGGACCTGCAGCCGGTCAATCGAGTGACCATTCGGAACGCAGGGATCGGACCGACCATAGACGAGTTCGCGGAGGCCTTCGCCGGAAGGTCAATTTACTCGGTCGGGGATCTATACTCAGGGTACGACCAGTTCCAGCTAGCCGTGGAGAGCAGAGACATTACGACGATGCGAACTCCCCTCGGCCTAGTTCGGATGTGTACACTGCCGCAAGGAGGGACCAACTCGGTGGCCCACATGGTGAATGCGATGAACAAGGTTCTGAGGGACTGTATCCCGGACATCACCATGCCGTTTCTGGACGACATCCCGATCAAGGGATGCCCGGTGGAAGAAAAGGACGAGACGATCGGGCCGGACGGATGCCGGCGATTCGTGGCGACGCACATCGACGACTGCGAGAAGGTGCTGCAAAGGCTAGAGGATGCGAGACTCACCTTCTCCGGGGAGAAGTCGGCCTTCGGGCAGTCAGAAATCATGGTGGTCGGACACCTGTGCGGACCATATGGCCGGAAACCGTCTCCGGCAAAGGTAGAAGCCATCTCCGCGATGAAGCCCGACTGCAGCTCGGTCACGGAAGTACGGAGATTCCTGGGGGCATGCGCGTTCTACCACATATGGATCCCGCATTACGCACACGTCGCGGAGCCACTGTACGGGTTGCTGAAAAAGGGGCGAAGGTTCGAATGGCTAGACGAGCACGCGGAATCGGTCCGGAAGCTGAAAGAGGCCCTTGCGGCGGCACCGGCACTCCGGAAGGCGGTATACGGGAAGGGTACCCCGGTATTCATAACGGTGGATACCAGTCCGACCGGGATCGGATGGGTCGTGAACCAGGAAGACGAGGACGGCGATCGGTTTCCGATCCGATTCGGCGCGAAAGTCCTCAGTGAACGGCAGCGAGGATACGCCCAGGTTAAACGCGAACTCTGGGGTATTGTTTCGGCGGTTAAGGCCGACAAAGACTACCTGATAGGGACAGAAGTGATCATCGAGACGGATTGCCTGCCGATTCTCGGTATGGTTTCCGGATGCGCGACTCCGGACCTGGCGATGCTCAGGTGGATAGCGTACATCAAGTCCCTGGACCCGGAAATACGACACATTTCCGGAAAAGACAACGCCATGGCCGACATGCTTTCGAGGGCGAGGTTCGACGACGAGGGCGGCATGGTTTCGGAAGACGAAGAAGTCGGCGTGGATTTCTTCGAGGCAGCATACGTAACGACCGACGGGATGAGCACTCCGGCGCTTAACGAGTTCGACGCGAGCAAGTACGACGGGGAGTGGCTGCAGATCGGCGGGTTTTTGAAGACAATGACGCCCGATGCGTCATGGACGAAGGACGAGGCCAACCGGATCCGGAAGAAAGCATATCGATTCTTTCTCCGAGATGGGCATTTGTGGAAGCACCCGAAGAAGAGGGACGGCGCTCCGCTCCGGGTGGTGGCGATGAAGGAAGAACAGGAGGAGCTGCTGACGGCCTACCACGACAGCCCTTGGGCTGGACACCGTGGGACATGGGCTACGTTTGAGAAACTGAAGGGGAAGTATTGGTGGTCGGGGCAGTACCGGGACGTGCATCGGTTCGTGACAACTTGCGAGAGCTGTCAGATGCACTCCATAGTCCGACATCGGGACGAGCTTCACCCCACGTACCCCCCGACCATCCACTTCAAATGGATGGTAGATCTGGTGACGATGCCAATGGGGGTAGGACAGATGCGGTACCTGGTCCTAGCGCGGGAGGATCTGACGAACCAGGTGGAAGGCCGGGCCCTTCCGAACAAAACGACCACGGCCGTATGCCGGTTCCTAATCGAGGACGTGATATGCCGGTACGGGTGCGTCGGGAAGATCGTGGCTGATCGAGGGGAGTTGGACACCGAAGAAGCCGCGGAGCTGTTCGACCGGCTCGGAGTTAAGCTCTCGCTCACCACTGCGTACAATCCGGAGGCAAATGGGAAGGTGGAGCGCGGACACGGGCCGATCGTCAAGGCGTTGGTTCGGGCATGCGGAGGCCAAGTCGGTAACTGGCCGCGGCTGCTACCTTATGCTTTGTGGGCAGACCGGACCACGCACAGTTCGGTAACCGGGTACATGCCGACGGAGCTCATGTTCGGCCAGAAGCCGATCATGCCAATGGAACGGACGATCCCCTCATGGGCAACGGTCGATTGGAGGGACGAGATGAGCCGGGAGGAGTTGTTGGCCGCGCGTATACGACAACTCGAGCGGAGACCGGAGGACGTGGAACTGGCTACGGAGAGGCTCCGGGTGGCGAGGGCAAAGAACAAAGCCAGGTTCGACCGAACGCACCGGCTCCGACCGAAGAAAATCGAAGAAGGTGACTGGGTGCTCGTCTACGACAGCAGCCTCGACAACCAGCACCGAGCCACACGGAAGTTCGCACGAAGGTGGTTTGGGCCTTACGCGGTACGGAGCGCCAATGGCAACGGGACATATCACCTGGCGGAACTCGACGGTACGAGAATAGCGATACCCGTGGCCGGGAAGAGGATCAAAGCTTTCAAGAAGCGGCACGACGACGAACCCGACCCGATTCTCCTGGACAGCAGCGACGACCGATCCGAGGCCGAGGAAGGGCCGGCAGGCGAAGAGTAAAGGCGGGCCGGTTTTCTCCGTGCCAACTTAATTTGGCGCATGCCGGTGGATGCGCGGTTAGGTGGGGGCGGATGTCGTGAAGAAAACCGCCCACAAGAGGAATCGGAGGAACAAGGCGTGGTAAACGGCTCTACACACACACGAGCGCCAAGAAGTACCTAAGGACGAAGTAGGTACATACGAGGATCCTAGGTGGGTAGATTCGGTTGGTATGCAGTTAATGCCAAACGGCCTCTTGACGGGCTATAAAAGGAAGAGGGAGAATAGAAGTGGGGGATGCGGGGGGCACGGAGAGGACGAAGTGCTGCCGAACCGATTTCGGGGCTTCTCTCTCACTCCCGCTTTCTCTGTCTTCAGCTCCATCGCGTACCTGTGCAGGTTTCGAGGAGGCTTGCGCTGTTCCGTGGAACGCCCCGAGTGCGTCCTGCAGCACCTCAGACCTGTTTTCCCTTTCTGTGCGTCGCGACATACAGGGGTCGGCATCTGTTCGCCGCCCTGTTCGTTTTCGTTAGTATCTATTTCGTGCCCCACCGTGGGTTGTAATACTTTAGTCTGTTATTTTCTTGCATTCATAAGTACATATCTTCGTTGTTGCGTCCATCTGCGTCGGCGTTTGTTTGTGATCTCTGTTTGTTGGGCCGTGTCCCTGTGCAATCTTCGGTTCTGTGTAATCGGGTCTCTCTCTCTCTTACTCCTCTCTCTCTTGCTCTTCGGTCCGAGTCCCCCGTGGTCCCTCCTCCTTTCTGCACGCAAGGGCGTAGCAACCCCGACAACGCTGACAATCGCTTCAATGGCCCTGTCAAGGGCGCTTGTGCCCTCGCGAGAGCTTACTATTCGATCAACCGTTGCCGCCATGGCTTCGGCGAGCTCCGATCCCCTCATCTTCAACTCCTCTGCGGCCTTGTTTCACGTCGGGTTCACCAAATTAATGTCGTGTAGTTCTGCTCACGCGGTGTCGTAGTGTAGGTTGCACACTATGTGGAAATTATATTTTTGTCCCTCCGGATAGAGAATGGAGTGCTTGGTGAGAACCGGAAGAAAACGGCATACCGGCAAGGAGGAAAACGGCATACCGGCAAGGAAGAAAACGGCATACCGGCAAGGAAGAGCCGGATAAAGAGACATAAATGTAAAATAAAAGAAATACTCACTATTGCGCAAGGCGTGATTCGAACTCTACACCTCCACGTTGACAAACCCCAACCTTACCATTACATTAACTTATCTTAAGTGTTTTAAATATAGATTTAATACGTATAAGACCTTTATTTATGCATACCTTTATTAAAAGGTAAATCGTGTATTTTTTTAATATATGAAAAAGAAAATACACGAGACACTAAAAATAACTCATGCACATCTAGCGTGCATGAGCCCTATACTTAGGAAATAAAATAAAAAAAAAAACATCACATGCACATTTAGTGTGCATGAACATATTAGAAAAAGCATGTAGCTATGCTTAGTCTCTCCCATCACTATATAAGGACGGGGAGCACATTGTAGTTGTTGTTGATTATTTGGATTAAGTATTAATCAATACAAAAATTATTCGTGGGATTCACGATTTATACATCTACTTCTCTCTTAACACCCTAAGTACCAATTAATATAGTATACTCGTGTGATTCACGAGTTTCTTATCTTTCTCTTTGCTATTTACTCATTATTAATCTCTATCTCACGAACTTCTTTCTCCTAGTCCAAGACCTCTGTGGTTCCCACCCGACTCACGCAACGATCCGGAGCCGAAAGGCACGACACAGTTGGTGAACCCGACGTGAAGACGGGTGGCAAGGAGATGGAGGCTCAACAAGCTAACAATATGATGGCGATGTTCGAACGGATGCTTCAAGAACAACGCACGATGTCGGAGATTTCGGCATCAGTAGAGCGGCTCGTGCAACGCAACGGGCAATTTAATGGTAAGGATGTGTCGCGATATTTGCAGGACTACAAGGCGGAGATGCTCCGGTGCCGGGCTTCGGAAGGACTGCAAGTGACATCCTTTAACCGGGTGGCGACCGACGGGCTTCAAGGGAGTATCCACGGGTTGCAACAACAAAATCCGACGTGGGTAGCATTCGAAGAGGCGTTAAAGACCACGTTTGCCATCGAGGACTCCTCCAAGGCAACGCGGAGGGGATTCGAGGATTGGGTGGAAACGTCAGGTAAGGGGCTGAAGGTCCTCGAAGTGTTTTCGACATTCGAAAGTCGGTTCGGGAGGTTGTCCGCGAGAGATCAAACTATTCTTGCACCGGACAAAGTCATCATGTTTTTGCGAGCTGTGGACGTCCGGGACCGGAAAGATCTCGGAGTGCTTCTTGAGGACACGACCACCGAAAGCGGCCTCACCGAAACATGGGAAAGCGTGCGGGATATCGTCGCGCGGTACACGAAGAGGGGGCAATGGCTTGCCAACGAAGAAAAGAGGGTTTCGGAACCGATTCCGAAACCGAGAACGGGACTGGAAGACCATCAACCGAGGGCTCGGGAGATTACGGCCGAGAAGGGAGTCGACGCGTCTACGGTGGAGCAGCTGCTAAAGGAGATGGAAAATCTAAAGATCGCGATGGTGAAGAAGTCGGATGACCGCCCCACAAGCTCCAAATATACGGATCGACGGTGCATATGGTGCGATAGCGCCGAACACGATCGGAGGGATTGCGACGACCATAAGGAGGCGCTACGACGGGATCTCATCTACTACGAGGGAAACCGGATTCATTCGATGGACTCTCGGAAGCCACTCCGACCGAACTTCCGGAAAGGCGGCATGAAGAAGGTGCTCGAGGAGGAGTTAGCGGCAAGAAGCAACTATGCGACAACCGCGGGAATATGTGTCGGGGAGTCAACGGGAGCGAAGGCGTCTTTCTGGCCGGAGGTGCTAGGAAACACCGAGAAAACCGACTCCAACGATATCCGAAACACCGCGGAAGGCGTCCGGGAAGCTACGGGATGGGAGTGCCCTGTCGACAAGAATAGCATATACGCCCTGTGTCAATTACATGAGGTGTATGTGGACGAGAAACGACGGCGCACGGAGGATGCGGCCGGACCATCGAAGATACCGGAAAGCTGGAACTCCGGAGGTAAGGGAAAAGAAAAGGCGACTCCGGCATTCAAGCTCGCCTCAGACATAGAACAACAAACCGACTTGAAAAGAGTGTTCGAGGAAAGAATCTTGGATAGCCGGGTAGATTTTTCGCTGCGGGAACTACTCGGAATAGCGAAGAAGGAGTTTCACGATCTTCTCGTGGATCTCGTGAAAAGGAAGAGACAAAGTACGGAGGAAAATGCTCCAAGGGTGAATGCAAATACCGTTTCAATGAACGACACCGAAGTGGAAGGCGAAATTCCGAACTCCCACTATACAAGGCCACACTGGGCACGTGCGACTACGGAGACTCCGGTCCGAATCGGCAACATCAAAGAACCCGTGCTAGCATTGATTGATCACGGATCGGAGATCAACTTGATGTCCAAGGAGTTCTACCGAAAGGGGAAGTGGCCTATAAACACCAACCATGGATGGAAGATTCGGGCAGCCACGAAAACGACAGAAGACCTATTTGCGGCTTGTCCGGATGTGACGGTAAAGATCGGGGATGTCGAAATTGACCAAAATTTCTTTGTGCAGGATGAGGTTTCACATTCTGTCATCCTCGGCCAACCCTTTATCACGGCTTCACGGATGGAGACGAAGGTGCTCGATAGTGGTGCGGCTTTTGCGCGAATTCGGAGCCAAAACGGAGGGAAATCCGTCCAATTCCTAACGGTGCTGGCAAATCACGAAAGGAACAAGAGGGAACTCTTGTCCCAAGTGAGAATGGATTTTTAAAGCGGACTGTTGCGGAGTGGGGAAGTGATAGTCCGAGAAGCCCTGATACCCCACACAGGAAGAAAACTCTCGGAGCAAAACAAGTACGAATCGGCCCGGATGGGGCATCTACGTACACGGTCGTAACCGGAGGAATGAAGAAACAATACCGACAAGTGGAGGATAAGTTACGGTCGGCATCAATAATAAAAGAAGACGAAGAAATCGTGGGAGTGATCGAGGAAGTGTTCTATGGGAATACACTACAACGGCTTGAAGAGCTTGCGGAAGATAAAAGCCAAGGGAACCGGGTAGTCCCGGTGGAATCGGTCGAGATGTACGAGATCGTTGCGAAAATGGGGCCGGATGCGCTCCGCAAAGAAGAAGCAATGGTAAGTACGAAATACAAGACCGTGGAGAAGAAGGTGAAACCGGCCGCGGGACCACTACCCGCCGATAGCGAACAAAAGAAGAAAGAAGTCTCGGGAGATCCGACACTTCGGAAGTCCGTGGATATCGGACATGCCTTCACAGATGAGACCCGGAAGAAACTTCGGATCGGTGGAGGTGGGTTCCTCTTACAAGAAGAAGAAAAACGGTTTCAAGAGATGTTGGAGCAACATGGCAAAGCATTCGCGTTCACATCGAGGGAGATCGGATGCATTGATCCAAAGATAGTGGAGCCGATGGTGATTTTCACGATTGATCATGTACCGTGGAACCTGAAGCCGATTCCGGTGCCACGGGCGCATATTCCGAAAGTCATCGACTTGCTCAAGGAGAAGGTGGCGATGGGGATTCTAGAGCCATCAAGTGCTCCGTACTCAAATCGATGGTTTACGGTTCCGAAGAAGAATGGGTCACTCCGATTCATCCAAGACTTGCAACCGGTGAACAAGGTCACGATCCGGAACTCGGGAGTCGGTCCGATAGTGGACGAATTCGCGGAAGCTTTTGCCGGACGTGCGATATACTCCATCGGGGACCTATACTCGGGGTATGACCAATTCCAACTAGCCGTGGAGAGCCGAGACATCACTACCATGCGGACACCGATAGGACTAGTTCGAATGTGCACACTACCACAAGGAGCGACAAACTCGGTTGCACATATGATGAACGCGATGAACAAGGTGCTTCGAGATTGCATCCCGGAGATAACGATGCCGTTTCTAGATGACATTCCGATGAAAGGATGCGCGGTGGAAGAAAAAGATGAGACTATGGATGATCGGGGATGCCGAAAGTTCGTGGTCGACCATATTCATGATTGCGAGAAAGTGTTGCGAAACCTAGAAGATGTGCACCTAACACTTTCCGGGGAGAAATCGGCATTCGGGCAAGAAGAAATATTGGTGGTCGGACATCTATGTGGACCCTACGGCCGAAGACCGTCACCAACAAAGATCGATGCGATTCAAGCTATGACGGAAGTATGTGAGTCAACATCGGAAGTCCGAAGGTTTCTGGGTGCGTGTGCATTCTATCACATATGGATTCCGCACTATGCACATATAGCGGACCCGCTCTATCACTTGTTGCGGAAAGGTAAGAAATTCGAGTGGAAACCGGAACACACTAAAGCCATGAGGAAGCTCAAGAAGACACTATGGAGGGCGGAATCACTTAAGAAGCCAAGCTACGAGCGGCCAATCATAGTAACGGTTGATACAAGTCCAACCGGTATCGGGTGGGTCATCAATCAAGCCGACTCGGATGGTTCGCGGTATCCGATCCGATTTGGAGCAAAGGTCCTCAACGAAAGGCAACGCGGATATGCACAAGTCAAAAGAGAATTGTGGGGAGTCGTGTCGGCGATAAAATCGGATCGGGATTATTTGATCGGAGCTGAAGTGGTGATCGAGACGGATTGTCTTCCGATACTCGGGATGATGCGGTGTTGTACAATACCGGATGTGGCTATGCTAAGGTGGATTGCATATGTCAAGTCACTTAATCCGGAGGTTCGACACATCTCGGGGAAGGACAACGCGGTAGCGGACATGTTATCGAGGGCGCGGTTTGAAGACGACATAACCGAATCAGATAATGAAGAAGTTTCCGAAGACTACTTCACGTCAGAACACATATGCCGAGTGAACGTGATCCAAGAATTCCGGGAAGAAGAATACGAGGGGGAAACCTTGATGATCGGGAAGATGCTACAAGAGGTCGAGGATTCAACCAATGATAAAGAAAGGAGAGCCGAGATCCGAAGGAAGAAGAGGCAAGTCCAAAAGTTCTTCTTGGAAAACGGTTTAATATGGAGGACGCCGAAAAGACCGGATGGGATACCACTTCGAGTAGTCGGGACGAAAGAGCAACGAAACCGGATAATGTCCGAGTTCCACGAATCCGATTGGGCTGGACATCGAGGAACATGGGCAACTTTTGTGAAAATCAAGCAAAGATATTGGTGGAAGAACATGTATAAAGATGTCGCGGAGTTCACAGAAAGCTGCGAGAAATGTCAAGTCTACTCCGGGGTCCGACACCGAGATGAGCTGCATCCGACATTCTCACCGACAATCAACTTCAAGTGGATGGTCGACATTGTAGCTATGCCAACCGGGATTGGACAAAAGAAATACTTGGTGTTAGCTCGAGAAGATCTCACAAACCAAGTTGAAGGTCGAGCGCTTCGGAGGAAAACGTGTGCCGCGGTGTGCCAATTTCTTTTGGAAGAAGTGTTTTGTAGGTACGGCTGCGTAGGACAAGTGATTGCGGACCGGGGAGAACTCGACTCGGACAAAGCTAGGGGATTCTTCGCCAAACATGGAGTTCGGTTAACGTTGACAACGGCCTACAATCCGGAGGCCAACGGGAAGATCGAACGAGGACATAGTCCGATCGTGAAAGCACTTGCGAAGGCATGCGACGGAAGGGTGAAGGATTGGCCACAAATGCTTCCGTATGCACTATGGGCGGATCGGACGACGCATAGCTCCGTGACCGGTTACATGCCGGCAGAACTCATGACCGGACAAGCACCGGTAATGCCAACGGAAACCGCAATCGCGACATGGGCAATACTACCGTGGAAGGAAGAGATGAGCCGGGAAGAACTACTAGCGGTCCGGATACGACAACTAGAGGGAAGACCGAAAGATGTAGCGGAAGCGTCACGCCGACAACAAGAAGCACGGTTCCGGAACAAAAGCCGGTTCGACACAAAGCACCGACTACGACCGAGGAGGATTGAAGAAGGAGATTGGGTGATCGTCTATGATAGTAGCTTGGACCATCAACATACAACGATGCGGAAATTCGCGAAAAGGTGGTTCGGGCCGTACGAGGTTCGGAAGGTCTTCGACAACGGGACGTACCGACTGTCCGAGTTGGATGGAACAATACTACGAGTGCCTATAGCCGGGAAGCGGGTGAAGATTTTCAAGAAGCGGACCGACGACAAACCTTATGTGATCCAAGTCGAGGCCGACAACGAGGAGCAATCGGACGATGACCACAATGATACGGGAAGCGAAGAAAGTGGATTACAACTCATAGTCGACATAAGGGGAGAATCGGAGGAAGCTTCGGATGAAGACGGATACGAAGAATCAAGAACTTCGGCACATACCGGAGGATGTGCGGGTTTGGAGGGGGCGAGTGTCGTAGTGTAGGTTGCACACTATGTGGAAATTATATTTTTGTCCCTCCGGATAGAGAATGGAGTGCTTGGTGAGAACCGGAAGAAAACGGCATACCGGCAAGGAGGAAAACGGCATACCGGCAAGGAAGAGCCGGATAAAGAGACATAAATGTAAAATAAAGGAAATACTCACTATTGCACAAGGCGTGATTCGAACTCTGCACCTCCACGTTGACAAACCCCAACCTTACCATTACATTAACTTATCTTAAGTGTTTTAAATATTGATTTAATACGTATAAGACCTTTATTTATGCATACCTTTATTAAAAGGTAAATCGTGTATTTTTTTAATATATGAAAAAGAAAAAACACGAGACACTAAAAATAACTCATGCACATCTAGCGTGCATGAGCCCTATACTTAGGAAATAAATAAATAAAAAAAACATCACATGCACATTTAGTGTGCATGAACATATTAGAAAAAGCATGTAGCTATGCTTAGTCTCTCCCATCACTATATAAGGACGGGGAGCACATTGTAGTTGTTGTTGATTATTTGGATTAAGTATTAATCAATACAAAAATTATTCGTGGGATTCACGATTTATACATCTACTTCTCTCTTAACACCCTAAGTACCAATTAATATAGTATACTCGTGTGATTCACGAGTTTCTTATCTTTCTCTTTGCTATTTACTCATTATTAATCTCTATCTCACGAACTTCTTTCTCCTAGTCCAAGACCTCTGTGGTTCCCACCCGACTCACGCAACGATCCGGAGCCGAAAGGCACGACAGCGGGAGAAACTAAGGCGGGACCGCGAGGGTCTTGGACCGAGGGGTTTAAGAGATCAAAAGAGAGAGAGAGAGAGAGAGATACGCGAGCGTATCGCTGGTTAGGCCTACTCGTTGCCGACAATGTTACTAGCTGAATAAGACCTGAACGCTTATAGTCTCCGTACCTGATACACGCTCATCGGACAAGGTAGAGGGAACTCACGAGAAGAACACAAAGAGAGAGAAAACAAAAGTTTGAATTCAATAACTAACAAGGTTACAATGTATGCAAGATTACAACCGACAAGCCGACAACAAACCCAACACAGAGAACCCATGCACACACACACGACACAGAGAACACATGGTGGAGCCTCTACTGGAAGCACACGGGCTTACACACAGTAGAGGCAACCGACCCAGAAACAATGGAGATCAACGATAGAGGAGGAGAGAGCTCGATACCCAGTCCGACAACACCTCGTCCTCGCCAAAACGCGATCCATTATTCTTCTTCTCCCCTCCCTTTTATAGGTCGCCGAGGAGGCCGTTACATCAAAACACATCAACTTTATTCTCTGTCCCTTCGGACAGGATACGCATTGATTTTCTAGCTAATAAATATGTCATACCTAGTATATTTACATCAACCGTCCTATTCCTAGTTATGTACAATGTATTAATTCACGCACACTCGTGAAAGGGCAGGTTCACGCCTTTAATTCCTTGATTCCTCTTAGGGCCGGTTTTCTTCACGACAACGTTATAGTAAATCTCCATGGGGTGCACCAATTCTTTTGGTTAAAAAGAAAGAGGGCACATGGCGTATGTGTATTAATTACCGATGCTTGGATAAAGTGACAATCAAGAATTTGTATCCATTGCCCCGGGCTGACGATCTAGTTGACCGTCTCCAGGGAGCTCGAATTTTACGAAACTTGATCTTCGTACTGACTACCATCAAATTCGTATAAGTGAGGACGATGTTCCTAAAACGGCATTTCGTACGCGCTATGGCCATTATGCGTTTTTGGTTATGCCTTTTGGTTTGACCAATGCTCCGGCTACATTTCAACAAGAAATGAATGACATTTTCCGAGAACAACTTGGAAAATTTGTCGTTATTTTCTTGAATGAGATTTTAGTTTATAGTCATACATTACAAGAACATGCTAAACATGTCCGCTTTGTTTTACAAACATTGCGTGACAAACAGTTTTATGCGAAGATCTCAAAATGTGAGTTCTTCAAGAAATCAATTACTTATCTTGGACATCTCATAACCAAACGAGGAGTTGAAATTGATCCTTCTTGCATCGAGAAAATCAAGCTTTGGCCCACTCTTCGGAATATTCGAGAAGTTTGATCATTCCTTGGTTTTGTTGGGTTTTTGCGAAAATCCCTTCGTAATTACTCCAAATTGACGACGTTGTTTACTGATCTTTTAAAAGGTCAAACGTGTAAGTCTACAAAACCTATTGTCTGGAATGCTACACTAGACCTCGCCTTTAAGGAACTCAAGGACCTGGTGTGCAAGCCTCCTTCACTTCTTTTACCTGATCCTTCAAAACCTTTTGAGGTTGAAACCGATGCAAAGAGATTATGCTATAGGTGTTGTCTTATATCAAGATGGTAAACCAATAACATTCGAGAGTAAGAAACTTGATTCTGCTCAATGTCGGTATACTGTTCAAGAAAAGGAATTCTTTGTAGTTATACATGCGCTCAAAACATGGCGCCATTATCTTTATGGAAATCGGTTTGTGGTAACTACGGACCACGAGTCCTTGAAATATTTTTGTGACCAACAAGACCTGAAAGGTCGTAAGGCACGATGGGCTGATCTCATCCAGGACTTTGATTTTTCCATACGATATTGTAAAGGTTCCATGAACACTGTCGTCGATGCACTAAGTCGCATCCGTGAAGTTAACATGCTTAGCTTCACTGAAATATCATCAAATCTTTATGATCACCTTTGAGGAAAGTATCCTGATGACAGTTATTTTGCAAAATACTGGGCAAGAGTTGAGTCTGGAATAGACACCACCACATCCTCGAAGCAATACTTCCACATTGCTAACGGTCTGCTCTACCGTAATGGGAAGGTTTGTGTTCCAGATTTACCCGAGGTAAAAAAGGGGATTCTTTTTTAATGCCATGATGCACCCTCAGCAGGGCACCCTGGAATACATCTCACACTCGTTCTCATCTCCACTCAATTCTATTGGCCTAAGATGCGCCCTGACATACATAGTTATGTGACTAAATGTCACCAATGTCAGGTTAACAAAGCCGAGTGACTTAAAGTCGCAAGACTTTTACATCCCTTGGACATTCCCAATAATAAGTGGGAAAGTATATCCATGGATTTTATTGTTAACCTTCCTCGCACCCAAAAAGGCCATGATGCCATCTGGGTTGTGGTTGAAAGACTAACTAAAATGGCCAGATTTATTGGTACTAAAACCGCGGTAACAGCTCTTAAATTGGCTTACCAATTCGTTGACGAGTTATTTTGTTTTTATGGGTTACCGATGGATATCGTGAGTGATCGAGATCCAAAATTTACTAGTGACTTCTAGACGCAAGTCTTTAAGAAGTTATAAACTACGTTGAGCATGAACTCCACGGATCATCCTCAATCCGATGGACAAACAGAACGAGTAAATCAAATTATTGAGGATATGCTTCGAGTATACATATAGTCCTTTTATGTTGATGTATGGTTTTCAGCCACGAGCCCCGATTGATGTTAATATACATCATGATGAGTTGCGAAGTACACAAAACTTTCTTCGGGATATGTAAGATATGTTGTATATTGCACGAGATAATATAAAAACAGCTCAAGATAGAGCTCGTTTTTATGCCGATCATAATAGGCAACCTCGTGTATTCAACCCTGGACAGAACGTATTTTTACGTGTACCTCACAATTCTAAGACATTGTCTAAGGGTAAGTGCACTAAGTTAGCCCCACTGTTTTGTGGACCTTTTACACTCCTCAAACGCATTGGGTCATCAGCCTATCGTCTCGCTCTTCCCGAAGGTGTTGAAATTCATCCAGTTTTTCATGTGAGTCGTCTAATAGAACTTCTAGGTTCTGGCGACAATACAGTTGTTACAACTGAAACTACAATTACTTCTGAAGAATTATCTTCTAAACCACATGTACCAGAAAGAATTCTCGATGTTAAAACAAAAAACTTACGTACTAAAGAAATCTGAGAATTTAAAATAAAATGGATGGATAAATCAATAAAAGATGCCACATGGGAACGCGGAAATTCTCTCAGAACTAACTTCCCTAACTTTCCATTGCAAGAGTGCAATGTTTTAAAGAGGGGGAGTATGTTACGGGCATGACCATATAATATCCCGTGGTGAGAATTTACCGTAGTATTCTATACACATGGATAAGTGTGAGGGTTAAACGAGAGTGTAAAGAAAGGGAGGATTACTTTTAATCCTTGGGATTGAGACAACCCAATAGGCTAAGTGTGAACTTCCATGGGGGCCTTGGGTATCGCTATAAATAAGAGGCCTAGCTACCCTCATTTCGGCATCTTGTTGACTACGTCGAGACTCTGTCTTGTGGTGGATCAACTCTTGTAGCGAGCGCGCCAGCACCAGGTACGACTCGACGCCACGGCAGTGGTATGGGACGCCGATCGAGGCTCAAGTCCATCTCGATCCCTTCGCTCGGGGGTGGTCGGGTGGATCGGCACCCTTATTTCTCTCTCTCCTTTCTATCTATTTGTCTATATTCTATCCTTATCTAATGCTTACATTAGTTCATGTCTCTAATAGGGAGGGAGGGAGAGAAAAAAAGAAAGAAGGAGAAAATTAAGAACGAACAAAGGCGGCAGCAACGAGAGGAGAGATGGAGAGAAGGAAAGAAATTTAAGAAAGTGAGGGAGGAACATAAAGAAAGAAACAGAATTAAGAATGAATGAATATGGAAAAGGAAATGGATAATTGGGTTAAGTAGGAAAGTTTATTTTCTTTAACAAGAATCAAAATTACCGACTCGTAGAAACACACATACACACATACAACACATAACATGCACACAGACGCTACGATTGGAGAGACCGATTCCGAAATTTGGTTATTTTTTTCCTTGCATTTCTCTTTGTGCATTTCCAGGAGAACCCACCCACCATCACATAACAAATTCTTTTAAATCTATTTTTTTGTTAGAAACTCCTTTTTTTATTGTTTTTTGAATTTTTGGAACATAGTTTTAATTTCGTTTGATGTAATTTCATCATGAACAATGTAAATTTTTTTATCTGGATTTTGACCCCTATAAAAAAAGCTCACTTAATAGAATGGTGCACTTAAGCGGGCACACGCTTAACTGAATGGTTACTGTATTGTGTGTGTGTGTGTGTGTGTGTGTGAGAGAGAGAGAGAGAGATTATTGTATTGACTTCGGAGGTCAAATATGACCTATCAGACCAAAAAATTACATTTCACGTGATACGTGTGAAAGTGAGTAGCGACTCTCGATGTTCAAGAACTTTACCAATGAACATTGCAATCCGAGAGTGGACATTGTGGTTGTAAGAGAAATTCGTGCAAGGATTGAGCTTGGTTCAAATAGAAGCCAACGGAATGGGCTCTAACATGTATCGATGTGTACGGTTTCTCCGTTCTGCGAAGAATATGGAACATGTGTAGTATAATGTATGAAGTGTGAGCCTCCACATTTTTCCCATGTCAAGATACATTGGCGTCGCAAAAAGGCCTCATTTACAGAGGAATCTAGTGATGCATCATGACACAAATGTGTTGCATCTCATCTAACGAACCACTTTTTCATATCTTGCATCCAACTAGAACACAAAATTTTGCTTTTATGTGTCTTTTGGATCTTTTTGCTTGCTTCTCATAGGAGTCTACGAAGTCAATGTTGTGAATGTGTTTTTAGAATTGAAGTTATTGAACTCTAAAAGAATATAAGGTATGGCGCATTCACATTTGGAGGGCAAGAACATGAACCAATATCTTAAGGAGAAGTCAAACTAAAAGCAAGAGACATAGAGAAAAGTAAAAAGAGAAAAAGCGGTTTAGTCTAAAAGGAACGATTATAAGTCTTTCGTTTGTAAACCAAATATCATGTTCAAATATGGGTTAGAAAGCTCGTAAAGAGAGCTATCTATAGCGTTTTATATCTCTAAATGTGGAGCTCGGATGAGGGAGGAATGACGATTAGAAGGTCATTGTGTCATAGCTAAAAATAGGAGATGAAAAACTTTTATAAAGAGCGTGAAGAAGAGTCTTAGTAGTGGGGGAGAAGGAAACATAGTCGAAGGACGAAAGAGATTAAGGTAGAATAGTGAAAGAAATTTGTGGGTTCGAGTGATTGGAAGTCAAGAAGTTCTTTGGTTTTTTTGTTCAATTTGGAGTTTATACCATTTGTATTGTCTCAATCATAGAATATTATAACATTCTTATCTCTTTCTCGTCTTCTCTATCTTTTCTCTTAATTTCTTGAGTCTCTCTCCCTAATTTGTAGCCACCTTGACATTACATTTAACAATGGACAACGGTTCAGTTCGATTCAAGTTCAAGTTTTTTAAAATGGTTTGATGCTTTTGCGTTGTCAATTGATTATTATTTTTAATATGTTTTTAAACAACCTTTTCATTTTTAACCCTTATTTGCACATTGTAAGGAAAATCTTTAAAATTTTGAAAAATTAAAATTCAAAATAATGAAAAATTTTAAAACTTTACAATTGAAAATTTGAGTTTAAACAACCTAACTTGAAAACCGGAACCGAACCACGAAACTGCAGTTTTTATGGTTTTAACGGTTTGGCTTAAATGGTTTCATGGTTCGGTTCAATTCAAGTTTCAAAAATTTTTGAACAGTAAGGTTTTAAACAGGTTTGGTTTTGACACTGTCGAACCGAACCGTTGCCGATTGTTATTTACACTTTCATTTCCTAAAGCTTGAGCACACCACTTTGATAGCATAAAATGAAGATAAACAACTATTTGAATACAAATTTTGATTAGGAAATTATGTAGAGGTGGGCATCACATTTTGGGAGTAAAGGATGGGGATTGGAGCCCCCTAACTTTGGACAATTTTCTGTTGTATTATTCTCCATATTATTCAATACCCTTCGATGTGGAATGTATTTGGATATAGGGACAAACTTCAATTTCTTATTTCTGTTCTTTCTTTCATTCCACCAAAGACTACATATCTATATTATTATATAGGATATAGCATCCAATCCTGATTGTCACACCTCTGGAAAACTCAGGATTGCTTATGATGATGTAGCTGGATCCAATGGTAACGCTTTCCTCTCAATCTGTTTAAGAAACATATATCCTCGTCAGAAAGAAAAACCAGTAATTGTTTCTTATGCTTTCTACTCAATACAAATTGTTACCTGGGGATCTAACTCTGTCTGATTTACTGCCTTCAGTACATCAAAGAGAACAGCTGCTGTCTGGTATGTCTTAGCCAAATAAGACCTGTGTCAACAAAATGTTGTCTCCAATTGCTATCTAAACTCTCTCCAACCTCTATGATTTTACTATAAGTGTTACAATTTTTTTTTCCAAATTTTGGATTTGGAAAGGAGGCATCTAACACATACCGATCCATGTTTGCACCAGTTGTTTCTTCTAATGACTTTACATACTTCGAGTAGAATTCATAATAGTTTTGCATCTCCATTCCATCACTTTTGGCTGACATTTTACTGTGACTCACACAATCATCCTGGAAAAAGAGAAGAAAATAAATTGCAATTCCATCTGTGAACATTGGACTTGTATGATGAAAGAAGAACAAATCAACATGGTAAAAATAAATCAAAATGAACTGCATACCAGTTCCAACTTCTGAAGTAGGGATGTTTTGAACTGCCGGACCCCTCGTCCTGACGATGTCGGATCCAATTTATGTGCTTTATCAAATGCATGAAAACGGCCTGTAAAACAGACCATCCAAAGTTCACAAATTCGCAGTTTTAATTTGAGAGTGCAAGGACGCACACATGTGACATTCATTGCTTGTGATTTCAAGTAAGTTGGTCATTACAATTTTTGAAATCCTGAGATTCTGAAGCATTACCACATGTTTGTGCATAACTGATACGGTGCATGTGGAAATAACCTCAATATGCTTACCTTATCAATGCATAACCTCAAATGTTTAAAACACACCTCATAATTTAAAATAGGAATTCGTTATAGAACACTGCGATATCAACACAATTAATCAGGGATTGATTATAAAAGAGTCTTACAGAGATACGCTACACGAGGTTTTTCGTCTTCAATTTCATTAGCAACTCGAAGGATATGTGCAATCCCAGCCAGGGATGATGGCACAATCTCAAAGTCCATCTTCACACAGGAAATTTTAAAAGATAGAGAAGAATTACAAATAAGCCATAGACCTTCACAAAAACCATAAAATATTATGTGGCGCCTTTTCAAAAAGAGATTGATAAGCATTATTTGAAGAGTAAAAGGCTTATTATTTCGTAGCTTTAAGCCTTTGGAATAGTAATTTGCAAGCTAGGGGTTTAAAACCAATGCCGTGTCTCTCAGTTAAGAAACTTCTGAATAAGAACACCCGATGAATTCATACAGATTCAAACCACATATGTGCTCTTATGGAATTGAAGACGAATTGATGGATCAAAAAATGCACAATACCACAGAATGCTATCACCACAGTAAATAAAAAAAGGTACTAACTGGATTTATGAGCCTACAGTTTTTTAGATATATGCTCTCACCAACAACAAAAAAAAGAATCAATCCTTCACACTATGAAACACTTCGAGTTTAGGATTGATAAAGCACATTCTTATTCGAAGTATAACTCTTTAAATGTAGATTTGACAACAAATACTCTTGTCTATTTTTGGACCTTCACGTTAGACAACCCTTCAAAGTATGCATCCAAATTTAGGGTTTACAAAAAAACATTCGGAGCTAACTAAGCTTCTCAACATAACAATGGGTTACATTTCCTCTTATAAGAGCAAGAGCAAGAGCAAGAGAGCTAAATATATATAAAGACTACCTGGTGTGGCTATTGTGATCCACGAGAGATAACAGAGCTCCCCTGATTTAGTAGCAATGAGTTCCTCTGCAACTCTTCATTGAGGAGTTATTTATTCTGCAAGAGAGAGAGAGAGAGAGAGAGAGAGAGAGTGTGTGTGTGTGTGTGTGTGTGTGTGTGTGTGTGTGCCAAGTGGAACATTGTATGTTTGTGTGTTGGTGGAGGGGGAATCGAGAACACCTTTTTGACCCCCCTAATTTCTTTATCTTTTTCTTCTCCTTCAATACATACATACATAATATACATACATACATACATACATACATACATACATACATACATACATACATATATACATACATACATATTTACATACGATACGTCTGTAGGTCTTGGCACCTCTTCCTATCGGGTTTGCCATCCTCATTGTCCACCTCGCAACCCCATTACTGGTATCGGCATCAACCCTGCAAGGAGATTTGGAGTTGCGGTTATCTACGGACACCAAAAGATATGGGATGAGCATGTACGTACGTATCTCTTCATTCATTCTCTCTTGCACATGCATGTGCACATGGAGGTCATTTGATGTTTAGAAAAAAGACCATTCATTGCATAATTTTGGTTGCATTTCTCGTTTGCTTGACCTCATGACCAACCAACCCTTTGGATTTGTAATTGGAGCCATTTTTTTATGTGCTATGTAATTTTACTTACAATGTTTTCCCTATATCTTATACAATGGATCTTCTGTGTCGGGGTTGGGACAACTGTTATTTATCATCAATATGTACTTCGAGCAAGAGCTTGGAAGGCTTTTGGTTCTTTCTGTAGCCAATCAAGCATCATATAAGAAGCAACATCATTAGGACTACATCATCTTTGGCGATTTGTGCCATGCCTGGATCATGAGCGTTTGATTATTTGTACATGCACACATACAACACCCTTCACTTTTCCTATTTGCTCCATTGCAATTGTTGATTGTGACATGTCTTTATTTGTACCATTTAACACGTGAACCCTCTAGTTTGTTTTAGTCATGAGTATTTTATGGGGGGTTATTTGCATAATATTATTCCCTATTTAATGAGATTGATTCTCTTCTCTTAATGTTGTCCTCATAGAATGACATATTCGCATTCGTAGGGCCTCCCCCACAAATGGATACGAATATGAATACATGTAAAAGTATTCTTTTATTTTTTTGGTAAAGAGAAACCTAGTAAGAGAATGAACATGGAACAATGAAGAAGCCTACTCCTGCATGCATCCTGTGCGTAACATTACATCCTCATATACTTTTTCACATTCTTGTATACTTTTTTCATCAGCATGCAATCTTTATACTTGGTTATTCAAAGTAAAGAAAGACACAGTTTTGTAAACAACATGTCTCAGGCTTCAAACCCCCCCCCCCCCCTTTGCACCCTTTAATTATCACCATCAACATCAAGCGTCAAAGTCTTTCCACTTACTGAGCTATGATTGCTCCCACTTATTTGTTTACTTTTTCAATGAATGTGAGAATTATAACCATCCAAATTTAAGCTTAGATTGTTTAATAGGATTCGTGGTGAGAATTTGAATTTTGGTAAGTTTTTTAATATGAGATAAAGGTCAAACAAAACAAATGTTCAGTACCTCTTTATTCTATTTTTTTATTATTCATAGAAAACTATAAATGTGAAGCTCGATGAACATGTTAAGGGGTCTTGTAATAGATTTCTCCTTTATCTATAGTAATACATACATATTTAATTTTCAGTTTCAAATGAATTGTTACATTTAGTCATATAATTCAATCTATAAGCAAGTTTGGTACGGTGGGCTCTTCACGAAGAGTTAATTGTTCTAGATTGTCCTCATTAGCATCAGTTGTATGCTCCACTGCATTGTGCATATGTTTAGACTCTTATACATCTTCTAGGTCCGCAAGGTCCCTTGCTTCTTCATCTATAGGTTCCATTGGTTCTCTGGAAGTCATATAGAACCTCTCTATTTCATTGATGTGCTTTGCTCCAACTTCTAGATATTGAACGGGACAGTCCCAGATACCTTGGATCCTCATTTTGATGAAGTTTGCTTGTTCAATACAACACAATTTCTAAACATATTTAATGCACAAGTTGTAGTAGTTCCTGATTGTGTAATGGAATCCCACATTGTCAAAATAAGAATTATAGTCTATAAGTTAATCTAAATTAACGTGATTAAACTTATATTATATACATGTGCCGAAGAACAAATCTAGAACCCAATCATCTGGGTTTGAGAATAGCTCAATTAGGCAATTTATTAATCTTTGAGGTTTTTGATAAGGGTTCCCAAGACTTATCACCCTATACATGGTGTAGCTTCTTCGTCACAACTAGGCACATGATGTAATGCATAACGTTTCTTTCATTAACGTGTGCCCGAGCCTTCTTCTTTGTAATAGAATCGTCGTAATGCACACAAAGATGTTCAACTGCAATAAGCATTTGATCCCCAGGGTTACATGTAATATTTGTTTTAATCATATTAACATCATACAATAGTATTAAAAATATTAAACACTTTCCCATTATTATTTGTTCTACAATATTTTCTTGTGCTTTAAAATCTATAATATTTTTTTTGGAAAAAAAAAAACTATAATATTCTTATGATTCTCAAACAATGCAGTTTCGAGGTCCCAGCCCATGACTTAAAAGTTTTTCTGGTACCAAAAAATTGAGCCAAATTTATCAATCCTTATTATATTCCTTTTGAGAAAAGCTTTGAACTCCATTTCGCCAGACAATAAGAATCTAGATAGAACCAAGGATATTGAAACATAAGGAAGTGAAAAGAAACAGGTTTACCTCAATATACACCCATCATTCATTTCATACAACTGTGAGACTTTTCAGATTCATATTCTCGCAGTAAAGTGGTTTACAACAAAAAAATGAGTGCCACAACAGTTTTCATCACCCATGAGAGATTCTATGCTACCAGCGTAGAAGCAAACAAAGTTTACAACAGGTATGTGCCATTACAGTTTTCATCCCATTCTGTTGCCTTCAAACCCTGATCTCCTCATCGGCTGCTTCAGAATTTTCGTTTATCATTGCTAGACCTTCTTCCACTATTTCCAAGTAAGAATTGCTCTCCTCATCAAATCTGAACCTGTAGAAACAGAGGAAAAAAAAAAAATCCAGAATAAGGTTTTTGTTTAGAACTCAGGCATTCACTGAAACAAAAACACAACAGGCATGTCCCTAGACATCAAGATGGGAAGCTACATGTCTGGCCTAATATGAAAGACCTATAGTAATAGGCCAATCTCCAGCATGTGAATGTACATTTGGTTGTTGAAGTGAGGTTTATTAGGCCGGACATTGCAAATGCCGGTCGTAATATCTAACACACATCCAGCATTCTGATCACCGACATGTTTGCCTAGCATAAACACAATAGGAGGCACATCGCTAGACATCAAGATGGGAAGCTACATCTCTGGCCTAATATGAAACACCCATGGTAATAGGCCAATCTCCAGAGTGTGAATGTACCTTTAGTTGACGGGAGGTCTACTAGGCCAGACATTGCAAATGCCGGTTTGAATATCCAACATTCTGATCAAACCACACTCACGAAAACATGATTACTATCTATTCTAAGAACACTACTACAATAGCAGCTTTTAACTAGATCAAAAATCCTCAAATGCTTACCATTTCCCTGAAGAGGCATTGCAAAACAATCCTGTGTTTCCATCATAATAGTAACCGACTGTGCTGTTGTAGTAGTACCTAAAATGTTTAAAAAATACTTCAGATAAAATTAAGCAATATTATCTAAACACATTTACGCATATTCAGAAACACATGCCCAATGAGATACATCAGAATAAACAATAGAATGCACGAGAACATCTTAATCAACTCTTCCAACAACATTCACAAGGATTCTGAATGGCTGTTCCATTCTTTTCAATGATGTTCACAAGGATTTCACTTTAACATGCAATTTATATTGCTAGTCAAAAATATATTGTTGAATACTATAAAGAGTTTGTGGTCGAGAAATCATTTCCCCAATTCCAATTCTACGTTAACAAAATAGATCAACTGGTTAAACCCCTTTCAAAACAATATGGCTAATCAAATTTGTAATTAGAAACATACATACCCACTTGCTTCATCATACACATAACCTGGGTCAGCTGGAATACCGACATCTGGATGGTGAAGAATTTTAGAAACTTAGTACACTCCAAAAATGAGGATACTGTTAAGGTCCCATCTTTTGAGAGATACCTTCAGCTTGTTCGCTCCTTTTAGGAGCTAGATTGTCATCTTCAGAAAACATGTCTTCAGATGGTGCTGTTGTGTTTATTAATGATATCTTGTTATCGGTTGCTTCACTGTTCTTTTCTGCCTCACTGGAAATTTCCTCATCCCCAAACATATCAAAACTAGTGCTAGCTCCTTCATGTAATCTCAATTTTGATTTCTCAAGGATCTCATATCCTTCTGTAACAAATTGAAGTTAATAGTCAGCAAGTATGAATAATGTAGTTACCCTTCAACATTAAAAACAGAATTTATGATGAGTAAAGATATGGAATTTGCAATTATGGAAGCCACTACCATCAGAAAGCCTGTTGCAATTCTCCCCGATCTATACATGTTGGGATCAACCTTAAGACATCAATAATTATTATGTTTTTATTTAACACTGAACTTTTCTGCAAGCTGAAATTGAGGTTTTAAACACCGATAATTAGATCTGTCCGTATAAGATTATGAGTATTGGTGATTTCACTTTGTTGCGCACTCTTGGAGGTTCAACAAAAGTCATCACGCCATGCCTCTTGGAAACTAGTTTTTGAGCAAGAAATTTAAGATTATTTGCACATTTCTATCAGTTTGTGCGCGGATAGAAGTTTCTAGAAAACCCTAAACCTTGTCAATTTTCAGCTAATGATAAAAAGATATACATGCAAGGTTGCTAACTTTGAGATCTATCAACCTCTCGTCATTTTACTTTTATGTTTCAAGGTAAAAGCCAGCTTGTGTTTCACATTCTGATTATCTTCTTGGGTGTTAAATATTATGAAAAGCCATGAGAATTAAATGGGAAGCCCTATGTATCATGATTTATCAACCCTCTAATCAAATAAGTTTCAGTACAAAAAGATCCCGCCAGACTTTTATGTTTCAAGGTAAAAGCCAGCTTGTGTTTCACATTCTGATTACCTTCTTGGGTGTTAAATATTATGGAAAGCCATGAGAATTAAATGGGAAGCCCTATGTACAGCACGATATGATGATTGATGATTTATCAACCCTCTAACCAAATAAGTTTCAGTACGAAAAGATCCCACCAGACTTTTATGTTTCATGGTAAAAGCCAGCTTGTGTTTCACATTCTGATTATCATCTTGGGTGTTAAATATTATGAAAGCCATGAAAATTAAATGGGACGCCCTATGTACAGCACGATATGATGATTGATGATTTAACAACCCTCTAACCAAATAAGTTTCAGTACGAAAAGATCCCACCAGATCCAAATGTGGCAATGAGAGATGAAAGATGCAACAGGCTCCTAAATTGTTGGAATAGATAGAATATTGAAGTTGGGGAAGGATAGACGAGAGATGTTTTTCTAATGTCAAGGAGATGGTAAAACATTATCTGCTTTTCCACTAGAGATTTGAATAAACAATTTACCTGCCTCACGTTGAAATGTCTCCTTCGCCTCATCATAAACATCTAAAAACATCAAAGCATAGAATAATCATACAACTTACAACTTTCCTTTCAAGTTTTCCATTTTAAAAATTCAATGAGGTCATTCAAGTAAACACTTACTATATTCGCCATGATCTAGAAGATTCATAGCATCTTCTGTGAGCATATCAAAGGTTTCCTTTGTTTGAAGTGACATTTTTGCCTTTGAATGCTTGCCAGTTTCAGAAGAAGATGATTTCAATCTTCTCAGTGCCTTAAGCACCTAAATAATGAATAGAAAATCCACACATATTAGAATGCCTTAAGCATTCCTGACTTCTTTAAAATTATAAGCAGACAATGGGCTAAATGAAGCCACTCTATAATGCATGCAGTACAGTAACCACTTCCATCTAATCAGATGTTAATGCTGCCTTACATTCTTTGACATCAGCAAAACATATGCATACATGCTTAAGCAATGGCACAAGAGGTCTATCCATGGACTAGATAGATTATATCACTATGATACAAACCACCACATCTCTCCAGGTGCTGGGAAGGTATACATTAAGCCTTATGCCCCTTTCAAGTGCTAGTATCTAGAATAAATGCACTTACAAAATGCTAGACAAAGAGTGCACCGTTTCTCCAGGAAGAAGAACATCTGCAATCCTTCGCTTGATAACCGCTAGGTCCTTGGATGATAACGTTTGTTCTACCTCCTCTTTCGCATATTGTTTCATGTGCTTTGCAGCCAAAGTCGTATCCACCTGTACAGTATCTAGCCAAGCATCCTGATAAAATAGCACGACATGTTACTGACCAGAAAAAGACGTTTGATAATGACGGTGGTGGTCCTCAAATATACCTTTACATTATTATCATTTCTGTATTCTACATAGTTTCCATCTGCATCAAAATAGCCCTCCTCCCTCTCTTGCTTCAAATTGAAAGGTTCGATGGTTACTCCTTCACCCTCCTCTTCATAACTATCCTGTATCATACATTACACTTTAGACCCTCAGCACAAGCAACAAGTTGGGGTCTTTTATTGTACAAATAGCATAAATTCATAACTAACGAATATTTTAGAGGAAACTCCGAAACATCCCCGATTTTTGCTTCATTTTGCCAAATGCGTCAAGAAAAATGGAGGCTCAAGCAACACCACTATCTAGAGAGCTAGTAATGACCCTGTGAGGCTACAGCATCACACTGAGGCGATAAGACCAGGTGGTATGGTACACACAGTCTTACATTTTGCTAAACATTTTCCTCAGAGGCAGCCCTCAACATGGGGGACTTTTGGATGGTAGCTATGGTCAGGAGGTTCATCGCGGACAGAAACAAGGAATCTATTGATTGGCCACAACCTTTGATATGAAAAAACACATTGTATGGGCCTAAATTTCAAACTTTAGATTCTATGAATCAGATTTAATGAGAAAATTTAGATTCTGACAAGGCGGTATGATTAAGGCAAGACGGCACAGCATAGCCAATGAAATTGTTGAGGGCCAAGGACCACGAGACTAGTGGTGCCAAGAGAACAGATCCTTGAATTGGCATGTAACCAGTTCATTAGCTTCAGGTGTTTATACGCGTGAAGATGTGTGCCTACAATAATAAAGCTGTGTGTTACAAATTTACTTCAGGTTAGGCCTTAGATAAAGTCACTTAAAATTTATCGTCACTAAATAATTGACTGGGCAAAGATAAATTCTGATTAGGTGACACTTGGCGACATAGGTAAGATTTGCTCATTCAAACACACCTCTTTTGATGTGGAACTTGAAAATTGGTCTAATGAAGAGTAATTTCTAGAGTGACAAAATTTGTGGGCCTCATGGATGATATGCAGGCTTTAGTTGTTTGAATTGGCCTAAATAATTGGCTGTGTTTTAGGAATTGTGCTCTGCTTTATCATATCCTCTTCTATTAATCATCAACAAAGATACACCTTGAGGGTTCTAATCTTTCGGGCAAACAGGTGTCAACTTCCATGTTCAAGAGCAATCTTACTTTATCGATGTGAAATTAAGTCCTTGTGAGTGCAAATATTACAGAGGAGATTTTTGTTTATAAGCTTTCTTCTAAGATGATTTGTTTTAGCTAAATTGGCAGTTAGAGTGGTGTTTTCCCACCCTCTTGATGTCAAATGAACCCATTACTGTAGGCTATAAATTCTTTGTCAATGATACCATCATATTTGAAAAGCTTAAATCTCCAACATGAAATTATTACATTTGCACCAATGCACTACTTATAAAGATTGACCTCTTTGCAAGGAATTCCATTACACGCTTGAGAAACTTCATATGATAGGCCTTTAATTTCTAAATCATGTGATAGCACTGATTAAAGATTAACCTCTAACTTTGAGGTGATCTTAAAGCACTATTTGTAAGGATTTATCTACTTTTAAGAAAGGGAATTCAATTTAATTTCTAAATCATGTGATAGCACTGATTAAAGATTAACCTCTAACTTTGAGGTGATCTTAAAGCACTATTTGTAAGGATTTATCTACTTTTAAGAAAGGGAATTCAATTTAGGCTACACATTCAAAACTAAAATTCTTCACACAATCAGGTTTTCTTTGTATTATATTTGGTCATTTGGAACAGGTTTTTCCTCAAGTCAAAACTTTGTTATTGTTAGGTTACTACATTATAAACCTAATTTTCTCACAGCCTGAATTAATGTAAAATAAGTCACACAAAATCATCCTTGTACATGGAGGAAACATATTTTGAAAGAATGGTTCTACTTTGTTTTCAGAACACTGGTCTAGACTCTCCAGATACTCTCCTTCAGGACCATAAACAATGGAATTAAGAGGTGTATTTGCAACATTAAACTTGAGGTTTTTTCGAGCTGAGAACTAGACTTTACTTCACACAATTATTTACTAAAAAGTATATAGCTATTTTAAAGACTGCTGTTGTGAAACATCTCAAATTTTAGAGATTCTTTAAATATTGCAAGTTCAAATCACAATAAATTCGTGTTGATTTTGAAGAATGCAAATGCAAATTGCATGAAACTTGAGGCTTTCAAATACTACTAGTGCAAATTTTACTTGTGTTTTCTTTTATGATATTATAAGTACAAAATTACACAAAACTCAAAACCATTGCATTTGTCTTGAAAATTAAACTAAGATAGAGTCTCTTTTTTATCGTTACTGAACTTTCTTTTTAGCACAATCAATACTGACGTTTTATAAATCCAAATAATTCCACAAAAAATTGGGATTTTTTCTCTGTTTTCAGACACTGGCGAGAAAGACGATTACGTACCTGATACTCTTCTTCAGCATCATAAACATCAGCAGGGATAGAGACTTCTTCCACATCGCTAAAAGTAACAGTTCTTCTCCCAGCTCTTTCTTTCGCCGCAACCCGTGGGTCCGTCGATGGGATCGCTGAGATCTCTCCCTCAAACTCAAGACCTCGCTCTATCTTTTGGAACTCCTTCTTCCCTTTGGGGAAACGGGGCTTCTTTTCTCTGAGGAGAGATAAGGTTTCAAGGAGAAAGGAGAGTGAAGGGAGGGAGGGATTAAGAGAGTTAAACAGAGAGCAGAGCCGAATAAATACCTGGATCTTGGTTCATCTGGTTCGGGCTCGTCGTAGGAGAAGCGAATTCGCTTGCGTTGAGGAGGAAAGGGTGGGGCCTCCATGGATTGGGATAGCGATGGCGATGGCGATGGCGATGGCGATGGCGATGGCGATGGCGATGGCGATGGCGATGGCGAGCTTTTCTGTGTGTGTTACAGAAACCCTAGGGAGGGAGCGCAATAAACAAATTACAAAGTTTGGGTTAAGTAAGTAACTGTAGGCCAAATTTTTTATATATACATATGTACATACATTATACATACATACATATATATATATATAGTTGGAAGAAAGAACTTCGATTTTATTTGATTTCACTTCATCCAATTGGATTCCATATTTATTCAATTATATATGTCTCAATCTACTTCTTTTAAAACTTGTGGAATATGTAAGTAGTCATATCATACATGGCAGTAGCTTCTACATACTATATAAATCTTAGCTAAGTTCCAAGAATCTCTTTGCAGTTATACAACCTAAAACCATGTTATACATGCAATCTAAGATGTGACAAGTACACTTGATGTTGTTCGACCTCAAAACCCATTGTCTAGCTTATGATGTGATGTCGAAACAAGGGATTATTTGTAAAGAACTAGAGAATATAGTTCTATGCGACTGAAATATGACATTGTAAATCAATTTGCGGGTTTATAACAAAGCCCACGTGCATTATCTTCATCCTCGAGAAGGATTCCCGTGATTCACCTATCCCTCATATTGACCACCTTGAGAAACATGACCCTTTTTAGTGTAAGGAGAGCTTGGTTGAACATCGAAAGTTTGACCAAATCATTGCTCAAACATTCCTAGGAGTGAGTGTCACACTCCCATCTTCCTTCCCTCCAAGTTGCTCAAGACAATGAAATCATGTAAACTCACTCGAGTAGTATCGTCAAGGATAAGTTGCTTGAAATTTTCTCTCTCATATTCCACCTAGCATTGTGTAACAAGACCTTCAACTCTTTGATTGACTTTGAATGATTGCTAACACCGCATGGTCCAAGCATGCAACCTTGCTTGCTTGTTTGCTCCCCATATTACACTTTGTTGCATCTCCTTGCTATAGACATTGAGGAACTTAGTGACATTCCCTCCTTAATATCACTAGTTGTCTCAATGATTTTATTAGTGACCTTCTCCACACTACCTTGGTTATCTTGTTGGTGTATCATCTCGTTCTACAACCACATAATGTGCAATATTTTCGCTTGTTGAGCCATCGCTCCTTGCCACCTATTCACATTGAGTTTGTTGAATGGTGTCATGACAATTGTAGAACATGCATGCATTGGACAAAACCATCGAGGTTTTGAAAGAAGAGCATATAAGAGTTCAATGAAGAATCATGACACATGTAGACAACAAACACTCGCACAATAAACATTATATGGTTTTAGAATATGAATAGATTAAGAACAATCCAATTTAACTTAGATAGAACCCCCTATTCAAGTGAACAATAAGTTATTATTTATATTCATGATTTAGAATTCATAGGTTAAAGCTTATAAAGAGGTCTAGGATGACGAGGAGAGAGATTAATAAAATAGATTAGGAAACAACTTAAATAATCCTACTATGGCCCATGTGCTCTTTTTGAACCCCCATATGGTTAATTTCCAACGATATCAAGTCACTTTGGAGTTCCATTGATTCTTACTAATCCCTTTGGGTTAGGCCCTTTAATAATTTTTTATCAACTTCCCAAGACACCTAGGTCCAACGTACAACTAGAAGACACTATAGGTTGACCCATGCCCACTTATTCCTTCCTTTCTCAAATATTTATTGAAGGATACTTGTTGACATGGACTACTCAATTGAAACATTGGCATGGATGTGTAGTAGTCAACTTTTTTTCCCTTTCCCAGAAAAACATTATTCGCGTTTTAACATAACAAGAAACCGTTTGTGCAACTACTATTCGCCCCATGTGCCAAAAGTGGCACGTCATGTCTAGCTAGTATCATGGGCACAATCAGCCAAGTCATTGTCACTAGAAGAGTATCTACTATCATCACCCTCAAACTAGGCTCCTATGGTATCAAACCAATCAGGTTCTTTTGGGAGTTTCATAAATGACCATTCTGCTTTGCGGTGACATCACTATGGATTGTACATATACCTTACATATAGTAGTTTTACTTTCATCATCCTAGATAGAAAGTACCAAGGCTTGGGATTCAAACTTTAACCTTATGGTCTATTCAATTGTGAGCTCAATATATTAGGCTAAAATGTGATTCTAGGCCTTTATTCTCAATGATCGAGTGTTAAACCATTTGACACAATTGTGTTAAATGCAATTAGACCTTGAGTATGATGAGCTATTGTAATTGTGTTAAGTTAATTAATAGTCTAACCTACTTAACATACAATGGGACTTTACATTGCCAATTCATCACAACAACAATCAAATAGGCAAACACTCTTGAGCATGCTTACAAAGTGATTGACCTCAAGTAGCCAAATGCTTTCCTAACCTCACTCTTGCACTTGAGTTGTGAAAATTACATTAACGAAAGAGAGCTCACGATGAAAATGTATGAAGGTACAGGATATGAATGCCTACATTAAAAGTACATATGAAGCCTTAACAGAGTGAATTAAAGACGAAGAGAAAGCTATACTAGGACTAAAACCAAGGCAAAAGTGGAAGAGGAGGAAGCCTGTTAGAGATTATTTCTAACGTGAGCATGGAACAAGGAAATAAATTATATACATTAAAGAAAAGAGATGTCAGAAAGAAGGGTGTCAATCCACCTAACCACCCTCAAGCAAAGGGACCGAGATGGACTCGAGCCTTGATCTGCATCCCATACCACCAACATGGCATTGAGTCGTACTTTGTATTAGTGCACTCACTACAAGAGTCTGTTCACCACAAGATCATAGTCTCGACGTAGTCGAATAATGTGACCAATGAGGGTAGCTAGGCCTCATATTTATAGCCAGACATAAGGCCCACATGGAAGTTCACACTTGGCCCTTATGGGTTGTCTCAATTCCTAGGATTAAAAGTAATCGTCCATTCTTTACACTCTCGATTAACCCTCACACTTCATCCTCATGCGTAGAATACTACAATACAACTTACCACGTTATAATTTATGGTCATGCCCATAACAAAATCACTTCCTCGTTAGATATGAGGACCAACGATGAGGCCAAAAGTGAGGAGGAGATGGACGTCATCTTGGGGCTAGAAAAATCGGGTGAAGGGACGATGTATGAGGACGAGCGAGTGCTTATGAATATTAACAAGGTAGAGGAAAAAGGGGAGTCATCGGCCATGGATAACAAGGTGTTTGAGAAGGATGAAGGGTATGAGTCCCACATGTTAGAAGAGGCGGTAACTGAAAGCAATAGAGGGGAGTGAGGGAGTTAGGGTTTCCTCTCCACTAACACTCGAGACTTGGGCCGTGCTGAGCGGGGAGATATCATTTAACTGTGTCCATCATATCCTTGGAACCTAGATACAATGATACAAAGATAATTTCAGGTGGGTCAATCAAGTCATTATTGCTCTCTATCTCTCTCCATTGAGATCATGGCCATGGAAAGGGTTGTTGAATACATGCTTAAGGTTCAAAAAAGCCCCTCACATCGACTTCCTAGAATTGCATGGGAAGCAAGCAAAAAGATCCAAAAGACGCATAAAAGCAAATTTTTGTGTTCCAGTTGGATGCAAGATTTAGAAAAATGGTTTGGTAGATGGGATGCAAGACACTTGCTTCATGATGCGTCACTAGATTCCTCTGTAAATGAGGCCTTTTTGCAACGCCAATGTATCATGACATGGGACAAATGTGGTGGCTCACACTTCACACATTATACTACAAATGTTGCACCTAACTACAAAACCATATTCTTCGTGGAACGGGGAAGTCATACACATCAATACATGTTAGAGCCCATCTCGATATCTGCCATTCGAACCATTGCTTCCATGCGACTTAGCTCGCACGCATTGAGATGTGAGATGGGGCCTTGGGGCACAAGTGATGAGAGTGGCTAACTATGCACACTTTGCCCTAAACAAGTTCAAGAGTCTGAGCATCACACTTTGATACAATGCTCTACCTTTGATCATATTCGACCATGCTTTCCACATCTCTTTGATCAAGCCCAATCCTTGCACAAATTTCTCTCACAACCACGATGTGCACTCTCGATTGCAGCATTCATTGGTAAAGTTCTTGAACATTGAGAGTCGCTACTCACCTTCACACGTATCATGTGAAATGTAATATTTTTGGTCTCATAGGTCATATTTGACCTCCGAAGACGATAATATAATCTCTCTCTCTCTCTCTCTCTCTCTCTCTCTCTCTCAACTAACTAAGACAACACATGCTTGGCTCGGCCCAATGGTGGAGAACTCTTTCTCCACTCTGTGTGAGGGGATTAGTTTGCGTCCCTCATCTAGTTGAAGCCATCTTTCGGTGACAACATTGAGCCTCGGTGAACAAGTTCCGAAAGTTTACAACAAGGTTCATAGGTATGTCATCGGGATGGATATCATCAGTCTCTTGGCATTGGTCAATAATATGAGGGGCATTCTGGGAAATTAAATAGGGGGCATGTGGGCAAATAAAGGAAAAACCTAAGGTAGAGAGAGAGAGAGAGAGAGAGAGAGAGAGAGAGATTAAGGCTAAATCTGTGGACAAATCAATGAATTGAGGCTAAATTTGAGGCCTGAGATGGCAGGCAGTAAACAAACACTTCGGTGAAATACTCCATTCATTTTATATAAAGAGAAGCAGAAATTACTGCAACCAGGAGGCATTGAGCTATACTGTCCCTAATATTCCCGCACCAATTGTGTGCTAATCTGCAGTGGTTTAGAGGCTAGTCCCCACCGTGATTAGTCCGCTAACAAGCTGTGGTTAGTCACTAATATCCGGTCATTATTGGCGATTAGCAGCAGAGCCTCGGAATGCTGGTTTAAACAGACTGTTAGACAATCTTGATATATATCGCGGCAATCCATAATCGAATCGGGGGGAGGGCCATCTAGGTTTTCCATCTGCGCTGCCCGAATCTGCGCCCCACGATGATGATGGCGAGACGCTCTGTTGCTGCCATTGCTGTCTCGATTACGTGCTTTGCATTGTTGATGGGATTAAGCATAGGTAGCAGTAGTAATCGGAAGATGCCGGAGGCAATCATCATCTTCGGGGATTCGACTGTGGATGTGGGGAACAACAACTTCTTGACTACAGTGATTAAGGCCGATTTTCGCCCGTATGGCATCAATTTCGATTCGAAGAAGCCGACCGGTAGATTTAGTGATGGCCGGGTTGTACCTGATTTCATTGGTACATACCAAAATATCAATCAATCATCATCCAAGCTTAATATGTCTTTTTTCTTCCAATGCTTAATGCTTAACCAATCAATCACTTATTTGTTCTCTTCTCTTTGTAGCCTCAAGGTTGGGGTTCCCGTTGCCGTTGCCCTACTTGCACCCCGAGGCGCGGGGTGAGAAAATCACAAAAGGAATCAATTTTGCATCCTCGGCATCAGGATTCTTCGACAGCACCGCATCTCACTTTGTAATTACTATGAAATCTCTTCTCACATTCCCTCACACTTGAATCTATCTATCTGTCTACCTATGTCGTATATGTATATATATACATATATATTGTTTGTGATGATGGCATTCATGGTAATCACAATGAAGGACTATGCCTCAAAAGAGTCGGAGGGTGGGCTTATATTGCAAAGGGGCACTTTGGGCGATCTAGATTCTAAACTTGACTAACCCATGCACATTATGGGGTTTAATGTTATGTGCATGATCAATGCTTATGAGTTTTTTTGCATAGTCGGCCCTTGGATTGTTTTTTACAATGCAAATTCTAGCTATTTAGGACACTCAAATCTAAACTTTAGTATACATCACATGCATATATTAAGGTCTAGGTTTGATCATGTGTCAAGGGTCACCAACATTTTGAATCTTATTCGAAATAACTTGAGGGTATATTTCGGGTGCGCGATTTGTGCAGAATGTTGTCCCTATTTCAAGACAAATGCAATGGTTTCGACAATATAAAGTTCAACTTGAAGGCACTATTGGGAAGCAAAAGGCGAGACATATCCTCGAGAATGCTCTTTACGTCGTTAGTTCTGGATCTAATGATTTTGTCAACAATTTCTACATCAATCCAAACTTGCAAATGCACTATAATGTAACCCAATACATGAATGTCATCTCGACACACATTGCATCATTTTTGCAAGTAAGTATTTATTCAAGCAATATATGTCAAAGTACCATTCACTTCATTTGCTCCATGTTTTCTTAATATACCTCTCTTAAGCAAACATAATAACAACTAACTTTATAGAGATTTTTATGTACCCAGTGCCCACTTTAACCACTTTAACGTAGAAAATAATAATTAGGTTATGGCTTTTAATATATTAGCCAAGTATGTGACTCATGTATTCATAAGTTTGATATTTGAAGGTATGTTATTTATTGAGTGGTCTTTGTGATTGGTAGGATCTTTATAATGAAGGTGCAAGGAAGGTGGCGGTTGTGTCATATCCACCTCTTGGGTGTTTGCCTTCACAAATCACATTGCATGGGATTCTCCAAAAGCAAGAAGGATGTATCACATTTATGAATGAGGTTGCTAGCCAAATGAATGTGAGACTCAAACTTATTCTAGGAACATTGGAAAGAATACTTCCCAACGCAACTTTTGCTTATCTCAATAGCTATGATTTGCTTTTGGATGCTGTGCAAAACCCTACAAAATTTGGTAAGACGACTAATTTAGTAATGATTTTGTCAAAAGTAATGATTTGTACAAGGTTTAAGGTTCTTTTAACATGTATACCATGTGTGTTTGTGATTAGGTTTCAAGAAAACTTGGAAAGGTTGTTGTGGCACTGGGACATACGAGGTTGCTATTGGGTGCAATGAGTTGACTCCGTTTACGTGCTCCAATGCTTCGACACATATATTTTGGGATAGTTTTCATCCTACTCAAGCCATGAACAAACTCTTAGCTGATTCTGTTTTTGACCAAGGTATTACCGAATTGTTTGGCAAATAGCCTTAAAACCTACCAAGGTTCTTAGAATAGTCACCAACTTATATACAACTCAAGCAACAATGGTGAATCGTCAAATTTTAACAAAGACTCTAAAGTGGCGACGATGGTCATTGTTAGACCTTTGAAAGTTTGTATATGCTTGAGATCGACCAAGTATATTATTGCATTATTGATAAGTCAATGGGCCATTGAGATATCCAACTTTGCATTATTTTAACACTATTTATCACAGTGGTATGACACTTTGAAGTGTCTATTTGTTGTTTTACAATGAATATGGTTAGAGCACATGTAAAAGGTTACATGAGTTTGTTTTACAATATTTGCAATTAATTGATTCATAATTATTTGGTAATAAAAGTTCTAAATTTGCATCTCTATTTATTTCATTGCAATAAAATTTCATTGTAACGCCTTGGTTTTACTCATTCCATCTTGATGGCATTCATGTTGTAATTGATCACCCTGTTTTCAAGTCAAAATGTAGAACTACTTGGGATGAAATGTGTTTATAAAAATCAAAACATGAACTCAATTGTACATGAAAATGAGCCAATACATTGAGATGTGTAAATGTGCAGGGATTAATACAATGAACTCTACTCAAGTGTGTTTAATTGTGCATATGTATAAAGTGACGTGTTTGTATGTATGTAGGTTATGAGTAAAAGCAAAATTGTTGACATGTTACTCCTTTTTCGTCTCCTTTCTTTCTCTACTCATATTAGAAAAGGGTGGACACTCAATTCATGGAAATTTCCACAAAGAGCTTTTACTTAAAGGGTTTTCCCCTTTGTGGAATAAGATTCCACAAAGGTGAACCCTCATGGGATTATTGTTAGAGATTATTTCTAATGTAAGCATAAGACAAGGAAATAAATGATAGATCGTAAAGAGAAAGAGAGAGAAAGAAGGGTCTCAATTCACCCGACAACCCCCGAGCAAAGGGATCGAGATGAACCCGAGCCTTGAACGACGTCCCATACCACCATCATAGCATTGAGTTGTACATGGTATTCGCATGCTCACTACAAGAGTCTGCTCACCACAAGGTCACCATCTCGACATGTGTCTCTAATGAACATAGGTAAGCCTCGTATTTATAGCTAATAATAAGCCCCCTTGGAAAATTCGCACTTGGTCCTTGTGGGTTGTCTCAATCTCTAGGATTAAAAGTAATCCTCATTTCTTTACACTCTCAATTAACCCTCACACTTTTATCCTGATGTGTAGAATACTAAGGTACAAACTACCACGAGATAAATTATGGTCATGTGTGTAACAATTATCAAATGAAATTGTCAACATCCCATCATTGAGTTTGAAATTTGAGTGTCACCTAATTAAAAGGGTGTCGAATTCTTGAAATTAGAAGGTGCAAGTTGGAGTTCCATCACTTGACAAATTTCCATTATATCATAATATTCACCTCCACACGCAGAAATCCCTACCGAAATTTGTGTCACAACACTTGAAAAAATGGCCGAATAGTAAGAACTATGGGTTTGAATCCCACCTCCCGCAAACTTGGGGCTGATTTGGGAAGTATTTCACAGGTAGTGGTCAAAGTTCCAAGCCAAAAATTCCATTGCAATCATTGTGTAATTGGAGTCACCAAAAACACAACTTACAACTCTCTTGTATTACATACAATCTCAAAACATGAAGGAGGATATATTTTTCACAATTTACATCGATTCGGAATGGGAGAAATAAAATCAAGATAGTAACACATTTTAGAATGGATAACCCTTTTTTTATGTGGGGTTGAAAGAGATTAAGATAAAGAAGATATAATTACATGACTATAATTTTGGTGAAAAATGACTACACATTATCATAGTTATTATGATTAAGTGATCCCTATTACTACTATGTATTCCTATTAAGTATGTGCTTAACTAATTCGGCATGTTCAACCATGATAGACTTTGTATTTTGATTGCATTTGGGTCTAAATCCTAACCTATGGGGTCCAAAATGCTCACAAGATGGAGCATGCCCTTGCCATTGTTCAGTTCATAATCCACAATATCACGACTAGTCAACATAACCAACCATTTGACATATTTGAGCAAGTGCCACGTAATAGCCAACTAGAGTAGACTCCCATGATCAACATAATCCTTTATGACTTACGAAACTTGGCAATGAGTTTATAAATCACTGCCATAAGAGTTATTGGTTGTCAATTTGAGAGAGATTGACACAATTTCTTTCTAGTATTAAATTGACTGAACCTTCGTCCCATGATATATCATATAGGATTCTAGGAATACCTCAATGTTGCCAAACTTTATTGGCCATGTGTAGTGTTGCATACTTGAGAACATTCCAAAATCTGTGATGAGGTTTATAGCTCATACATTTGTGAATGTTGCATCCAAATTAGACACTTTATTAGCTCCATTAATGGGCCAAACAAATGTTATAATAATATTGTTTAATTGTAGATGTGACTACTACACTATTCCCGGAGACATGACAAAAATAGAGTATGCATTTGCCATGTCCCATTGTAAGTGTGGTTGGCAAGCACTTGTGTCTTGGTCAACATTTCTCCAACCAATTGTCTAAATACTAACAACATGTTGTCTTAGTTAAGATGCCTACTACTATTTGGTAAGCATAGTGTGAAAAGTTGTTGTAAGTCCAACTTTGAAGATGGATGGACGAGTGCTCACTACTAGTATATAGTAGACAAGACGTGTCTATATGAGAGAGACTTCATTAGATGGTTTGATGACGATTTACTTCTCTCTTGTTTTTTTCTGTTCCTACTCCCACCTTCCACATGGTTAGCTCTGTTAGTTCGGTGCCCAGTGTTGTTGATATAGCTAAGCCTACAACTAAATTAAAGAAAGAAAGAAAGAATAGTGCAACACTGTAACATTGGGCCCGACCGAGTACATACGTATGTCAAACTCCATCCATCCATGCATACCAGTCATACATGCATACATACACACACATACATACATACATACCTACCTACCTACCTACATACGTACGCACGTACATACATACATACATACATACATACGTACATGCGTACAAATTACAATACATACATACACACATACACACATACATACATACATACATACATACATACATACATACATACGTACGTACGTACGTACGTACGTACATGCGTACAAATTACAATACATACATACACACATACACACATACACACATACATACATACATACATACATACATACATACATACATGCTTACAAGGAAAGCCCACATATTGCGTTAGTCCGGATAGAGTGTGAAATCGACTTACCTGCTACGACCTAAACCCTAATTTTGTTTCTTCACTCCGATTCCTCTCTTCCCCATACACCTCCCCCCCCCCCCCCTCCCCTTTCGCCTGTTAGGGTTTAGGTACCTCCCTAGGGTTAGGGTTAACGCTTTTGACTGACATTAGGGTTAGGGCTTCTCACGTTATTTTTGGCTGAAGTTGGGGGTTTAGGTTTTGAAGATGGACTCTGATCAGGGCAAGATATTCGTGGGCGGGATCTCGTGGGAAACATCAGAGGAGAAACTGAAAGAATATTTCGGTTCCTTCGGCACAGTCTCGGAAGCGGTAATCATGAAGGACCGTGCGACGGGACGCGCCCGTGGCTTTGGCTTTGTCGCCTTCTCCGATCCCGAGGTTGCAGATCGGATCCTCACGCTCTCACATTCCATCGATGGCCGAGTGGTAATCATATCAATCTTCTCATCCTCGTTCCCCCCTTCATTTTAATTCCTAAAAAAATTTAGCTCCTGTAATGGGATATTTAAATCTGTCTGGCAGTGGAAGTTGTCATTAATCAGAGATTAGATTCTGTACCCCAGGGTTAATCAGGATTTCTAGTTGTAATTTGGTTTCTTAGGGTTTCTAATTGTAATTTGGTCCTGTAATTGGCCCAAGCACAATATTTGAGATTGTGAAAGTAAATGTAGGCATCAGTCTGAGCAACTAGGTTCTCTAATTGTAATTAAACCGGATAATTGAAGGTTAAGAACTGTAATTAGGGTGCTGATCATAATCAGGTTACAGAACTCAGCAATTCTGGCAGATGGGCACTCAACTCTGTAATTATGTGTTTGGATGTACGTTTCAGTATGTAGGATTGCAAATTATAATTGATTGCCATTTCCCAAAGGAATTTCGGCTCTGACTTCACACTTTCAGGTTTTGAGTGTGGGCCAGGATTCTGGTGTCAATCTTTAAATTTATGAGATCCTTCAGGCTAGGGTTTATTTGATTAAGTTTTCTGCAACTTCAGGATTAGGGTTGTTCAGGTAGTCAATGTTGCAATTTCTTTAGAGTGAGGTATTAGTACCATATAATTAAATCCTTATTGTATATGTATTCAATCTGATTTCTGCAGGTTGAGGTCAAGAAAGCCGTGCCCAGAGATGAACGACAAGCATTTTCCAAGGCCAATAATGGGTCGGGTCCAACATCGGGAAACCAAAATAAGACCAAAAAAATCTTCGTGGGTGGGCTTGCATCCTCTTTAACCGAAGAAGATTTTAGGGTTTATTTCTCTCAATTCGGTAACATAACCGATGTCGTAGTGATGTATGATCCTGACACGCAGAGGCCGCGCGGATTTGGGTTCATCACATTCGATTCGGAGGAGGCAGTCGAGAAGGTCTTGTCACAAAAAGCCTTCCATGAGATACATGAGAAGCTAGTGGAAGTGAAGAGGGCGGTGCCACGAGACCCATCTGGAGGAGGAGGAGGAGGTGGGGGCGGGGGTGGATTCACACCCGGCCGAGCTTTTAACAATGGATATGGTGTGCAAGGAAGCATTCCTCATGAGTCAGTGGGGAATGGAGGAGCATATGGTGGTTTGGCGGGCCGATACCATGGTCGGGGAGGTGGTGGTGGTTTCCCACCTTACGGTTATGGACCTCCTAGTTATGGTATGCCAATGAATGGTCATTTTGGTGGGGCCGGTGGGCCGGGGTACCCCCCAGCTGGTGCAGCAGCCTATGGATATGGTAATTCTCCGGCCTCTGGTTACCTGGGTGGTGGTTATATGGGTGGCCAGCCTGGTGTAGGCAGTTATATGGGCGGGGGCGGCGGTTATTTGGGCGCCCAACCAGTCGGCCCCAGGAGCCCTTGGGGAAGCTCAGCTTCGAGCCCTGGCGGTTACGGTGGTAATGGTTATTGGAACCCGCCTGGCCCGGGTGCCGTAGTCCCTCTCACGAATGGTACACATTCGGGATATGGTTATGGATCGAATGAAGCGAATCAAAATTTGGGGCCGGCTGCTATGCCTTCCGATCCCGCCTCATTCGGTGTGACCGGACGGCCATCTCAACAACGTGCCCCCGATGCACGGTTCCGGCCATTTCCCGTTGCCGGGTAATTGAGTGGCATGATTTTTCATGGATGAGCTCTCATTGCTCCTCAGTTGTAAAGTTTGGCCTTCGTGTTCAGCCTCTCTTGTTAGAATTCGAGCAAAACCAACATCATTTGATACATTTTATTGAGATAAGGATTCATTTGTTAAGTCATTGTACTCGTGCATATGACTTTTATTGACGTGATTTATTTTTCAATACATTTTCACTAATCGTGGAGGATACGCCATGCTACTTCTTTCTCGGGTGTGGATTTTTAAAAGAAAAGCACATCTTCCTCTCTGATGACAATGCATTCAATATCAACAATGCAAGGGTTTTGAGTTCAGTTTGGTCGATTGGTTTTCATTCATTTGAATCGGTCGCGTAATTTGACTCTAGTACCAATTGGATCTCGATACATAGATTACTAGCATCCTTGGGAAACTGAATATATGATGTATTTTGGGAGACCGACTATAGAGAATTAATTGAATGTTTTGCAGTAGGATCTCTCACTTTTATGATTAATGCAATTACGCATATTGATGCAATGTACTCAGGGCATTCGGTGCGTAATATTTAAGAAACATATGTTGCAATATTACTATGTGTATGTAGCCGATACAAAGTCAGAGTTACTAATACAATTCTGATTATATGTATATGAGATGTAGAACTAGGTGTCTGTCACTAGTTACATGATATATCTAGCAAGTGACATAATCATGTTGTGGTAAGAGATTTTACCACCTTTTACATAACATAGAAATGGGGCATCAACATGGTTTCGTGAGTTTCATGTAATGTATTGCTGCATGCCAAGGACACATTGGCACCAAATTATAGTAAATGATAGTGTCAAGGGCAAATTGTACAATACTTTAAACAAGATGCTCCCCCATGGCATGTAAAGATTGATGCATGACCATTTTTGTCTCTACCAACAATACATGCTTAGCCATATTTATCTCCAAGGAAAATGATATGGGTAAGATTACCAATGTACACTTATTCAATGTTTAGGCTCTCTTTTAATAACATGAAACACGATATGAACACATGTTTGTTTATATGATTAAAGCAATGATGAGGAGTTGAGTTCCTATTAATTTAAGGTTTTAATTACTATTTACTATTTAAGATATAATTCATGTGATTAGGACCCACAAAGCATATACATGTACTTTTGCTAACAAATGTACACTTTTTTGTCTTGGTATATATACCTATACATGCAATCGTCCATCCCTTGCCCATCATCTCGACCCATTGCTTCTAAATGGCGTAGCTCACATTCTCTTATGTATGAGGCGTTTGGGGCATTAACAAGGAGACTTGTTGACTATGCATATTTTGTCGTGAGCAAGGTTACGATTCAAAAGTATTACACTCTATTACAACGCTCCATCTTCAGATCGCATTGAAAATTGGCTTTCCATGTATTGTCAATCTGGCCTTGTCCCATACCCCCTCAAATTTTCAAATAGTCAAGGTGCTGCACTCTTAACATGCCACATTCATGAGTAAAAAATTCTCGTAACATTGACCGAGAATCGCCACTACTCCAACTCCACCCGCTAAAATAATGTAAACAATACTACGCGATCCCATTTGTCCTAATTGATCTCCGAGGATAGCAATACCAAGGTGCCCATAAACCCCAATCATATATATGTACATATGCATATACCAAGGTGCCCATTAACCCCAATCATATATGGACATATATGCATACCAAGATGCCCATAAGCCCCAATCATATATGATATATGTATGTATATATTATGTATATATTTTGGCTTCCCACGAACAAATGTGGCCGGAAACATATAATGGCTTTGCTGTGTTTCCATGGCTGATGCCGCCCCCTAATGGCATCTTTTTTTATGCAGAGATCGGACCTCCCCTCTTCTGCACAAGTCTTATCAGTTGGTGACTTCTCTGTTTTCTCTTCAGCAACCCCCCTGTTCTTCTTACTGGAATTGATTTTGGCCCAGTGTAATCTTTTCCATGTTGATCCTTTGATTCTCTTGATTCATGTGTTTTTATCAATGTTCTCTCCGTACATAACCTAGGGTTAGGATAGTCGTAGGTTGAGGAAATTTGTCCATTGGAGTGTCACTCTGGAGTCTGAACCCTAAACCCTAAACCCTGAATAAGCCAGAAGACCTAAAGCCTAGATAAACTGTAGGACCCCAACACTAAATATACCCTGAATCTGCCCGCACCAATGAGGCAAAGATTGCGGAAGAATGACCTCAATGAAGCCGTTGTGTACTTGTGGTGTGTTCATGTGCCTGAATGTAGGTGTCATGTGTGTGATCACATGATGGGAGCACACGGGAGAAGACCTCATGTGTATGCATATATATTGTGTCCATAGTCTTCTTTTCTTCGGTCTAGGCTCACTAAAAGCTTGGTCATATGATTGGGTGGAGAATAGACACGCTAGTCATATGGTCATATTTCAGGGGCTGGCCGCCACACTCAGTGATACTATGCAAGGAATTCACAACACTACTACAATGTAAGAAACTCAGAAAGGAAACCAAGTTAGAAAACGTTTATGGTCTAGAAGACCTAGATCACCAACCCCTTAAAGGCTGTCAAAATGGGCATTCAAGCAAGGCAGATGTTGTGACACATTTCACTACTCTTCTCCAGAAATGTGGTAATGCACGATCGCTTGCTGATGCAAAGCGTATCCATGCTCAAATCAAAAGGAATGGGCTTGAGCAAAACACCAGCTTAGCCAACCGCCTCATTTGGACATATGATAAATGTGTCAGTCCGAAAGATGCATGGGAGACCTTTAGGACCATTGTTAAGAAAGATATTGTGGCATGGAACATGATGATTGGATCTTATGCACATCATGGGCATGGATCTCTTGCACTTAAAGTGTTCCATAACATGATGGAGGCGGCCGTGAGACCTGACAAAGTCACATTCCTTAATGTACTCAATGGTTGCAATAAGCCATTTTCTTTGGATGATGGAAGAGCTTTACATGCTTGCATTCTCAACAACGCTTATATGGACTTGGATATTGCAGTGTCCACTTCCCTTGTGAATATGTATGGGAAATGTGGTAATGTTGAGGATGCATACAGTGTCTTCAAGAAAATGCCAAAACGTAATGTGATCTCATGGACTGCGATGGTATCAGCATATGCTCAGCAAGGATCAAGCAAAGCGGTAATCCAGATTTTCTCCCAGATGCTCCAAGCAGGTGTACTCTTGAACAAGATAACCTTTGTTTCTATTCTAAACTCGTGCACAAATCCACAAGCTTTACCTGATGGAAAACGTTTCCATTCTTATATAGTCGAGCGGAAACCTGATCTCGGGAAAATTTTAGGCACTGCTCTGGTGAGCATGTATGGAAGATGTGGAAGCTTGAATGATGCCCGATATATATTCGACAATTTGCATTCAAAGCACGATGTAGTTTTGTGGACAGCTATGATCACGGCATACACGGATTATGAGGCTTCGAATGAAGCCCTAAGTCTCTTTCAAAGCATGGTATTGCATGAGGTGAAAGCAAATAAAATCACATTTGCAAGCATTCTTGAAGCATGCTCCAATGTGGCTGCTTTTATAGAAGGAAAGCTTCTCCATTTGCATGTTATCGATGAAGGTATTGAGAAAGACCTCGTAGTTTGCAATGCACTTATCAATATGTACAGTAAATGTGGAAGCATTAAGGATGGTCATATTGTCTTTAAGAATATGTCTAAACATGATGTGATATCATGGAATGCCTTGATCTCTGGGTATGCGCAACATGGCCATGGGAAAGAGGTTATACCACTTTTTCAACAAATGCAACAAGAGAGAGTAAGGCCAGATAAGATTACCTTTATTAGTGTGCTTTCAGCATGTAGTCATGCTGGCTTGGTTCATGAAGCTTGCTATTATTTCACATTAATGAAGGCAGAATACTGCATTAAGCCAAATGTTGAGCATTATCGCTGTGTAGTTGATCTTCTTGGAAGAGTGGGGAGGGTTGAAGAGGCCGAGGAGCTTATCAGAGACATGCCATATGTGCCTGGTTCCATGGCGTGGTCAAGTTTGCTTGGTGCTTGCAAAGTGCATGCCAATGTCAGTCATGGAAAAGATGCTGCTGGACATGTGCTTGAGTTCAATTCCAGAGATGTTGCTGCTGTCTCAATGTTATCAAACGTCGCAGTTTAAATTGTGAACAATGTATATGCGTCTCATTGCAAAAGAATTGTATTATGGCAAAAATCGTGCAGTTCATGCATGTGTACAACCACGCTTATGCTTCCATTTCTTAAAAGACCTACTCAGACACCAATCATTCCTATAAAAGCTTCATGAAAGGGATAATTCAAGTTCAATGTGCTATTCCTGTAAGGTATAGCTGTTAGATTTGGGTTTAATGCTGAATCTGGGTCTTTCCACAAAGTTCCACATACTGTTCCAAGATATGATGCTATTGGTTATTTGATGATGTTGACTAGGTCCCTATACGAGCAAGGTTATTGTTGCAACTGAGGAAAGCAATTTGTTTTCTAACGTTGGTGTAAAGAAAGGGTAAATGGAAATTTTTCCTTTTGAGAGAAAAACCACAACAACTAGCGTTGTGCTATTTGTAAATTGTATTTTCTTCATTTGCTTCTGCATTATGGATGTTCAGGTCAAGATTTTAGTATACATTACCTTTAACAGATGGTGGTATCACAAAGAACATATCAGCATTAGATTAATGAAGCCAACGACAAGATCAGTGTGGTCATCACAAAGTGATCTACATGTGGATTGAAGATAATCAAACCCTCACGTAGAAAGAGCAATGACAACAAGATAAGGTGCCAATTGCAAACGCATTTTGAGAATCAAAACAATCCATGATAACCTCTTTTCTAGCCATGACCATGGTTAGAGCAAACATTTGCCAAGCTATTGATTACTGGTGAATTTTACTTTGAATGATTAAAGAAAAACTGAATTATGATTAAGTGAGGAATTGTGCATAAACAATAGCTACACAATCAAAGAAATTTGATTGGATACACACACATGCACTGCTTGGCAAACAAGCAAACTACTCTGAAAATGTTGGGTACCTTAGACTCAGAGTACAAGCCTATTTAAGATAGTAAATGTACCCACCACTCCCTCAGGAAAAAAGTGTCAAGTAATGATGAAATATATCAATATTGTGATCCATCACTTTTCATGCATACAATACCTTGAAGAATTTAAATAATAATGAACAATTCTTTGCAAATTAGTGTGAACATTGCGTGTTTTAGGTTTCAATTTCGACCATCAGTTTATGAAAAGCTTAAGATAAGATATTAACTAGGATAATTTAGGAGAAAATTAGAGATGGTGGGTTTTAGAATGTCAGTTTTTTAGGTTTTCATGCGAAAGTAGTCCTAGTTATCTTAAATTTGGTATTGTTATCAATGTTGTCTAGACACTATCCACTATCATCAAATATGCACTCGCATCATCAAATGAAAAATAGAATAGGGTAATAACATTTTGCATTATCAACTCCCTCACAATATACATGCCATTATATGATTGCATTGTAATGGCAAAATCATCCGAATTTCTTGATGTTGAGACACTATCCACTATCGTCTACCGAAAAAAGAAGGGGCAATTCCACTTGGCGTTCTCAACTAACTTATGATATATACAAAGATCATCATATGATTGCAATGCATTTGGTACAAGTTACAACCATCGGGATTTAGAAGCAAAAAACAGCATGCATCAAAACACAAAGACCGATCAAAATATGGAATACAACAACAACATGCGCCGAACTCAACCATGTATTTTTGGGGACAGCCGGAAATGTGGCCCGGGTGAGCCCTGTTGTAGTCTATATTGTCTGTCCAGCCTAGCATTGATCTCCCAATTGTAATTGTATCTATTATCAAGAAGAAAACAATGCAATGCATCATCAACCTCTAGATGGTGAAAACAGGGTTTGAAGCTCTGGAAGGGGTAGAGTTTTATACTTCAACAGTTTTATAGACGAGCGGTATTACATTGAATTATGAAAACCCAAACACAGTTTGTTGCTATAATTTCAACTACCTTGATTGTTTTCTGAGATTCTTCTTATTTGGCTGTCTTTCTCCGAAGTCCAGATCAACCAGATTTCGTGTGCCTTGATGGGTGGTATTGAATGTTATGCACATAACTATGACAGGCCAACCATCCCTGTGCTTCAAGCAACATTTCTTGCTAGTAGAGCTACTCAAGGTATGTGCCAAAACAAAGGATCTCCGGAAAGGGGTTAGTCTACATTCTTATATCCTTGAGAACGGTCTCTTTGAAAAGAATCCTTACATAGGTAGCAATTTGATCAATATGTATGTTAGATGTGACATGCTTACAAAAGCTCAACAAGTTCTTGATGACCTCCCTATACAAGATGTAGTGTCTTGGAATGCTCTCATTACTGGATATGTTCGCCTTGGGCAGGGTCACTCAGCAATACTTCATTTCCAACAAATGCAGAAAATAGGCCTTTCTCCAAATGAGGTAACTTATATTTGTGTCTTGAAAGCTTGTGGAAGCATTGGAGCAATAGATATGGGCAGCCAAATTCATGACGAGATTGTTGTTCAAGGCGTGTTGTTTAATACGAAGAAGAGGAAGGCAAATGTATTACTTGGGAATGCTTTGGTTGATATGTATGTGAAATGTGATATGCTTTCTAAAGCGCAAAAAGTTCTTGGAAATCTTCCTGGCCGAGATGCGATCTCTTGGTCTGTTGTTATATCTGGATATGCCCAAGCAGGTCGAGGTGTAGAGGCACTTGAATGTTTTGATCGCATGCAAGAGGAGGGCTTCTCTCCAGATGATGTCACTTTTACTAGTGTTTTGAAAGCTTGCAGTAGCATAGGCGATCTTGACAAGGGAAAACAAATTCATGATCAAATCATCTGGAGGGGTTTTTTGCTAGAGGAAAAGCATGTTATGCTTGGCAATGCTTTAATGGATATGTATGCAAAATGTGGAATGCTTCCACAGGCACGACAAGTGCTTGAATTGCTTCCTGTCCGAGATATAGTCTCGTGGAACACATTGATTGCAGGATATGTCCAAAATCAGCAATCTCATGAAGCATTGGATTGTTTTGCGCAAATGCAAAGAGAGGGTCTCTCTCCTGACGAGACGACCTTGGCTTGCATCCTCAAGGTTTGTGGTAACACAAGAGACATCAATACAGGCAAGCAAATTTACAATGAAATTGTGGGCAAGGGATTGCTAAAGAAAAATCTTGTCCTTGCCACTTCTTTGGTGGATATGTATGTTAAATGTGGTATGCTCAGAAAAGCCCGTCAAGTACTAGATGAGCTTCATGATAGAGACACAGTGTGTTGGTCATTGCTAATTGCGGGGTACGTCCATGAAGGACAAAGCTCTGAGGCATTTAAATGTTTTGAAGAGATGAGAAAGGAGGGTGTATGTCCAAATGAGGTCACTTTCATTTCCATTTTGAAGGCATGTGGTAGCATCAGAGCTATTAAAAAAGGTGAGCAAGTACACCATGAGATTACCATCCAGGGTTTGATTGGCAAAAACATTGCACTTTGCAATGCATTGGTTGATATGTATGCAAAATGTGGTCTACTTTCAAAAGCACGACAAGTTCTTGAAGACCTTCCAGTTAGAAATGTAGTCTCCTGGAATGCATTAATCACAGGATATGCTCAACATGAGCTAGGTCATGAAGTACTTAAATCCTATGCAAGTATGCTAAAGGATGGCAAATCTCCAAATGAGATTACTTATTCTTCCCTCTTAAAGGCATGTGGAAGTATTGGAGCTATCAATAATGGGGTACAAATTCACAATGAGATTGTAGAAAGGGGCTTAATGGAAAAGAACATTGTGATTGGCACTGCATTGGTAGACATGTATGCCAAATGTGGCGTTCTTGAAAAAGCACAACAGGCACTCGAAGAGCTCCCAGTTCGAGATATAGTCTCGTGGTCGGTGCTAATTCAAGGATATGCACAACAGGGACAAAGTCATGAAGCTTTGAATTGTTTTGTCCATATGCAAAATGAAGGCCTCTTTCCTGATGAGATAACCTTTATATGTGTACTGAATGCATGTAGTCATAGTGGAGAAATGTGTAAGGCCCAAACGCTGTACGAGAATATGACCAAGAGATTTGGGGTTGCACCAAAACTAAAGCATCATACGAGTATGGTGCTTGTTTTTGGGTGTGCTGGCCATTTTGATAAGGTGATATCTGTGATTGAGATGATGCCATCTTTCTATGATTGTTCTCTTTGGCTCGCACTATTGTGTGCTTGTAAGAAATGGGGAAATGTGAAGCTTGGACGACATGCTTTCGATCAAGCAATACAAATGAGTGACAATCTTGCGGCTGCTTATGTGCATATGGGTAGTATCTATGCAGATGCAGGGATGCAAGAGGACATGGAGAAGGTTCAAGCCATGCAAGTGATGCTTCTTGGACAAAGCTCAGACGCAATATGCATGGGGGATTGAAATGCTCATGTTGAGATACAAGTTAACATGGTGCGTAGAAGATGGATGCATCACTATCCTTCCCTAGTGTCCATTAAAATAGAATATGCTGATGGTGTCATGTGCACATACATATCCTTAATAATGAGAATTCAAGAGGAAGGAAAGATATAGGCCCATGTGCATGTGGATGGATGGCTTTGTTCGCGAAAGTTTTGATAGCTATGGTTCGGACACAAGGGTGACGGTGTATTGATATGTAAAAGACTTCCATGGGTTATCTCTCTACGATGTGTTAAGACTAACGGCATACATAGGAAATTAATGAACTCAAATTGAGCAGAGATAGTTGAAGACAACTACCTAATCCATAATACAGATGGCTATGGTGTAGACAGATCTGTACCAATTAAAGCTTGGAGGAGATGACCACAAGAGGTAAGAAAGTACTAAATGGATACTGGAATGAAAATATAAACTTATACATATGTGCTCAGATGTACTAGCCTTTAAATACATCTTCAAATGTGGTTGTTACAATTATAACAGTCACATATTTTTAGAAATGATTACATTTAATTAGGTAAATTGTTTTTATTTATTATTAGAGTTAATTTTAACACACCCCCTTAACTGTAATACCCATCGATTACTGAGAGAGACTTAACCCAATATGCGTGCAGTAGTTCCAATGTTTAATACTTGGAACCGGGTTGGTCAAGAAGTTGGCCCACCATTTGATCAGGGGTGCAATTGACTTTGAGGTTATGTTCTTCGACGATACCCCTACTCAAGATATGTGGGTCAGCTTCTTAACCAAGCTAGTTACAAGCATTAAACATTGGAACTGATGCAAGCATATTGAGTTGAGTCTGTCTTAGTAATCCATGGGCAGTAGAGTTAAGCGGGGTTGTTGAAACTAACTCTAATAATAAATAAAAATAGTTAAGCTAATAAAATGTAATAGTGTCTAAAAATAGATGTGATTGTTATAATTGTAATAGTCACATTTGAAGATGTATTTAAAGACTAGAGCACCACATTTTTGTGTGAGTACATCTAAGCATATATGTACAAGTTTGTATTTTTTAGTTCCAATATCCATTACATACTTTCTTACTTCTTGTAGTCAATGGTCATTTCTCTCCAAGTTATATCCTACATGCTTATTTTGATCAATAAATTCTGGGTTCTTGGCGATCTTCACATGATTGTCACAACATAAAATATCCAAATCTTGAATTGTGGATTGAAGCCAAAGTTCTTTGGCAATAAGTGTGGTTGTGATGTATTCTACTTCAGTGGAGGAGGCGACAACAATGGGTTACTTTTTTGTACACGATGCAATTGTATCACCTACAAAGTAACCAAAAAACCTGATGTGTGTTAGAGTTATGTTCTAAAGTAAGCATATGATAAGGATATAATAGATTAATAAGAAAGGAGAGAGAGAAAGAAGGGTGCCGATCCACCCAACCACCCCCGAGCGAAGGGATCAAGACGAACTCGAGCCACAATCTTCGTCCCATACCATCGTCGTGGCGTCAAGTCGTACTTGGGGATGGCACACTTGCTACAAGCGTTGACCCATCACAAGAGCGGAATCTCGACGTAGTCAAGAGATCATGAAACGAGGGTAGTTAGGCCTCATATTTATAGCCATACCTAAGACCCGTAGGCAAGTTCACATGTGGCCTAATGGGTTGTCTTAATCCCGAGGATTAAAAATAATCCTCCCCTTCTTTACACTCTCGTTTAACCCTCACACTTTATCCATGTGTATAGAATACTACGGTAAATTCTCACCACGGGATATTATATGGTCATGCCCGTAACACTGTGGATCGAGAGAAATCGTTTCTCTTCCCCACTTCGCATTGGCCCATCCTTGTAGTGGGTGGGGTTGATAGCCATGCTTGTATTGTAGAGTTGTTTGCCCCAAAGTGTGCCTTATAAGTGATTACCATATTTTGTGTGTACTTAGAATTGCACTACTCATTTGACCCCAACCTGATATGATCAATGCATGGTCTTTCTATGAATCTTGTGAGAAAATTAGTTGAAAATGACACGACTAATATTGTGCAACTCGCTACATACGAGAGACTCCCTAATACTCGGTGATGTCATGATATAACATGGTATGGCTTTAAAAGGATTTGAACCCATGACCTTGTGTCACATGGGTTGAAGCCCTACCATTACACTATACATTGTAATACAAAAAATGTTGTTTTAATTTATTATTTCACTATAGAAAATTGATGTATATTCCAGATTTCTCTGGAACATTCTAGAAACTTTAGGAGTACTCCTAACAACACTATAAAAAGAGGCACAAGGCATTATTTCGAACCAATTCGGTTCAACGCCAATCATAAGCCTCCTAGCTATTCTTGTATATTCTCTTCATATAATATATCATTTATTATTCTCTCTCTCTCTCTCTCTCTCTCTCTCTCTCTCTCTCTCTCTCTCTCTCTCTCTCTCTCTCTCGTTCTACACCCTCCTTCCCTCTTAGTACTAATCCTCATCTCTAGTACTAATTCCCTCTCTGTCTTAGTACTATTCCTGACAGTTTGAACCGAATTTCTCTATCTTCTTACTCCACCCTTCCTTCATACTAATCCTCTTATCCCTCCTTTCTCCAATACTATGGCAACTGTTAGCGCTCAAGAGTATCAATCCGTTTTCTCGGAGTTGCAATGCTTGAAAGAAAAGTTTCTCACATTGGAACAAGAAAATCAATGGTTCTTGGGGGATCTTCAACAAATCTCTTTAAAAAGCAACAAACGCAACAACATGGCGTTACACGTGCAACAACTTGAAGCAACCATTGTAACATTGCAACAACAAGGACCAAGCACTCAAGGGATTCATAAAGAACCCAAGATCGACCTTCCTATGAAATTCAATGGAACGCGATCACAAATTAGAGGATTCCTTAACTAGGTACGATTAATCAAATGCACCCTTCTTGATATCCCATCGATGCATCACGAGTGGGTTTAGTAGGCACGTTGCTAAGCGGCTCAACTTTGGCATGGTTCGCTCCGTTGTTAGAAAAGGAATCTCCATTACTAAATAACTTTGAAAAGTTTATAAGCGAGTTTAAAGCCTGTTATGGAGATACTAATAGCATAAGGACGACAATCAACAAAATCCGACGATTATGTCAAGGTGATCATCCAGCCTCCGCTTACGCTGTAGATTTCCATCTACTCACCTCCGATATCCCTTGGGATGATCAAGCATTGATGGATCAATTTCAATACGACCTATGAAATGATGTCAAAGACTTACTCTCGACTTTCCCTGAAGAACCAAAATTGCTCATAGAGGCAATCAGTTGGGCGGTACGATGTGATAACCGGCTTTTCGAACAATGTTCGGAACGCAAGTTACAAAAGCCAAGGACCAGGTCGAAGCCCACATACGCCTCGATCGCAACAAAACTATTTGCAAGGGAGTCATACAATGCATCTCCGGAAAATACTCCAACACCGATGGAAATAGACACCACCCGTCATCGTGGACCATTGTCGGAAGAAGAAAAGCAACGACGCCGAGCAAATCGATTATGTCTTTATTGCGGAGGACAAGGGCATATCGCTGTAAATTGTGCACATAGGCCAAGAAGACAGGTAAATCAAATAGTAGCTTGTACTAAATCCGAGTCTATTGCATTAGGAATTTCTGATAGTCCTAATAGTACACTAGCCCAAGTCTATCAAACAAATTTGAAGTCCTTAGTCAATTAGAAGAAGAGTTAAATGACTAAGTCCAACCAAAATAGGAGACGTTTGGTTGGACAACCCTATATCTGTGCAACCCATTAGTGATTCCATTCTCTCTAAACAAGTTAGCATTAGTGATTCCATTCTCTCTAAACAAGTTAGCAATGTGTTCTTAGCTCAGTTGCCGCCACTGTGCCGTCCAAGCATCATCTGCTATTGTTCGATTTGACGGAGTTCACTCGTCCATTGCCACCATTCTACACTCAGTTGCTGCCATTGTTCGGTCCAAGCATCATCTCCCATTGTTCACTCCCATTGAGTTCACTCGTCCATTGCCGCCATTCTACACTCAGTTGCCGCCACTGTGCGTTCCAAGAATGATCTGCCATTGTGCGATCTGACAGAGTTCACTCCTCCATTGCCACCATTCTACAATCAGTTGCCGCCACTGTTCTATACTGGATTGCAATAATTGTTCGATTTGATGGAGTTCACTCCTCCATTGCCGCCATTCTACACTCAGTTGCTGCCACTGTTCGGTCCTGGATTGCAATAACTGTTCCGTTTGTTGATTATCTTGTGTATTGTTGTGTATAATCTTGTGTATTGCGGAATGATTTTGTGTATTGTTGTTGCCCATAGTCATCTTAGCTCATTCCTGACGGTGGTTGAGTAGCTTTCATTCCATTGCAACAAACATAAACTTACTAATGGTGGGATTGCTCCTGTGAATAACCGGTTTGCATGTGGTTTAGTAACTAGTCCACATGTCTTTTTTGGTGGAAATTTACTAATGAATATGTCAAGCCAAATGGAAGAGGAAGGAGGGTGTTTACCAATACCCCCCATGGATCATCAAGATCGGGATGACGTTATTAGGACACAACAAGCGATACAAAAGTATTGGGCATAAAAGAAAAGGAAACATCGTCAATTGTTGAAGGATACGAAAGCCACATTCACTGAAGGTAAGGATCACATTGGTTGTGATATAGGTTTGAATACCACTAAGAATGGAAGTAATGAGACCGCTATCATAGAGAGAAAGGTTGTAGACTATTTCAATGTTCAGACCAAGCACATCTGCAATGAAGACAAGAAAGTAGTACTTTATGGAATATTAAATGATCCATCGATAAAGGGGTTAGTTGATTGTGATGGTGTTAATACAAACATAACATTTGTACTAGTAAATAATCTACGTAATATTTTCGTATCCATGAGTAGGTCGGAAGATGATCTTGTTTTAAAAAGGTCAAGTCTAATGATGTTACTTAATAGTGATGTTGACGATCTTAACATCAGTGTGCTATCTAAAGTAATTGGTGTTAGTAGAAAAACTGTGTACAATACAATGAACCGGATAATTTCAAGTGATGAAGGAACTAGTCTGCTAAAGCTAATGTTACGGGCATGACCATATAATATCCCGTGGTGAGAATTTACCGTAGTATTCTATACACGTGGATAAGTGTGAGGGTTAAACGAGAGTGTAAAGAAGGGGAGGATTACTTTTAATCCTCGGGATTGAGACAACCCATTAGGCCAAGTGTGAACTTGCCTGGGGGCCTTGGGTATCGCTATAAATATGAGGCCTAACTACCCTCATTTGATCATATCTTGACTACGTCAAGACTCTGTTTCGTGGTGGGTCAACTCTTGTAGCGAGCGTGCCAGCACTAGGTATGACTCGATGCCACGACGGTGGTATGGGGGTGGTTGGGTGGATCAACACCCTTCTTTCTCTCTCTCCTTTCTATTTATCTATCTTTTATCCTTATCATATGCTTACTTTAGATCATAACTCTAACCGTTGGTATCAAAGCTTATGTTTCTAATGTTTCCTTTGTTTGTTTTTGTCTTCTTGATGGATGGTGATCGATTGGCGTGCGATCGACCTTGATCTAGATAGCGATCAATAAAGGAACTTCAGTAACTCTTTCTTGTTTTTTTTTCATTTCTTCTCCTCCCATCTAATCATGTTTATGGTCAATATGAATTTTTTTTCATTGATTCAATGATGTTGCCGTGGTAATTAATTGGGGGGATATGTCGAACTTCCCTCAGAGTCAGTCGACAACCTATCGACGTCATCAGGCTTATGCTTTGTATGCTGGCTATCTTGCAATCACCATTATCTCCCATATTTACATAGCCATGATCCTTGGCCGTCGTTTCTTCGTAAGACAAGAAGGTGACTTGTTTCACACCTTCTCTCTCGGTACCGTTGTCGTGAAGAAAACCGTCCACGAGCGGAATTCGTGCCCCGGAGCGTAGAAACCGACTCTTCATGCACGTGCGCCTTAAGTTGTACATAGGAGATCCTAGGTAGATTCGGTAGGTAGGGAATAAAGGGGAAACGACTCCTTCCTTGCCTATAAAAGGAGGGTGGAGAGTCGAGGAGGGGGGGGGATGTCGGTTGCGTGCGAAGGCTTCTCTCTCGCTCTCTCTCTCTCTCTCTCTCTCTGGTTCGCAAACTCCATAACTTCCTTTTGTGCAGGTTTCGGGAGGCTCGCGCTGCTCTGAGGAATGCCCGAGTGCTTCCGGCAGCACCTCCAGCCTGCTCCTGCCTTTCTGTGCGTTTACGAACAGGTATCGGCATCTGTTCGCCGGCCTGTTCGGTTGTAACCGACTCTGTGTTGTGTTGTTTGTTGTTTGTTAATACATACATACGTTTGTGTCTTCCTGTGTCGCTGTCCCACTCGCGTCCTTGCGTCGAAGGGCCGTGTCCCTGTGAATCTACTCTCGCTCGTAGTGGGCATCTTCTCCTTTCTTTCTTGCTCTTTGGTACAGGACCCCCGAGGTCCCGCCCCATTCCACGTATCCGCGAGGAAAACCTCGACATCTTGGTGAACCCGACGTGAATGAGGCGGCAGAAGAGTAGAAGATGAAAGGGGCGGATCTTGCAGAGGCCATGGCTTCGGCCGTGGATCGGATACTGAGCGCACGCGAGGGCTCTGGTGCCCTTGACAGAGCCATTGAGGCGGTCGTCGGTACGATCGGCCGGTTCAGCGGAAAGGATGCCACGAAGTATTTGGCGTCCTACGGGGCAGAAATGCTGATGCGGGACATTCCGGAAGAGAGGCGTCTTGCCGGGTTTCCTCGAGTGGCGATGCCGAGCATCCATGCGGAGGTGCTCGAGGTGCGGGCGGAGAGCCGTACCTGGGAGGAGTTCGAAGGCCGACTCCTAGAAAAATACGGGCTGGACGACGCGCTCCGGCTTTCGAAAAGGGACTTCATGGAATGGGTGGAGTTCCCCGGCAAGGGAAGAAACGCGACGGCACTCCTCCGGGAGTTCGAAGAACGCTTTGCGCGCCTTTCGACGCTTGACCGAACCGTTCTGGATACAAGCCGGGTCCTACTGTTCGTCAAGTCGGTGGACGAGCGGGACCGGGACCAAGTCGGCTCCTTGCTGGAGACCGAGGACGGGCTGACAGCCGACTGGGCTGCGGTTAAGAGAGTCTGTGGCCGTTTCGATAAACGGCGAGAATGGGCTGACAACGGGGCGGCAGGTGCGGACTCTGTCACAACAAGGAGGCTTGAACCGGCACCGCAAGTGCGAAGGGAAGAGACCTGGGAATGGCTCGAAACCGGTCCGGCTTCGACCGGCATGGTCAATGGCTCGTCCGGAGGAGCAGCGCTGGAGGAGTTGACGCGGGCGATAAAGGATCTCCAGATCGCCCAGACTCGAAGGGAAGGCGGCGAACCGGCTCGTGACCGACGGCCGGCAGTAGGGAACAGGTGCATGTGGTGCGACGAGGTCGGCCACATCCGGAAGGACTGCGGCGATTTCGCAGAAGCATTGAGGAACCAGGTGGTGTACCTGTGGGAAGGCCGGGTGCACGCCGGCGACACCAGAAGGACCCTAAACCGAAACGACGGACGAGGAGGTATGAAGAGACTGATGGAAGAGGCAGCGGCCCGACACGTGGAGGCCGTCCACTACTCGGCGTCGGCCGGCATTCGGGTCGGGGGCAGCGAGGCTCGAAAGGAGGGCAAAGACGGATTCTGGTCGGCAATGCTGGAAGGTCTTGCCGGCGCACGGTTGAAGAAGGATGAATCGGACCGCGCTGAGAGACGGATCCGGGAAATAACCGGGTGGAGCGATCCGGTCGAGGAGAAGACGGGCTTCGTAGAAGCCGCTTGCCAGAACTACGAGGCTCTGGTAGAAGACAAGCGGGTGGGGAAAGCCGGAGCGGCCGGGCCCTCACAATGATACGAGACCTGATTCGGGCAACGACGGAACGATGCCGGCGGGTCCAACTCGCCAGATAACCCCAGGAAGGGCGGATACCGACTGGGGACGGAGATAGAAAGGACTACGGACCTACGAAAGGACCTAGAAGAACGGATCCTCGACAGCAAGGTGGAGCTGACATTGCGAGAGGTGTTAGGGATCGCCAAGAAGGAGTTCCACGACTCCATTGTAGACTTGGTGAAACGGAAGAGGCTGTCGACGGAGACGGATCCGGAAAGACCGGCAGAGGTGCGGACGACGCACATCGACGACTCGGCGCTGGCAGATGAGTGGGCGGAGAGCCACTATTCGAGGCCACACTGGGCCCGAGCGACCACGGAGACCCCGGTAAAGATCGGAGAGGTTCAGGAACCGGTGGTGGCACTGGTGGACCACGGTTCGGAAATAAACCTGATGTCCATGGACTTCTATAAGAAGGGGAAGTGGCCGATCAACACCAAGCACGGGTGGAAGATACGGGCGGCGACGCGCGCCACCGAGGAACTGCATGGGGCCTGCCCGAACGTGCGGGTCAAGATCGGCGACGTCGAGATTGACAAGCACTTCTTCGTACAGGAGACGTCCTCGCACCCGGTCATATTAGGGGAACCATACATCACGGCGGCTCGAATGGAGACCAAGGTGCTAGACAACGGTTCGGCCTACGCAAGGGTCAAAAGCCAGGACGGGCGCCATTCGGTCCAATTTCTGACCGTGAGACCGAACCACGAGAGGAACCGCGAATCCCTCGGTGGCGAGAACCGGGAGGATTTTTAGAGAGGGCTGCCAAGGCGTGGGGCCGAGACAGTCCGGGCACTTGGGAAAGACCCCACAACTGTACGATAGGTAGGAAATTTTGCATCTCCAACAATGGAGGGTGTATGATATACGACATCGTCGGCCGAGAAAAGACAAGGGCGGAAGTGCGACTTCGAGCGTGCGGAGTTCTCGGCCCGGACGAGGAAATCAGCGGAGCCGTGGAGGCGGTCTCCTTCGATGACACCTTAGGAATGCTGAGGAAGGCAACCGGAGAAGACCTTAACGAAGACCGGACGATACCGGTATGTTCCGAAGAGATGTACGAAGTCATCGCAAACTTCAGTCGGGGGCTCAGGTCGGATCGGACGGCCCGAGTTAGTGTTGGGGTTTTCGGTCCCTCCGGATGGGATGTCCGGAGATGAATGACGGCAGTTACAACTACGGTTACGGTTACGGTTACGGTCCCGGTTACGGAGCCGGATGATGAAGACCCTGGCTACGGAGCCGGAAGACGAAGACCCCATTGATCCTATTCCTCGGTTGTGGCCGGGCACTGTTTTCAACAGTTAGCACGAGGTACAAGACTGTGAACCGGAAGGTAAGGCCAGTCGCGGCACCCTTGCCGGAGGGCAGCGAGTCCCGAATCAGAGGGGTGACGTCGAACCCCAGTTTACGAGATCCGGCCTGCATAGGACACACCTTCACCGACGGAACGCTCAAGGAGCTCAAAATCGGTGGGGGCGGGTTCCTACTGCCGGCGGAGGAAGACCAGTTTCGGAGAATGCTCGGAAGGCACGGGAAAGCCTTTGCATTCTCACCGGAAGAGATCAGGTGCGTAGACCCGACGATCGTGGAGCCGATGGTGATATTCACGGTACCGCATGTACCGTGGAATCTCAAGCCGATTCCAGTACCGAGAGCTCACATCCCGAAGTTGATGGAGCTATTGAGGCAGAAAGTCGATATGGGTATTCTCGAACCGTCGAGCGCGCCGTACTCGAACCGATGGTTCACCGTACCAAAGAAAAACGGAACATTGCGCTTCATTCAGGACCTGCAGTCGGTCAACAGAGTGACCATCCGGAACGCAGGAATCGGACCGACCATAGACGAGTTCGCGGAGGCCTTCGCCGGAAGGTCGATTTACTCGGTTGGTGATCTGTACTCGGGGTACGACCAGTTCCAGCTAGCCGTGGAGAGCAGAGACATTACGACGATGCGAACTCCCTTAGGCCTAGTGCGAATGTGTACCCTGCCACAAGGAGGGACCAACTCGGTGGCCCACATGGTGAATGCAATGAACAAAGTACTGAGGGATTGCATCCCGGACATCACCATGCCGTTTCTAGACGACATCCCCATAAAGGGGTGCCCGGTGGGAGAGAAGGACGAGACACTCGGGCCGGACGGATGCCGGCGATTCGTAGCAACACACATCGACGACTGCGAGAAGGTGCTACAAAGGCTAGAGGATGCAAGGCTCACCTTCTCCGGGGAGAAATCGGCCTTCGGGCAATCAGAAATCATGGTGGTCGGGCATCTATGTGGACCATATGGCCGGAAGCCGTCTTCGGCAAAGGTAGAAGCCATCTCCGCGATGAAGACCGATTGTAGCTCGGTTACGGAAGTTCGGAGGTTCCTAGGGGCATGCGCGTTCTACCACATATGGATCCTGCATTACGCCCACGTTGCGGAGCCACTGTACGGGTTGCTGAAAAAGGGGCAAAGATTCGAGTGGCGAGACGAGCACACAGAGTCGGTCCGGAAGCTGAAGGAAGCTCTTGCGGCAACACCGGCGCTCCGGAAGGCTGTCTACGAGAAGGGTACCCCGGTATACATAACGGTGGATACGAGCCCGACCGGGATCGGATGGGTCGTCAACCAAGAAGACGAGGACGGCACCCGGTTCTCGATCCGATTCGGCGCTAAGGTCCTCAGTGAGCGACAGCGAGGGTACGCCCAGGTTAAACGCGAACTCTGGGGTATCGTTTCGGCGGTAAAGGCGGACAAAGACTACCTGATCGGGACAGAAGTGATTATCGAGACGGATTGCCTGCCGATTCTCGGCATGGTTTCCGGATGCGCGACACCGGACTTGGCGATGCTCAGGTGGATAGCGTACATCAAGTCCCTGGACCCGGAGATACGACACATTTCCGGAAAGGACAACGCCATGGTCGACATGCTTTCGAGGGCGAGGTTTGATGACGAGGGCGGCATGGTTTCGGAGGACGAAGAAGTCGGCGTGGACTTCTTCGAGGCGGCGTACGTGACGACCGATGGGACGAGCACTCCGGCACTTAACGACTTCGACGAGAGCAAGTACGACGGCGAGTGGCTCCAGATCGGTGGATTCTTGAGGACAATGACGCCGGATGCGTCATGGACGAAGGACGAGGCCAACCGGATCCGGAAGAAAGCTTACCGATTCTTTCTCCGGGGCGGATACTTATGGAAGCACCCGAAGAAGAGGGACGGCGCTCCGCTCCGGGTGGTGGCGATGAAGGAAGAACAGGAGGAGCTGCTGACGGCCTACCACGACAGCCCTTGGGCCGGACACCGTGGAACCTGGGCCACGTTCGAGAAGATAAAGGGGAAGTACTGGTGGCCGGGACTGTACCGGGACGTGCATCGATTCGTGACAACTTGCGAGAGCTGTCAGATGCACTCCGTGGTCCGACACCGGGACGAGCTTCACCCTACGTACCCTCCGACCATCCACTTCAAATGGATGGTAGACCTGGTGACGATGCCGATGGGAGTAGGACAGATGCGGTATATGGTCCTGGCTCGGGAAGATCTGACGAACCAGGTAGAAGGCCGGGCCCTTCAGAACAAAACGACGGCGGCCGTATGTCAGTTCCTGATTGAGGACGTGATATGCCGGTACGGGTGCGTCGAGAAGATTGTGGCTGATCGCGGGGAGTTGGACGCCGAAGAGGCCGAGGAGCTATTCGACCGAGTAGGAGTCAAGCTCTCGCTTACCACTGCGTACAATCCGGAGGTGAATGGAAAGGTGGAGCGCGGACACAGACCAATCGTCAAGGCGTTAGTTCGGGCATGCGGAGGTCAAGTCGGGAACTGGCCACGGCTGCTGCCTTACGCGTTGTGGGCGGACCGAACTACGTATAGTTCGGTAACCGGATTCATGCCGGCAGAACTCATGTTTGGGCAGAAGCCGGTCATGCCAATGGAACGTACGATCTCCTCGTGGGCAACCGTGGACTGGAGAAACGAGATGAGCAGGGAGGAACTGCTGGCGGCGCATATACGACAACTCGAGCGAAGACCGGAGGACGTGGAGCAGGCTGCGGAGAAGCTTCGGGAAGCAAGGATGAGGAACAAAGCCCGGTTCGACCGAACGCACTGGCTCCGACCGAAGAAGATCGAGGAAGGCGACTGGGTGCTAGTCTACGACAGCAGCCTTGACAACCAGCACCGAGCGACACGGAAGTTCGCAAGAAGGTAGTTCGGGCCTTACGTGGTACAAAGCGCCAACGACAACGGGACGTACCATCTGGCGGAACTCGACGGCACAAGAATAGCGATACCGGTAGCTGGGAAGCGGATCAAAGCATTTAAGAAGCGTCACGACAACGAGTCGGATCCGATTAACTTGGACCGGGACGACGAACGATCCGAAACCGAGGAAGAACCGACGGGCGGGGAATGAAGGCTGGACCGGTTTTCTCCGTCCCAACACAATTTGGCGCATGCCGGTGGATGCGCGGTTAGGTGGGGGCGGATGTCGTGAAGAAAACCGTCCACGAGCGGAATCCGTGCCCCGGAGCGTAGAAACCGACTCTTCATGCACGTGCGCCTTAAGTTGTTCATAGGAGATCCTAGGTAGATTCGGTAGGTAGGGAATAAAGGGGAAACGACTCCTTCCTTGCCTATAAAAGGAGGGCGGAGAGTCGAGGAGGGGGGGGGATGTCGGTTGCGTGCGAAGGCTTCTCTCTCTCTCTCTCTCTCTCTGGTTCGCAAACTCCATAGCTTCCTTCTGTGCAGGTTTCGGGAGGCTTGCGCTGCTCTGAGGAATGCCCGAGTGCTTCCGGCAGCACCTCCAGCCTGCTCCTGCCTTTCTGTGCGTTTACGAACAGGTATCGGCATCTGTTCGCCGGCCTGTTCGGTTGTAACCGACTCTATGTTGTGTTGTTTGTTGTTTGTTAATACATACATACGTTTGTGTCTTCCTGTGTCGCTGTCCCACTCGCGTCCTTGCGTCGAAGGGCCGTGTCCCTGTGAATCTACTCTCGCTCGTAGTGGGCATCTTCTCCTTTCTTTCTTGCTCTTTGGTACAGGACCCCCGAGGTCCCGCCCCATTCCACGTATCCGTGAGGAAAACCTCAACACCGTCATACCGAACCTGAGTCATTGTATTGGCCACTTCATTAACCCGCATTTGTTGGGAGGTTTCTTCTTCCTCGATCACCATTCGCCTCGGTTTTGTCTCCCTTTTAAGCTTTATTTCTTTTGTTGGTGGAGCGTTGTTGCATCTCGTCCCTCTTCGATCGTCCCTCATGGGCCGTCTTGTTGTCGTTGATATTCTCACTCGCCCCTTATCGTGTAGTCGGCATACACTTTCCACTTTGCTCCAATCCTCAATGAGGCAATTTGCACCGTCATCTTCTTCAAGTTTGAGGCCGATCGCCATCTTTTCCATTCGATCGATTGACTTCACGAACATAAGGACCTTATCGACCCCCACCAATCTTTGTTCCCGCTCTGAGAGTTGAGAAAAATGATGCTCGAAGTCTACGAATGCTTGTGTTGCGCCTTGGTGGGTCTTCGCTGATGTCACCCATTGGTCGAAGTTGCGTCGATCTCGTCCCTTCAGTCTCTCATAGCCATATTCCTCCAATAGAGCCTTCTCGAAAGTTGCCCACGAATCATGAGCTTCTAGAAGCTCTTTTACGTCTTTGAAGATCGGTTGAGACACCACCCGACAAAAGTACTCCAGCCTCATAGATTCGTCCACACCACTTGAATCCATCTCCGCATTGTAAACTTTTAGGAAACTTTGGACTTCGGCACCGTTGAAATAGCTCACTCGCTCGACTACCCTCTCGACGGCTTGTTGGGCTTCATTTCGTCTTTTCCCTTCTCTTTGAAACTCCATCATCCTTTTTGACATTGCCTCCATGAGATATTCGCCATCCATCTTCGTCCTCCCCTGCTGCTCTTCACGTCGGGTTCACCAAATGAGTAATGTGGCACGTGACACACGTGCCAAACGTCGGAATGTGCGCGTCACAAGCATGGACAAGCACCGGGCCTCTATCCGCTAGTGGTTATGGATGATGGGCGGCTGAAATGACGCACTAATGTGGTTAGAGTGAGATAGAGAGAAACAAAAATTGAGGAAGTTTTTAAGATAGATAGATAGATAAATACACATCACCAATAAGATAACTAAGTTTTCTTATTATTAATTTTCGATTTGATACATAGATTGTTTGATTCATCCATTGATTGATTCCCCCCCCATTACACAAGCCTTACGAGGGTTTTTATAGGTTTATCTATCCTTCTAACATGCACAAAACCATGGGCTTGAACCCATGGTTTTCGGGCACACGGTTTTCCTTGTGGCATGCACAAAACCATAGGCTAAAACCATGGTTTTGTGTACACGGTTTTGTATGTTTGTTTCCTATGGAATACTAAATATGAGAAGGAAATATACAAAATCTAAAGCACTTAGTAGTAGCTTTAGTGGTAAGGTAATTGCTTCCTATTTTAGAAGTACAAGGTTCAAATCTTGCTTGCACCCTTCTATATGCACTTGAATGTCATCAGACCCTAGGCTAATTTTCATATTTATAATGTGTGTGGAGCCACACTATTTCACAATTTCTCCCATTGGACACAGAACATCACGACAACGTATTACGTTCACATACATATGTTACGTATGCGTATGAGGTCTATACCTCGATTTTTTGTAAATGATCTGCGTTTGGTGTCGTATGCGTAAGAGGTCAATACCTCAATTATGTATTACGATTAACCCTTATTATTGGATGTTTCGTGTGCATAGAGGCTATATGCCTCGATTACGTGTCTCGATTTCATCATATGTTGGCTATTTGATGTTGCGATTTTTCTTAATATATGCATATGTGGTCACGTGTATACGTATTTGATCGTATATGTGTGATAAATATAAATATGTGTATGTTAGTTATAACGTAATTTCTATATCGAATGTTGTCCTTTTCGGGGAAAGGATCTTGGTGTTCGTCCTCACATTTTTGTGGGAATGGCGTAGTCATCATCCTTTTTTCAACAATCTTTTTTGTTGACATCCCCGTTGGTCACTTCGATTTCGTTACATAACGAAACGATCATAGCCACAATGATGGTGAGAACGTAGGGCTTGACCCACTTCATGTGAGGTCGCTCCTAGGACACACATATCCAACATCCCTCCCTCATTTCATGGATACGATGCCACCATGAGATCATTCTTACGAAAGGTATTCGTAATGACGTAACCATGTGATGGGCCACGTGGGCCTACTACGAAAAGAGGGCTCATTTGGCTTGACTATTAGGTTTCACTTTGGCGTATGCCATTGTAATTATGAGACTTGAGGTTAGGTAACGTACCAACATAGTTTGTGGTAAATGAGGGGGAAATAAGGACTCTTGACATATATGTTTCTTTTAAGAAAACATATATGAGCAAATGCCTCACATATCTCTTATACGCATAAAACATTAAACATTCAACACGAGCAATCTATTTGGTTAGCTCAAGTGTTTAATGCATTTGTTATCGAGGTCTCAAGTTCAAATATGACCAAGACCATACAACATTGTTGATACATATGACTATAGTACATGTTTAGACTTTAGGTCTAAGTGCACTTCGGGGTCCTTGTAATAGGACTTAAAGAGCCGAAACCACATACTTGGGCACAAAAACATAGTTTATTGTTAACATTTTTTTCGTGTATAAACTATTCATGACGCGAACATACATGCTTGAGCCTCAGGGAGACACCATGAAAAAAATCGATATAGAGATAAGGGAAAAACGTTCATTTGTCACCCCCATGGTTTTTAAAACACCTTTGTGTTACCATGTAACCTGCTCTTGAACCTCATCTCATACGTCTAGAGGGGTATTGATGTGAGATCATGATATCGATTAATGTTGGCCCATGATATGTTTGCATCATGACTTGATGTTATGACTATTTGTCTGACCTTATCCTATTTCTTTGCAAGAAATAATAATTCAATGACTTAGAATAACGACCAGATGTCATCCGCTCAAGCAAAAGGAACTCAAGGAAATCCTCCTGGAGCAATCTCCATTGAGTCGTATTTCTTAAAAATACAAAATTTCCTTAGTTCAACCGCTCATCAGATGTCTGAACTTCGGCAATCTCAAAGTGCTCTCGAGGCACGTGTCATTAGTTTACAACGTGACACTAATAGACCTGATGAGCGTTAGGGTGAACCATCATTTGTTGTAAAGCCATTTACGGGAGAAAAAAAGGAAAGAACCGAAGAAGCAATCTGCACGTGGTTGGGCCGATGGGAGTCTCATTTTGAGCTCTATCCCACGCCAAATAGTACGAAGATTGCATATGTCGGCCGAGAACTAGGGGGTAAGGCCGTCACCTGGTGGTGTGGGCTCCGAACTTTGGGGAAATTGCCGATACCTGGACAGATTTTGTCACAGTTTTTAAGGGCCAATTTCTACAACCTCCCTCTCGAATCGAGGGAACACAAGCTTTAATGAACGTCTCTAGCATGAAGTTTTCCTCGCTAGAAGACTATGCCCACCATGCTAGAACCCAAATCCAAACATCAGGTCTAAAAGGGGACAATTAGTTAATAGCTTGTTTTGTCAATGGCATCCCCAATTTGGACTATCACTGGATAGTGAACGATGAGGATCCAAAATCCTTCGAGGGGGCCGTTGAAATAGTTCTTCGATATCAACGCACTTCGAAGAAGGACCATAACAAACCCAACAAAGCGCTGCGGATGAAGCAGTCGCAATTCGTTGGGAAACGCAAGACACCCAACGAATTCATGGATCGCGATTGTAAGCAACAACGTCCTTTTAGCGTATTCTACAAAAAGAAGGGTCATACAAAAGAATAATGTCGAAAGCTCCAACGGAAAGAGCACAACAAAGCAGCAAAAGTTGCAGACCATAAAGGTCAGATCCCTAATGTCCTTGAGGTCTATACACATCATTTAATTAATTGTCAATGTTGTTTCCCTCACTATGTATTGGAACCCAATGATTTACTACGTGTAAATGGGTATGTCAATGGATCTCCCATACAATTTTTATTTGATTCGGGAAGCTCACACAATTTTGTGAATGATCGTTTGGTTTAGATATGGGGAATCCAACCCACCATAAGTGATCATACCTATAGGGTGCACTTGGTTGATGGAAGAGTACAATACATCAACGGGGCGATTCATTCATTAGGAATTTCTATTAATACTTATGTAGAGGAAGTAGACTTCCATGTAATGAATCTTTGTACCACTGATGTAATACTGGGTTATCCCTAGTTTTGTAATAAAAACTCTTCTTTGTCCATTGATTGGGTTCGTCATTCCATTTACTTTGTACTAAACGATTGCACTCATTTTATTCAATGTGTAAATAAACAATCCCTTTTGATTGTTTCCTCTCCATCAATATCTGAGTTGTCTTGTTCTTCTTTATTTTATTGTGTACTTGATTCAAACATTCACGTTTATAATATTGATAACATCTCGAGTCAATTGACAACAACTCGATAAAATCTTAAATGATTTCATGATGTTTTTCTAAGTGAACTACCGCATGGGTTACCTCCTAAACGTAATATAGACCATCGTATAGATATTCTACCTGGCATTGCAGCAATAAGTATACCTCCTTATCGCTTAAGTCGATCTAAAGAGGATGAGGTATCTAAGCAACTCAAGGACTATTTACGGATGGGTTATATACGTTATAGTAAATCTCCATGGGGTGCACATGTTCTCTTGGTAAAAAAGAAAGTGGGCACATGGCGTACGTGTATTAATTACCGACGCCTGAATAAAGTGACGATAAAGAATTCATATCCATTGCCCCAGACTGATGATCTAATTGACTGTCTCTAGGGAGCTCGGTATTTTACGAAACTTGATATTTGTACGAGCTATCATCAAATTCGACATGATGTTCCTAAAACGACATTTTGTACGCGCTATGGCCATTATGAGTTTTTGGTTATGCCTTTTGGTTTGACCAATGCTCCGGCCACATTTCAACAAGAAATGAATGACATTTTTCGAGAACAACTTGGAAAATTTGTCGTTATTTTCTTGGATGATATTCTAGTTTGTAGTCGTACATTAGAAGAACATGCTAAACATGTCTGCCTCATTTTACAAACATTGTGTGACAAGTAATTCTACGCTGTCGCGATAATCCGCGAGTATGTGTAGGATCTTAGGCGGGACCGCGGGGGTCTTGGACTAGGGAGTAGACGAGAAATAATAAGACATGAAATGGAAGCTTAGCTCATGAGAAGAAGAGAAAAGAATAAGACAATAACATAGAATAGACGAAGGCAAGATACCTCAACAAGACAAGATACACAAGCAAGTTATATTATGAATCTGCAAATGAATACAACCATGGTGGCATAGGCCAAAAACCCAATGACTACAAGAAACCCTAACCTCCTAAGTAAAGAAGAAGATGAAGAAACCCTAGAAGAAACCCTAAGCCGAATAGAGACCCTCGACCTAAGTGGTATACCTCTCTCACTCAAAATAGGCACTCCCTTCACAAGAGACCCTTCCTTTCCTTTTATAGCCCAAGGAGGGAGGGACATTACAATGTGGGATAAATACTCCCTCTTATTCTATACACCGTTTTCCTACTATACATGTTACACACCATCGATTTGCTCATTTCACCTCGGTTTCACACTATAGCTGGAAATCTTCACGACATCCACCCCCACCAAACCACACATCCACCGGTATGTGACAAGAAAGGAAAAGGGTGAGAAATTTCGACGACGGTAATCAACCGGGTCCTCTGCCTTACTGGCACTCGACTGTCTCACCGGCTCCTAACCGGCCATGATCCGTCTTGCCGGCTCCTTGTCGGCCCCGACCCGTCGACTTCCAAACTGCGTCTGTCCTCCTTCCGGGAACTCGCCTCCGTGGCCATACTTGTTGACCTTGCTCGACTTCGTCCTCCACTTCGAGCATGCCCATCCCTTCCACACGAACCGCCGTAGCCTCCGAATCCGTCGTACATCCCCTAATTGTCGGCTCCATCCGATTCGCCATATTCGACGTTCGCGCCTTCCTCCCATATCGGTCCTCCCAGATCCCGTTGCCGATCTGATCACCCCTCCTTTGTCTGTCGCGTATGTCCTCCGATTGGGTCCCCGGTCACTCCGATCGCACGCTGGATTCCGCGTACCGCGTGTGTCCCTCCTTCGGTTCGACCGTTTCCTCCTCCTGAATACCTCGTGCTGACTCCTTCCATCCCACACTCACCTTCTGTAGGCTCTTTCCATTGTCGTTGTCGTCCCCTGAATGCACGCTCGTTCTTCGGTCCTTAGGTGACCCCATTACGTGCTCCTCCCTTCTCCCTTGCTTGTCGTGCTCTCTTGCGGTAGAGCGTACCTCCATCCCGACCGGTTCGTCGTTGCCGATCACTCGTTGCCACTCATCTGGGTGTATGCTTGTTTCTTGGCCCTTCGTCGGCCGTAGTGCATGCTTCGCTTCACGCCCTTCACTTGCCGTAGTCCTGACCTCCGCGTCGGTCTCTTCATCCTTCGTTGTTGTAGTCCCTTCTGACTCTGGCTTGCCGTCTTGGCACCGCTCGTCCATCTTTCCGCAGCAGGTCCCTGTTTCGGTAACCTCGTCCTCTCCAGTAACCGACTCCTCGCCGCCACCCATCGTTTCTCCGGTCTTATGTTGGTCCACAACTGCCGAAGTCTCTAGAATGGGTGTGGTGGGTCCCTTTCATTTCCGGTCATCCACCGAATCATGTTCGTTGTGCTCGGTTGGCCTCCTTCTCACGGTCACTGGCTCCCATCGCGTGTTGTGGCTCGTACACCTCGACCTCCAATCATGCCGGCTTGGCCCTTGCCCGGATCGGCCTCGGCCGATCAGGTTCTGGTTCGGTCGGCTCTCCTCCATAATCGTAATCGACCGATAAGGGTTCGGCCGAACAATTCCGGCCTTGCCTGCTCTTCTTCGGTTCGTGCTCGGCTTACAGGCCCCCGATCCATTCTTCTTCCTTGCCGTCTTCCGGTCGGGTCGGTTCCCAACTCTCTCCTCTTTGCCGCACCTGGCCTCTCTTTCGGTCCTTTCATATATGCCCGTTCCGGGCCTCCTTGTATGTGCCCGCTCCGGGCCACGCCTCCTCACGACCACCGTCCATCTCTTCGGTTTATGTTTGCACTCAGGCGCAACCGCCATAGTCTTCGGCCCCGGTGTCGCGGGGTCTCTCCTCCGTCCGCTACAATGTTCTTCCTCGTCCTCGTCGTTTCGGTTGCCCACCTTGCCGCCACCACCGTTCGTCACTCTAGGTCTCACACCGGGGCTCGGGTCGGATGCCGGAGTCTCTAGAACCGGTGTGGGTAAGGTCCCAACACCGCCGCTCGTTATGTACGTAGCCGCCTCCATCCAGACCTTGTTGTCCACGGCTACCCCGTCGCCGATCATCCAAGCCTCGATTACGCTTGCCGCCTCCTCTTCCTCGCTCTCCTTGCTGTCGTCTTGGTTGCCCGCCTTGTCGCCGCCACTGTTCGTCATTCTAGGTCTCACACTGGCTCTCGGGCCGGATGCCGGAGTCTCTAGAACTAGTGTGGGTATGGTCTCGGCACCACTGCTCTTCTTCTCCCCGCTTGATGTTTCGGGCCATCATGTCCCGAATCCTCTGCCCACTCTCGAAGTGGCACTTTCCGCTCCGCAGTCACCAGCCTCATCCATGGCCGTCCCTTCACCGCAAGACGAGAGGGTTGCTTACTCCACACCCTCTCCCACGTCGTCGTCGTTGCACGCTCTTCCGACTTCCGCATAGGCCCCGTCGTCCACGCATAGGGAGGCTTCTTCCTCTGCATCCTCCGATCGTCTCCGGCCCGACTCCATAACAAGCCCCTCTCCAGCTTCGAACTTCACCTTCACGCTCTCGCACGCCTCCCATACCAACACCTCTAGGTCATACTTCTCTAGTTGATCACGCATCGAGCTCTCTTCCGGCGGTAGTGCGTAGTCACTCACCACCCTCTCTTCTCCACTGCTCGCAGGCCACGTTGTTGCCGACCGCTTCCCATCATCTCCGGCCCGACTCCATAACATCATCTTCGTCATCTCAGCATCGTACGCTTCTAGGAATCTTGGGGCATCGTCCTCATTGAACCGGCCGACTCGACCGACTACCCTCTGGACGGCTTGTTGAGCCGCATCTCGCCTCGCCTTGTTCCGTCAGGCTTGCATCACAATCTTCGCCATCATCTCCACAAAGTCGAAGTCATCGTCTTCCATCTCTGTCCTCCCTTGCTGCATTTTCATGTTGGGTTCACCAAATTATGTCGCGATAATCTTCGAGTACGTGTAGGATCTTAGGCGGGACCGCGGGGGTCTTGGACTAGGGAGTAGACGAGAAATAATAAGACATGAAATGGAAGCTTAGCTCACAAGAAGAAGAGAAAAGAATAAGACAATAACATAGAATAGACAGAGGCAAGATACCTCAACAAGACAAGATACACAAGCAAGTTATATTATGAATCCACAAATGAATACAACCATGGTGGCATAGGCCAAAAACCCAACGACTACAAGAAACCCTAACCTCCTAAGTAAAGAAGAAGATGAAGAAACCCTAGAAGAAACCCTAAATTGAATAGAGACCCTCGACCTAAGTGGTATACCTCTCTCACTCAAAATAGGCAAACCCTTTACAAGAGACCCCTCCCTTCCTTTTATAGCCTAAGGAGGGAGGGACATTACAATGTGGGATAAATACTCCCTCTTATTCTATACACCGTTTTCCTACTATACATGTGCACATGTTGCACACCACTGATTTGCCCATTCCACCCCAGTTTCACACTATAACCGGAAATCTTCACGACAACGCGAAGATCTCAAAATGTGAGTTCTTCAAGAAATCAATTATTTATCTTGGACATCTCATAACTGAACGAGGAGTTGAAATTGATCCTTCTCGCATCGAGAAAATCAAACTTTGGCTCACTCTTCGGAATATTCGAGAAGTTCAATCATTCCTTGGTTTTGTCGGGTTTTTGTGGAAATCCCTTCGTAATTACTCCATTTAGAACGGTCTGCACAAGTGAACTATCTGGTATCATTTCATTAGCAGAAATTAATTGTTCCTTTAAATCTTTGATTTTTGTAAGAAAACTGTCCATAGAATCACCTTCATTCATGTGCTCGCTTTCCAATTGTTTTCGGTGATAAGCAACACGAGCCTCATTTCTTGCTTGGTACAAAGTGGTAAGAGTATCCCAAGCATCCTTTGTTGTCATGCAAGAGCAAATATGGGGAATAATGGCACGTTTCACCGACAAAGCTATTAAAGCATGTGCTTGAGCATCTGTGCCATCCCAACGAAGTTGTTCTGTAGTTGGTACAACAGAAACTGTAGCATGGGCATGAGCAAGATGATCAACATCCTCGACAGAATCAGTACCATCAACATTTGTGTTCTCAACAACAGGACATTTTTCAGCCCCGTGAACCACATTCCACAACCCCTTTGCTACTAATACATGGCGCATCATATAAGCCCAACGAGGGTAATTTGTTCCATCTAGTTTATCCTCAATAGCAAGCATCCAAAATACATCATTGCTCTCAGCCATGGTCGTGGACTGAACACGTTTTGATGTAAAAAATGAACTGCTGAAAGAATAAAAGGGAATAACGTACCTCTTTGACTTGAAAGATGAACATGCGAAGAGAAAAGGGAAGCAAATCTGATTTCTGAGGGTTATAGGAATGTGTTGGAAGACTCAAGGAGGCTTTTTCTAGGATTGAATCAACTTGGAAGCAGAAAAAAAACACAACTGAAACTGTAAAGAGGAAGAAAACACGCAGAAATTTGTTTTTTCAACAGCAGAAAAATGCCACCATAGATGGCACAGGGGCCTTGGGTATCACTATAAATATGAGGCCTAACTACCCTCATTTGATCATATCTTGACTACGTCGAGACTTTGTTTCGTGGTGGGTCAACTCTTGTAGCGAGCGCGCCAGCACCAAGTACGACTCAACGCCACGATGGTGGTATGGGACGCCGATCGAGGCTCGATTTCGTCTCGATCCCTTCGCTCAGGAGTGGTCGAGTGGATCGCCACCCTTCTTTCTCTCTCTCCTTTCTATCTATCTATCTTTTATCCTCATCATATGCTTACTTTAGATCATAACTCTAACAACTAACTACAAGATGTAAGTCAATGACACCCATAACATCAGAAATCAAGGATATAATCACTATATTTTGGACTAATGAGAGTAGGGTTTCACCCAACTAGAAGGATTTATGCAGGAAACGTGTTGGAAGGAGTCAATACGAGGACCATCTCATTCATCTTCTTGATGTACCTCTGGTATTTACATTTATCTGAACTTTTGTTTTGATTTTTAAGCTTAGTGAGTTGGCTAATTAGCTACCTCAGAATATGATCATAGCTAACTAGCTATTGGTAATAGGTAAATAGCGATTGACAATAGTGAACTTAGCTATTATCAGCTAATTAGCTACCACAATAGTTAATTAGCTATCTCAGAATATGACCATAGCTAATTAGCTACCACAATAGCTAATTAGCTATCTTAGAATATGACCATAGCTAATTAGCTACCACAATAACTAATTAGCTATCTTAGAATATGACCATAGTTAATTAGCTACCACAATAGCTAATTAGCTATCTCAGAATATGACCATAGGTAATTAACATTGACAATAGCTAATTCGCTACCTCAGAATATGACCATAGCTAACTAGCTACTAGTAATAGCTAAATAACGATTCACAATAGCTAACTTAGCTATTATCAGCTAATTAGCTACCACAATAGCTAATTAGCTATCTTAGAATATGACCATAGGTAATTACCTACCACAATAGCTGATTAGCTACCTCAGAATATGACCATAGCTAACTAGCTACCATAATAGCTCATTAACTACCTCAGATTATGACCATAGCAAACTAGCTACCACAATAGCTAATTAGCTATCTCATAATATGACCATAGCTAATTAGCTACCTCAGAATATGACCATAGCTAACTAGCTACTGGTAATAGCTAAATAGCGATTGGCAATAGCTAACTTAGCTATTATTAGCTAATTAGCTACCACAATAGCTAATTAGCTTTCTTAGAATATGACCAAAGCTAATTACCTACCACAATAGCTAATTAGCTACCTCAGAATATGACCATAGCTAACTAACTACTAGTAATAGTTAAATAACAATTGGCAATAGCAAACTTAGCTACTATCAACTAATTAGCTACCACAATAGCTAATTAGCTATCTCAGAATATGTCAATAGCTAATTAGCTACCACAGAATATGACCATAGCTAACTAGCTACTGGTAAGAGCTAAATAACGATTGACAATAGAGAACTTAGCTATTATAAGCTAATTAGCTACCACAATAGCTAATTTGCTATCTCAGAATATGTCAATAGTGAATTAGTTACCACAATAGCTATTAAGCTACCTTAATAGCAAATTGGCTAATGGCAATAACTAGTTAGTTATGTGAGGAGCTAATTATCTATTAAGGTAGTTAATTAACTATTGTCAATAACTAATTAGCTACTCTTAATAGCTAATTAGCTACTGGCAATAGCTACATCAGGGCACATTTTTGATACTCACTGGACTCCCTTTTTATTATGTAGGTTGATTTATTTATTAGGTTCAGGCGAATGCATCCAAATATCAAAGTTCAACTACAAACATTCGAGTCTCTTGAGCCACACTTTGTGAGACGCTTAAAGGATCGATACACATGTTGTTGCATTTACCATGTACGAATGGGTTTTCTCAAGGACTCTGTTAATCTACTACGTCACCATAGTTGCTCCCTAGAGGATGCAGTTTGCACTTGTGAGTGCCCAATTTGTCGATCTAAAGAGCAATGTAAATCATCAAAGCATGTTATCTCTTCTGTTAGTGGTCTTTTAGATTCAGTATTGTGTCTGAGAGAATTTGAGTCTATCTTCCACAGTCATAAATGTGTCATGGGTTTATGTCAAGATTGTGGCCCTAGTAGATTTAGGTGGTGTCCAAAAGAGTTGAGTAGTTAAATAGTAATCTCTGTCAAGTTATTTGAGTCTATGAACACCAATTTCGAAGGAAAGGTGTGTAAAAGAAAGGGTCTAGTTAGGAAGTCTCTTAAACCAAGGGATTTGGTGTCCTTATTTGTAGTATCTCTAGGAAAGTTCATTAAACACAATGTCATTTATTCATGAATCATGGCAGACCCATCAGTTTAAGAGTTGCATATCTGATTTTCCAAATGATGTAGTAGTCTCAGTAGTAGATTTCACAGAGAATTATACTTTCAAGCATCAGAATGAAATTCAATCCATGCATTGGTGTTCAGTGCAAGTAACCATTTTTGTGCACATAGCATATTTTCGAGTTTCAGGTGATGTTAAGAAAGTAATTCATTTTTTTATTTCTGATGATAAGAAGCATGATACCTTGTTTGTCCAACACTGTTTAAAGTTACATTGGCAATGGTTATTATGTCAATGTTTGGAGCTTATTGAACATTGGGTTTGGTTTGACGGAGCTACGTCACAATTCAAGGCTAAACGTCCATTTTATTTTGTTGGGAGGTATCCTTCTGTAACAGGTTTGGAGATGAGATGGATTTTTTTTGGGTCTGGCCATGGTAAAGGTGAACATGATGGAGCAGGTGCAATTATAAAGCGAGCACTTACCCATTAACAACTAAAGGCAGATAGTGTGCATATGAATTGTGCAACACATGTAGTCAAATTTTTAAGAGCTAATATGTCAACGAGTGCAATTGGTGTTTATTCCTCACAGGTCCAAGATATCAAACGTGAATTTTGGGAAGTGAAGATAGATGAAGTAAATAGGGAGAAGACTTGGGAGTGCCAAGGAATTCCTGAATTGCAATCTCTCCATGTTGTTCGAGGTTATTCTAGGTTGGATGGTCATTGTATTGTAGTCAGAGAATTAACTTATTTTTGCTTCCATTGTGTGTAGGGAAATTGGAGGTATTGTTTAAACAAAGCATATATTCAGAATTGGGAGTACCATACATTGAATGAAAAGGACCGAGCGGATGGAGAAACAGAAAACAATGCCGACTTCACATATCAAGGCCGTGGAGATACTCTGAGTGATGTCATAAACGTTGGGGATAATTTCATTGTAAATGCAGAAGAAGACCATTTAGAGGGTGTTGATTTCTATATATTAAATTGCACGGTTTGTAAACAATGTGCAACGTAGAATATTGTAGATGTTTGGCGAAATTTTGTATCTATCAGGACGTTCTACATTGAAGGTATTTTTTATTCAAGACTAGATGATTACAATTATGTGTATAGGCTTTTAAAAGACAAACTACTTGCGTACATGTACTCTCATTTGGTCAGGTGCATCAACGTCCTGATGTCGCAATACAATAGCTGCTTAGATTTATACATAGTTAGTTCTTGTCAAACAGTTTGCCATTCTGAGAACAACTGACAACATGAAATTAGAAATAAATGACCTATTTTAAAATTACACAGTAGATAATTTACTCAAAACAAGTGATTTAATTCCTCATTGATTAATTTGTCATCAAATTACATATTTATAATACATCATTGGCAATGTCTACAAAGCGCCTACAAATAGTTAAGCTCTTGCTGGTAAGTGAAACTTCTCTACATATGTGATTCGCATACTGAGCTCGGTATGGTGTCCACAACCATGCAGTTAGTTGGCAGCTCAATGTTTTCATCAAGTAGTTATCAGGCATTTCGTCGGGTACAATGAGACAACATTTGCGAAGGTTGTAGTAATGCCAGAAATGTTATGTATCCACAATCAACATATTGTCGGCATTATATTCGGGCCAGGTATGCCAAAAATCAGAAAGTCTTTTGAATCTTGCAATATCCTGCTGCTCACATCTTTCTCATGTCCACTGACCGTTGAAGTGTTGTCCCACTTTGGGAAGAATCTTTCTACACACTTTCAAACATCTGAACGTGGTTTTTCACTCCAAATAAACAAATCAAAGTATTGCATAACCCACTCTAGAAATTGATTTGCATCTCTCCTTGGTGTCATATATCGCACACTCATAAGCACTTTATCAAGCTCCAAGATCAAGGTTCTTCTTTCGTCTTCTAATGGTTTAGGTTTCCATTCCTGCAACTGAGCCTCTGTTACACCAAGTATTGGTAGCATACGATCAATTTCAATCAACTCAGGTTTTGTTGACACAATTGGTGCCCTTTTCCTCTTCAAACCCCTGGTTTATTGTGTCTTTGGGTCTTGCTTCACCTTGTTTTGCTCTTGTGCAGTCATTAGGCATGGCTTCACAATGTTTTGCTCTTGTATAGTCGACCGTGTCATCGGTTTTGGCATGACCTCTGTGCATATAGATACTTCTCTAGTTGATATCAGGCCACTGGTATCACATGTTGCATCTACCTGGAAAATCAGATCATCTGTGCAACATGCTTGATCTACTTGTGTGACCAGCTCATTTGTGTTAGTTGCTACATCTACTTTCAAGATGGGGCCCTCTAAACACGCAGCAACATCAACAGTTTCCACAATGCTATCGGCCTTCAGAGCTATAAATTCAAACCCTTTAGACTTTGCAACATCAGAAAACAGCAACAGATTCACAGTCACAAAGTAGCTAACAAACTCACAAAACAACATGATAATGAACATGAAATATTCTACAACAAAATAATAATATTATCTTAATATCCATCATAGAGTTCCATTACATAATGTGGATCAAGCAACAACCAATCTGAGGTGTTACTTGTCCAAATAGACCATAGGCCATATTCATAACTTTCTAGGAAAATATCTAACAATCATATCCCACTAATCAGTAATTGGTAGTAATTAGCTCCAATTCAAGAGCCCCTTGATCGAGTAACTGGTCTTGTCCTCGATCATGGCCCCTTCTTCAGCCTTTTTCTAGCAGGTTGCCCATTTAGCCTTGCTTCTTTCACCCATTGCACAAGTGTGTCCTCCTTCGACAACCTTTCCATCGCCTCAACAATGGCTTGCACGTCAGCCGCGTCTTGCTATAGCTTTTCAAGTACAGTGGGATATTTTGGGACACCATCAACAGTTGGGCTCGGTGGGGTTGAATCAAGGTTTTGGGATTCAAAGAAATGTTGCATCAAGTGTTCAAAAACGCTTTTCATGGCTTTTCACAACGTTGCATAATTCAGTACAATCTTCCAAAAGAATAGGGTGGAGCTGATCTGAAGGAGATGTGATAGCAAAACTCTTACTTTCAGCCACGTTGCTAGTTATCTCCTCATTGGTCGCGGTGTCATTGGCACCAAACACCTCATGCAACCTCCTTAATCCACGAGATTCTACAACAACATGTCAGCTAATTAGTGGCCTCTCTTGTGTTTTTCTATGACCTTAACTGAATTCTAAACATGATAGCTAATAGCTACATGGTAGGTAATTAGCAGCCACTCTTGATACTACTACATCTTAGCTAAATAGTTATTCTTCTTAACTATGGCAATAGTTAATTACCTATCACTCTTGATATTGCTTAGCTAATTAGCTGTTAGACTGTAGGTTAGCAGTAGCTAATTAGCTGCTAGACTATAGGTTGGCAGTAAACCATATATTTGCAGTAGCTAATTAGTTACATCCTGGCTAATTAGCTAATACCTAGGTTGTAGCTAATTAGCTACTACACAACTGAACCATAATAGCTAAATAGCTACCACACTTTATACAGCTTAGCTAATTAGCTAAGATGTAACTAATTAGCTATTCTACTTAAGTATCATAGTAGCTAATTAGCTACTACACTATAGGTTGGCAATAGCTAATTAACTGTTGACTTTAGCATGGCAGTAGCTAATTAGCTACATCGAAGCTAATTAGCTATTCTACTTAAGTATGGTAGTAGCTAATTAGCTACCGCTTAACTAATTAGCTACTACACTATAGGTTGGCAGTAGCTAAATAGTTGTTGACTTTAGCATGACATTAGCTAATTAGCTACATTGAACCTAATTAGCTATTCTACTTAAGTATGGTAGTAGCTAATTAGCTACCACTAAACTAATTAGCTACTACACTATAGGCCGACCGTAGCTAATTAGCTATTCTACTTAATTATGGTAGTAGCTAATTAGCTACCACTTAGCTAATTAGTTGCTCGACTATAGGTTGACAATAGCTAATTAGCTAAGATGTAGCTAATTAGCTATTCTTCTTAACTATGGCAGTAGCTAATTAGCTACCACTTTTGATACTACTTAGCTAATTAGCTACACTATAGCGAATTAACTGCTAGACCATAGATTTGCAGTAGCTAATTAGCTACATCTTGGCTAATTAGCTAAATTATACCTAGGTTGTAACTAATTAGTTACTACACTACTGAACCATAACAGCTAAATAACTACCACACTTTATACAGCTTAGCTAATTAGCTAAGATGTAACTAATTAGATATTACACTATAGAGACAAGCAACAATTTTACCTGTCAGTTTTCTCCACTCATCTGGGAGAGTTGTATTGCAATCCCCTAAACAAACTACAACAATGCGACAAGCATATTGAAAACAAACGCTATGGTATGTGTGTTGGCATTTTCGTAGGTGTACCAACAGAGTAGCATTTTTGTCCTCTATGCCTAAGCTGCAAACGATGCAACGTGCTTGAACAGTTAGTATATCGTTGATTGGTTCTCCTTCATTTGGTAAGGGAGCAAGAATGCTGAGGTCCAATTCTTGCCTGTTGTTTACCATCCCCTCCACAAAATGTAGCTGCTTCTTAAGGCAACTAACTACCTGTTCTTGATGGGAGTATTGTTCCTAGAACGTTGCCAAGAAATTACCGATTTATCATTCCTTAATGAGGAAGATAGAGCAACAAGAAACAAGAATCATTAACTTACTTGGAGGTTCTCCAAATTGTAAGCAACGATAGTATTTACACCTAGAAGGTCCAGGTTCATTGAAAGAACCTGGATCTCTATCTACAATTGTATTTTCCGTTGGGGATCCAGCGGCCCCTCAATTTCGAGCTCATGTTGAGCAACCTATTCCAGATAATGCCTCACTAAGCACATTTTCATGTACAAGTTTTATAACATGTTACATACTAACAAAACAATTGTTGCCTGAATCTTGTTTTTGATTGTTGTCACTACCAAAGTGACTTTGCTCTCCATCGCAACAGCCAATGTTGCTTTCTCTAAATCAATCTTTGTTGCCTCTAATTTCTCACATGCTTCATGGACATTTTTTAGCATATAGTTAATCAATGTCGCACCTGTATCATCGACATAAGATGGGAATGACATAAGAGCATGAAAATAGAGATGAAGAAGGTGACAAGATGGAGTGAAACGAGAATACTAGATTGATGTGTTAATGATTGGTGTTGAATCCCTTGAAAGGGACCATGGAGGTTACAAGTATTTATACATGTTCCAAGATTGAGTATCTCTAGAATATACTCGAGAAATATCTCTAGATATACCCGTTTAGAATATACCGCACAATAAATTTCTAGATTATACAAACGACTAGAATATTCTGATTCTGAAATGTACTATATGCTAGACTATAGAATGCTAAATTATTATATACAAATGCATGCTCATATCAAAATTGTTGAGGATGATATCTTGTTGATGTGAGATGTAGGTTCAATCCTCACCAACTATGTATTTCATGTCACTATGTTGTAACAAACGGGTCCGTCAACCGCTACAAAGCTTGACTTGTAGCAAAAGGTTACGCAGAGACACACGAAGTTGACTATGAAGAAACCTTTGCCCCGATGGCAAAGATGACAACTATGCGGACTGTGATTGCACTTGTAGGGGCGAAAGGGTGACATCTCCATTAGATGGACGTCAAGAACGCTTTTCTTCAAGAAGAATTAGAAGAGGTGTACATGGTACAACCACCCGGCTTCGAATCCAGCAACCATCCAAAAGTAGTATGCCATCTCAAGAAGCCGTTGTACGAACTCAAGCAAGCACCGCGTGCTTGGCATTCGAAGATCGCTCAGTATCTTCATCAAATCGGACAACTTTCACTATGTAAGAAGCGATTCCGGAAGTCTAATTGTTATCATCCTATACGTGGATGATCTAGTGTCATTGGAGGTGAACATCTAGTTGACATTGTAAAGAATCAAGAGATGGATTCTTGTGAAGCTGAATAGGTGTGAACTGTGTGTGTGTGTGTGAGATTGAGAGAGAGAGAGAGAGAACCACAGAGTATACGCAAGGTTAAAAGTATATTGACAAAGGAGAAAGACTCAACATTATACAAGGTGGGAGGAGGGTGCATTATGTAGTCACCCTCTCTCTTCATTAACTACAAGCCTCATGGAGCATGGGGAATGTGAAAGCTCATAAGTTATGTGCCATAGAATATGATTCCATGACTCATACTAAATGCTAGAATACAAAGTGGTGACATAATGGTGACTCTTGACCGTTGGAGTGTCTCTTCACTCTCAAGGTGAGTTCACACACTAGACCAAGTTGAGCTTGATTCTCAACACGCCCCCTCAAGCTCAAGTCGGGTTGGTTTCATACGATATCCGAAATCCGCTTCAACTCACGTTCCGGAGTCCGCGTCGACTCGCGTTGTCGTGCCTTTCGGCTCCGGATCGTTTGCGTGAGTCGGGTGGGAACCACTAGGGTTTTGGACTAGGAGAAAGAAGAATATGAGATGAGGCTAGTAATGAATAGATTATTAGAAAGAGAGATAGAAATTTCGTGAATCCCACGAGTGTATTGTATTCGATTAATCAATATTTAGATAAGAATATGTATTTAGATTGAAAGAAAGATATAAGAAACTTGTGAATCCCACAAGTATAGATTATATTATTTTCGTGAATCCCACGATTATATTAATCGGTTGGTATTTTCGGAAATATATCCAATTTCCAAATATTTCACACACCTATTACATTGTGCTCCCCATCCTTATGTAGTGATGGGAGAGACTAAGCATAACTACATGCTTTTTTTCTAATATGTTCATGCACACTAAATGTGCATGTGATGCTTTTCTAATCCTTGCTTTTATTTGCTAAATATAGTGCTCATGCACGCTAGATGTGCATGAGTCACTTTTTAGTTGCTTGCGTTTTTCTATAAAATATTCACGCACTCTAAAAATGCATGATTTACCTTTTAATAAAGGTAAGCGCAAATAAAGCACTTATAGTTATTAAATCTATTTGTAGAACACTAAAGATAAGATAGCATAATGGTAAAGTTGAGGTTTGGCTACGTGGAGGTATAGGGTTTGAATCCTGCCCTATGCACGTGATAAATATTTTGATATTCTTATTTTTTTTATTTATATGTAATTAAATCGGTTATATTATTTTTACTTTTTCACGTAGTGTACGAAATACACTACGACAGCGTTGGCTCGCTTTATGCGGAGTTGCGGAATCCGTGCTCCAGCTTGGGTTGTGCGAAGTCTGTGCTTCGGCTTGGGTCTTTCTTCGCGGCTTTGCGCAGTAGATCGGCTCTTTGCTGCTTCGTTGCATGGTTGTGGAATCCACGCGTTATTGCGTAGTGTCTTCAGTACTCCCCCTCAAGCTTGGCAGGTCAGGGATCGTCAATCCGAGATCGGCCATGAATTGCCATAGCTTGTCGGCTCCTAAGGCTTTAGTGAAGATGTCGGTCGTTTGAAGATTGGTGCTAATGTGTTGTAGGTCGACATCGCCAGCTAGAACGCGCTCTCGGATGAAGTGATAGTGCACTTCAATGTGCTTTGTCCGTGCGTGGAACACCGGGTTCCGAGCTAGATAGATATTGCTAATGTTGTCGCAGTAAAGGGAAGTCGGATCCTTTATGGGTATGCCCAGATCCTTCAAAATCCTCTTGAGCCATACGGCTTCACACGCAGCTACGGCTACGCCCCTGTATTCCGCCTCCGTACTCGAAAGAGCGATGGTAGGGCTACTCCAGGATATTGCTCCGCTGCCGAGGGAGAAAACAAATCCGGAGGTTGATCTTCTATCAGCTTTGTAGCCGGCCCAATCGGCGTCTGTGTACCCCTCGAGTCGTAGTGGCATCGCGGTCTTGTAGAGGATGCCGCAATCCATTGTGCTGCTCACGTACCGTAGAACTCGCTTAGCGCAATCCAAGTGAGTATCACGCGGTGTTTGCATGAATTGGCTAAGGAGACCGACCGGATAACTAAGATCGGGTCGTGTGATCGTGAGGTAGATGAGACTCCCGATGAGTTGCCGATACTGAGTCGGCTCACACGCTTTGGTGCCGGAGTTCGCATCTAGTTTGAGATTACGATCGAGCGGGGTTGCCACGGATTTGCACTCAGCCATCCCGAACTTGTATAACAAGTTGAGGATGTAGTGCCGTTGAGAGATCATGATTCCGGCCGGAGTCCGAATTACCTCGATGCCGAGGAAGTAGTAGAGCTCCTTCATGTCCGTCATCTCGAACTTGTCAGAAAGGAGGGATTTGACCTTATTGATTTCGACGAGATGCTCACCTCCAATGACTAGGTCATCCACATATAAGATGATGACAATCGGACTTGCGGAATTGCTTCGTATGTAGAGGGAGTTGTCCGATTTTGACATACGGAAGCCGATTTGATGAAGATATTGCATTATCTTCGAATGCCAAGCACGCGGTGCTTGCTTGAGGCTGTAGAGTGGCTTCTTGAGTCGGCATACGGCTTTTGTAGAAAGGCGTTCTTGACGTCTATTTGATGGAGGTGCCACCCTTTCGCCGCGGCTATCGCAATTACGGTCCACACCGTCGTCATCTTTGCCACCGGGGCAAAGGTCTCTTCGTAGTCGAAGCCATGTGTCTGAGCGTATCCTTTCGCTACGAGTCGAGCTTTGTAGCGGTTTATGGAGCCATCAACGTTATACTTCACCTTGTAGATCCATCTGCATCCAATCGCCTTTTTGTGTGATGAGGTGGGAATGAGATCCCACGTCTCGTTCTTCCGTAGTGCCTGCATCTCCTCATTCATTGCTTCGATCCATCGCGGGTCCTTCGCGGCTTCTGAAAAGGTTTCCGGCTCCCGTACTGTCGCTACCTTCATCATAAAGGCGTAATGGTACGCCATATAATCGTTGTAGCCGAATCGACTTATGGGGTTCTTTTCAGGAGTGGATCGGCGGAGCTTTTCATTTGCAGAGATGAGGGCTTTCTTGGCTCCGATTGGTACCTCGAAACCGCCGAACTCACTGTCGAAGCGATCGTCTTCATATTCCGCCATTTTCGCCTTGCCTTTGTCCATCTTCGGGCTAAGCCGTGATGTGCTTTGATCGCTCAAAGGCTCTTGTGGTCCGCTCAGTCGGGTCGTGATCGGACTTTCTTCAATCATGTGCTTAGGGCGATCTTCATCCTCGATCTCTTGTTCAGCAGATTCCGGGTCGAGCGGAGTCGGAGTCGGAGTCGAAGTTGTCTTTGGTGCGTACCAAGATGCGGACTCGTCAAAGACGACGTCTCGACTTACCCGAGATTTTCGAGTTGAGGGGTTGTAGCACTCGTCAATGTCTGCATGAAGTTGGCATTGTGGTAGATGATAATGTTAGGTCCGATGGTCTTCGAAAGTATGAGTCTTGGTTTCAATTGGCGTTTAGAGATGGAGAAGTATGGGACCTACAAGATCAAATCTTCTCAATGTGGGAGAATAAGGAGGTAAAGGGTCAACGACAAAAGAAATGTAGGGTTGACCCTCAACTAGAGTTAAAGTCACAAGCCGCCAAGAAAATTGGCTTGACAATTGAAGAAGCGGTAGACGACATGAAGCTGTCTCTATGGAGAGCGATGCAAGGTATTAAGGACGAGCAACTTCTTGTGTCGGTTTTGTCAAGGGTTGTGGCGAAAGATTTAAGCCTTGAAGAAATGGTCACTGAGTTCAATAAGTAAGTCTTTCAAATACTGAAATTGTAGTCTATCTGGTGTAATTCAAAGTTCTAATCTTGATTTCTAATTTTACAGTCATAAGGTGTACATGAAGATCCAAGAAGTTATGATGAAACAACTTGGATGTATAACTTGGGAACAAGTGACCGAGGATTATCGTCTAACGTCTTCGTATAAGGCGTTATCAGAGTATTTTATTGCATTCAAGGATTGGGTTAGTATTCATGGTTTTTCATTACCCTTTCATCATATGTAGAGCTTGTATAATAATGCCTGATGTCCTATTGCTTCTATTAGAAACTGTGTCGAGGCAAGAAACAAGGAGAAGTTAAGGATATACACGATTTCCCTACATCCTTCCTTGCACATCTCGAGCGAGCCAGAAAAGAAAAGGATCGTCGCTTAGTCAAGGCGTACGAAATGGAGGAAGATGGCTCCTTTAAAAAATTTAGCCACAAAAAAGATATTACGAGAGATCTTTACTACAATGTGGTTTGCGGTGATGTCATCGACTTGATCCAGAAGGTGCCAAAGAAGGAATATACGCTAATGATTGCGGATATTCCTTACGGATTTCGAATGGCTGGGTCATCATACGACGATGAACCGTTTAGGTTTAAACAATTGGAGAAGATGGTCAAGGATTTCGCTGAGCTAACGACCGCATCCTTGTGGCGAATAGTTGTCTTTCATAGTATGGACCAAGGGTACTCGGTAGCTCAAGCTTTGAGATCTCGTTGCCATGGCATCGAGAACCTTGCATGGTAAGGATTATTTATAGGTGTCTTTCACTATATTGCATTTCTTAAGGTTGTTGAATCTATTCTTAACTCGATGAATTATTTTTTATAGGATCAAGACCAATGTAAATAGAGGGCCAACTTTTCGGTTCGTTAATGCCATTGAATACATAACGGTTGGCTACTTCGATGAAATTAAGAAATAGAGAATCAAAGAGCATTCTAATGAAGTGGGAGGTTCAAATCTGTTGGTATATCCAGCAGTGACACGGAAATTGCGACATGTCACCACGACAGAACGAGGACTTGTCAACCCATACCAAAAACCTCAACGACTTATGATGCGCTTGATCAAGATGTTTTCTGTCGAAGGAGACTGGATATTAGATCTCTTTTCTGGCACAGGTATTCCTCGAACCAGGGTAACGATCTTGAGATAACCAATCCCTTTTTTTTCGTTTGACAACTAAATCTTATTGTTACTTACATCACAGGAACTACGTCTGCATGTGCATTGAAGCTGTTTAGAAATACAGTTGCATTGGAGAAGGACGAGGACCAAGTTATATTTACTAATATGCGGATTAAGGCTTTGTGGGAGTGCTCAGACCAGGATGAGGAGGTCGGTGCAAAGAACCTCGCCAATACAGAAAGGTTTCAACCTGCTTCGCGAGAGCCTATTCCTCCGTTAGCCGGCGAACCGGGGGAGCTAATAGAGCTTGATGATGAGCTTATAGAAGATATTTCGTTGGCTCGGCTAACAGGGGAAACCAATGCACGTATAGCCGAAGACAGTTCTACACAAGATGATGAAGAAAATGACGTTGATGAATTGATTACTATGTAATAGACTCTATGAAGAATATGACACTGACGATTTGTTAAGATTTCACATTATTAATACAAATTTTGGGTTTTACCTAGTGGATTCTATTCTTTATAATCTTCTATATGTTTCAATTTTATTTTTATATACTTGATTAGTAGATTTATGACATTGGTTTCACCGCGTGCATAGCTGACTACCAAACTTATGGAAAAACATGAACTAGTTTAAATGGAGGCTGATTTTGGTCCAAGCTAACCTTAACAGAACATGGCCCTATAATTGTTGCCATGACTGTCCATGTTGTTATTATGGATCTTTGTCTTCTATTGTTAAAACTATTATGTTTCTATTCCATTGCTGCTTAGATTGTGTAGTGTGTTGATAATGGTTCCAGTTGCGTTATCGTTGGGAGTTTGATCTTGTGTGAATCACCTAAGCAATAGAGTAGATCAATTTTAAATACAGGTATGAAAGCCTAATAGGTTTGTTATTTCCACGACATTATCCTAAAGTTCACTGCCTTACATTGTCCACAATTATAAACATATGGTTTGATCCCATATGAACAAACTGAGGAATAGATTAGATCAACTTTAAATACAAGTATTGAATACTTTAATAAGTTAGTTATTCCAATCACTTATCCTAATGTGCACTATCCTACATTTTCCACAATTACATACATGCACGTATGGGTCAAAGTATAAATTATATCTCATTTTATTAGTATGGATACAACTACACCTGATATTTTTGTAAAACTTACCTAATTAATATAAGTCTTTAAGTTAGTGTTTCCCTTGTCGCACAGTAGTGACATATTGAGCCATAGTTGAACTTTATTATGCCTACATTAACTTATCAACATGTCTAAACTTGCATGATTTCTAATGATCTCCACTCGTAGATCTATCATGTATTTTTATATTTGCAAATTCTCATCAAGTTGAGGAACATGTGATACTAGTGCATCCAATTTTTGTAGAGATTGCTTCGTTTTAAGAAGATTCTACAAGTGGAATGCGCAATCCTTCCACTTGTGAACGCGAACGTGTTTCCAGTGAGTATCCTACGAGGATACATTTCTCCGACTTCGGGTCGAGCTTTTGACGCTTCTCGTCGGGGATGTGCATGTACGCAATGGAGCCGAATATCCAAACATGTGATAGGTTCGGCTTCTTTCCGAAGAATCTTTTGTGCGGAGTGACCTCGTGCACGCCAGATGTTGTGCACCGGTTCATTAGGTAGATGGCTGTATTTGCCGCTTCGGCCCAATATGACTTGGGCATATGCTTCTCGTTCATCATGGCCCGCGCTACTTCGAGGATGTGCCGATTTTTGCACTCGGCTACTCCATTTTGTTGCGGAGTCTGTCGGCAAGTGAATTCTCGCCGAATTCCTTCCTTTCGGAAATACGTCGTGAAATCGTCCGAGAAGTACTCCTTGCCGCCATCCGATCGAAGGCATCGTACATGTCGGCCCGTGGCTTTCTCGACTTCATTCTTGAAATTTTGGAAGTGTCCGAACACTTCGCTCTTTTGCCGCATCGGGTAGATCCAAGTGTGCCTAGAAAAGTCGTCGATGAAGAGCACGTAATATCGGCATCCGCCGAATGTCGCCGTTTGAGCCGGACCCCATACATCGGAATGAATTACGTCGAGTACGCCTTTGCTCACATTCCGCTCCTTCGGAAATGGGTGTCGGTGTTGCTTGCCGAATTGGCACGCTTCACATACACCTTCAATCTCCTTCTCTTTGAATCTCGGGAGTCCGATGACGACTCCTTTCGATTTCATTGCTTTGAGTTTGTTGAGATAGATGTGGCCGATTCGCTTATGTCATAGCTCTATGTCGGAGTCGGCTTTCGTGCTTTTCGCGAACATGGCGGATTTCAGCTCGTGCGAATCGAGAATGAACATCCGGCCCTCTCTTCTTCCGCGTGCAATGATTCGACCTTCTTTTTCAATGAAGCACCCTTCTTGGTCGAATCGTACTTGCATCCCTTGCTCAACCATTTGGCCAACTGAGACCAAATTCTTTGTGATGGTGGGTACATGCAAGACATTTTTAATGTATGTTTGCTTACCTCTTTTGCCGAACGGAACATTGCCGATGTGGCGAATCGGGTGTGTAGTGTCATCTCTGGTTTCGACATAACCGGGTCGTTGCGGCTCTCGAAGTTCGAGAAACCATTCTTTGTGGGATGTCATATGGTTTGAGGCTCCGGAGTCAACAAACCATACATCCTCCGGATTGAGGGCACTAGTTGAGGTAGAGGCCGACATAGACTTTGCTCTATGTTTCATCATGAACATTCCGCCACGGTCGGAGTTGTATGCGTACATTCCGCCACGATCCTCGTAGTCGGAGTTGTGCCCGTACATTCCGCTATACTCTTCGTAGTCGGAATTGTGCGCGTAATTCGTGAGTTGTCGGCTTGTGGAAGCCGATTCACACATCTTCTTTCGGCACTCTTCTTCGTGGTGGTCGAGCTTTCCGCAATATCCGCATTCGGTTGTGTTTTGACGGCTCGGGCCGGAGTGGAAGCTACCCCTTCTTGTGAAGGTTCCTCGTTGGCCTCCGTTTTGCGGCTGAACTTGGGAGTTGTTGTCGTAGGTCGGACCTCGTCCGCCTTGTCCTTGGCCGAATCGGCCTCTCGCTCGTCCGCGTCCTCTTCCTCCATTAGAGTGCGTGTAGAGCATGTGGTCTTCCGACTCATTGCTCCTTGTACACACGTGGTTTTCTTCGACCAATAGCATTGATTGGAACTCGAAGAAGGAGGGAGATTTCTCTCGTGCTAGAACGGTGGTTCGCATCGCGCCGAACCGTGGTGCGAGGCCGCCGAGGCATATTTGCACCATCTCATCATCATCTATACTTACGCTTATTGAGCCGAGCGAGTCGCAAAGCTCCTTGATCTTCAAGGTGTATGTCGTGATGGACATATCCCTTTGTTGAATGTTGTTCAACTCTTGGCGAAGTTGAAGCTTCCTCGCGGTCGTGTTGGCGGCGAAAATCTTTCGTAGGTTTTCCCACACTTCCTTCGGTGTCTTGGCTTCTCGAATGTAACCGAGCATGTGGTCGTGCACACATGTCGCCAAACAATACATCACACGGCTTGCGGTTTGCTCCCATGTTGTGTATCCGGGAGCCACTTCAGCGGGTCGGTCTTCATGCGCTCCTTTGATGTAGCTCCAATAGCCTTGTCCGACAAGGTATTGGTGCATCTTGTACTCCCAAGATGCGAAGTTGTTTTGATCCAACTTCTCGGTAGGGAGAGCGCTCCCCATTTGAGTATTCATTATGTCAATTCTTCTTCTTCTTCTTCTTCTTCTCTCTTTGAATGTGAGCTATGTAGCAAAGCTACGATAGCAATGAGCCGGTTCTTGGTCATCTACGTGGAGCACAACACACAATCACGATGAGGCAAATGGGCTAGATCGAGCTACCAAATCGCTCTGATACCATGTAAAGAATCAAGAGATGGATTCTTGTGAAGCGGAATAGGTGTGAACTGTGTGTGTGTGAGAGAGAGATTGAGAGAGAGAGAGAGAGACCCACAGAGTATACGCAAGGTTAAAAGTATATTGACAAAGGAGAAAGACTCAACATTATACAAGGTGGGAGGAGGGTGCATTATGTAGTCACCCTCTCTCTTCATTAACTACAAGCCTCATGGAGCATGGGGAATGTGAAAGCTCATAAGTTATGTGTCATAGAATATGATTCCATGACTCATACTAAATGCTAGAATACAAAGTGGTGACATAATGGTGACTCTTGACCGTTGGAGTGTCTCTTCACTCTCAAGGTGAGTTCACACACTAGACCAAGTTGAGCTTGATTCTCAATAGACATCAACTAGGTCAAGTCCCTCGTCTCCAGCAAATTCGAGATGACGGACATGAAAGAGCTCCATTACTTGGCGTCGAGGTAATTCAAACTCCAGCTGACATTATGATCTCCCAATGACATTACATCCTCAACTTGTTATACAAGTTCGGGATGATTGAGAGCAAATCTGTGGCAACCCCTCTTGATCGAAACCTTAAACTGGATGCCAACTCTGGCATCACAGAGTGTGAGCTGACCCACTATAGACAACTCATTGGTAGTCTTATCTACTTCACGATCACTCGTCCCGAACTCAGCTATATGATTAGTCTCGTTACTCAATTCAAACAAACTCCATGAGATATTCATTTAGATTGTGCTAAGCAAGTGTTACGATACGTGAGTAGCACAATGGATTATAACATTCTCTACAAGACGCCAATGCCAATTTGACTCGAAGGGTACATAGATGCCGATTGGGCCGGCGATAGAGCCGACCGATGATTGACCTTAGGATTCGTCTTCTCTCTCGGAAGTGGAGCCATCTCCTAGAGTAGCAAGAAGTAGCCAATTGTTGCACTTTCGAGCACAGAGGCTAAATACATGGGCGCGGTTGTGGTTGCATGTGAAGTCGTCTGACTGAAGAGAATCTTGAAGGATCTGGACGTTCCCATCAAGGATCCGACTCTCCTTTACTGCGACAACATGAGCAATATTCATTTGGCTCGGAACCCGATGTTCCACGCACACACAAAGCATATTGAAGTGCATTATCACTTCATTCGAGAGTGCGTTCAAGCTGGAGATGTCGACCTTCAACACATCAACATGAATCTTCAGACAACTGACATTTTCACCAAAGCCCTAGGAGCCGACAAGGTTCAGAAATTCATGTCAGACCTTGGACTAATGATCCTTGACTTGCCAAGCTTGAGGGGGAGTACAAGGGAGAACTGGAAACCGTCCGAAATGGATACCAACCGAAGCGAACATCAACCGAAAGAAGCCGACCAAAGTTGAGCTTGAGGGGGCGTGTTGAGAATCAAGCTCAACCTAGTCTAGTGTGTGAACACACCCTTTGAGAATCTATGAACACTCAAAGGTCAAAAGTGACCACTACTCTCTACACATTAACTATGTGTCCTAGAATCATATTCTATGACACATAACTAATGAGTTCCATATTCCCCATGACTAATGAGTCTCCACACTCCCCAAGGTTCTAGAGAGAGAGTGGGCGTTTTAGTGAGTTAATGAAGAGAGAGGGTGACTTTTAACATGTGTCATGGCTTTGCACTTTTGTGGATGTACTATTCATCATCTTTGCATGGGCGCTTAGTTTTGACAAACTGCTTGTCAATGTATTTGCATCCATCACATGCTTCATTATCATCATTTACTATTGTAGCGCATCTTTTCTCCATTGTCGTATTTAGGGGGTATTCAACCCTTGACCCTATTAATTTTGATGTTAACTCTTACAACATGGCCAAGTCCTTATCTTTTAATTATAGGTAACAAGAGCCTTCGTATTTGGGCTTCCCATTCACCTCAGCATTATATGTCATTATAAGCAACAACTTGCATTTGTTTTGTCAATATTGTAGTGCAATTAGGCATACCTTTGTCAAAGATGAATAGTTTGTTGCTATGTTCGAAAATGTACATAGCATACTTATTTTCAAGTGTGAAGTAGTTTGTTGCTATGATCCAAAATGTACATACAAATTTTGTTAATCAAGAATGGAACGTGTAGCGAAAACAATGTTGGGACCTTTATGGGCAGTATTAAAGTAGTTGTTTTGAAGAATGTTGATGCATTGGATAGCTTTAGCGTTAACTCATAAATGGTTCATAAATTGGTCACCCACTACTTTGTTCTTTCTTCTTTAACGATGATTGATGTATGGACAAGTCACTGAACCAATCTTTTGAAAGCTTCCATATGGAGCTATAGCCAATGATAGTTGTGTAAGTTATCATTTACTAACACCCAATCACCATTTGTTATCTTCATGGGACAAAGCGGTCGTCACTTATCAAAACTCTTAGTGGCAACTTCATGAGCTTCTACCCAATCTTTTTAGCCTCTTCCCCCTTGTGTTGAACATTAGGTGTTCTCTGTTGATATTGCAAACAAGTTATTGAACATTCTAACACAATCCAGTCAAGCTTGAGAAGGCAACATCTGAAATATTCACATATTGAAGGGGGGTTAGAGGGAGGTTTAAAATTTTCAATATATGAATAGACTTGTCTATACATAACCAATAGATAACAAGAGGACACAAGGCACATTGCCTTATAACATGGCAATATGGTGTGAACACGAGGGATGCTAGTCCCTATGAAGAAGAAAGAGGGTGCTAGAACCTAGTGGCATTGGCTAATAACACGTAAGTACTTCAAAGGAATCTCTAGCAAGATTAAGTAATATGATGACAACTAGCGGCAATTCTATTAGTTAGAATTGTGGTTACTGCTCGGACAGTTCATTGGCTCGCGAGAGAAGACACGAAGGCACGCACGAGGAGGGGCGGGAGTCTCAGAGGAGGATGACAATAATGCACGTGCGCGTGCTTGAACATGGATGGTGGGGACCCCGCACCCACCCACATACATACATATACATATACCCTAATCCTACCCACATACATACATACATACATACATACATACATATATATACCCTAATCCTACCCACATACATACATACATACATACATACATACATATACCCTAATCCTAGCCACATACATATATATACATTGTTTATACCCTAATTCTACCCACCCACATACATATACATATACCCTAATCCTACCCACACACATACATACATATACCCTAATCCTACCCACATGCATACATATACCCTAATTCCACCCTACCCTACTCTCTCTCTCTCTCTCTCTCTCTCCCATCAATGGTGTGAACACTCCCCCTCCACACACAGAGACAGAGCCAGAGAGGTAAGTCTCTGTCCTTGTGAATGAAGAAGAAATCAAAACGCCATAGCAATCACAAGGGAAGCAGAAACCGTAATACCATAGCCAATCTACCTGTACATACTTCATTCCAAGAGTAGGGCTATGGATGGGTCTCCTTCCTCCTCCCATCACAACCACAGAGACCCGATTCTTCATCGACAAGATTGGGAGCTTCTCTCCGCATCCACTCTGTTGACTCAGAGCCACATATTAGGGCTTGGGTTAGGGTTGGGATTGGGGCGAGAAGATGGAGATAATGGAGATGGATCTTCAGGGCCCACTTCAAGAGATTCAGGCAATTCTGTCGATGAAATGAATCCATCTTTCTTAAGCTTTTCAGGTGTCTATGGAAGAAGCTATATTCCTGCGGATATGAGTCAGATCTCTGCTATGTATAATAGTAGTACTAGTGCCAGTGCATCTGTTCTTGAACCTTTTACAGAAGGATGGGAACCTCAATTCAGAATAGCCGGGGCTCCTCTGCAAGAAGATTATTATGGAAGAGAAGATCCGTTTGTTGTGCTGGATTCAAATCTAGGTCTTCAGAGACATCGTCATCAGAACGAACCTTTTCTAGTCATGGATCAGAGCTTCCTTGCAGAACCCAATTCTATTATTATTACAGAAAAAGAAGAAAAGAAGACTTCTTCGCTGCGAGATTCTAATTCAGTGAGAAAGCAGAGAGAATCGGAGGAATTTGGTGCAGAGAAAGGGTTGGATGATGATGATGAAGAAGAAGAAGATGATGATGATGATGATGATGAAGATGAAGAAGAAGAAGAAGAAGATGGAGAGGGAAGTATGAAAGAATGCTCTTTTCAGGTGACTAAATTTACCAAAAGCAAAGTATCTTCTGTTTTCGGTGAGAAGATCTCTCAGTGGAATCAAGATAAGCATCTGTATCAGAGGTCTCATATTATATTGTCTGTTGCTATTGCCGCTGCTTTACTTGGAGTCTTTCTCTATCGCAAGTCAAACGCAAGCTGAAGATCCTATTGCTGAGGTACACACAATTTCGTATATGTAAGTTATACAAACTTTCATATATGATAATAGAAGACTATTTAAGATATTCCAAAGTTTTTATATGATCAAAAGAAAGATTGAGATATACAGGACTTCTCATATAATGAATAACAGTATAAAGTTAATGGATTAGACCATTAATCTCTGGTTACATATAAGCTAGTGTTATCAAACACTTAAATGGTCTGATAATTGGTGTTCTGACATAGTCTGATTGAACCACCTTAGTTTTCAGTTTGTTTTGGACATTACTAATATAGCATAGGCTATAGCTGAATAGGAATTTTTTCTGGTTGCAAGATGTTTTTATTCTGAAAAGATCAAACGTAATTGTCGTCGATCTTTCAAACTAGTCTAGTAAGACCGACCATCTAATTGCGTGCCTCTGTCTTCATTACAGATTAAAAATTGAAAACTTTTTTGATATGAACAACCTTTGATTCGATCTGGACGTCATGTATGAGGATACATATATATGCATATTTCTCAAGTATCGTGCATATATTCACGAAATATGATCAAAACTATGGCCTGGGAACACAAACGTATGACCCCAACACACACCATTTATTGAATCTATAGACATTTGTATCTTTTATCTTTCAATCGAAAGTGGAATGAGTGTAGATTACATATATGTTATCCTCTAGAGCTTTCATGAACAAAGAAAATGCTAGATCTAAGTTTGTTCTATCCCCCTACCCTATACTTTTGATTATTCAAGCATGTAAAAGGAAATATTTGGGGAGAGAATCCATGGTATTGGATTTTGTGGTGTCATTTTAGGACTCACAGTGCCCTCCATGTTTTATGGTCAACATGGTATTACTAATCATGTCTGTCAGTTGAAAGGTGTCTTGCAGTGATAATTCTTCTCTTTGCATCCCTTTGGGCTTCTGACATGACATTTTGATACATTATTTGCCAAGCGTGGCAACTGCATCGTATTCTTAGTGATCATATGATTTTGTATGGTGGTTTGTGGTTCATATATCCAAATTTCGCTTACATTGTGTGCATATGATAAGAAATATTTGGTGGCTTAAAAAATAAGAGAAATGCATTCATAATTAAGATATAAATATCCTATGCAGTTTATACCTATATAATGCAATCTAGATCACCTAATCATTATCGTGACTGAATCAAGATCTCACCTTTATGATCCATGAATTAGAGAGAGAGCATTTTAAATATTATGAAGGCAAAATGTAAAGAATTACATATTATGAATATTATTCAAGAATTGAACCTGGCAATGAGACTAAAGCCTACTCCTAGGATTATCCTCATTTTATGTGGATGTTCCATTTTGTGTGCTCATCTATAATGCTGAAGGAAGTATCTCTTTCATATTAGTAGATTGATTTGGTAATAGGCGTGGAAACTTTATAACATTGCAGACATGGTTTGCATATGTGAGAAGATTGTTTGGGACTTTGGGTCCAAAATCTTCACATTGTTACCCTTGTGAATCTCTGTTATCTTTTGTGAAGAATGTCCTTGGTGAGATTTTCATCATTATGAAGCTTAGATATACGTGTTCTAGCTTCTGATACATGGTTTGCATACATGAGAAGATTGTTTGGGAATTTGGGTCCAAAATCTTCTCATTGTTACCCTCGCGAATCTCTCTTATCTTTCGTGAAGAATGTCCTTGTTGAGATCTTCATCATTATGAAGCTTAGATATACCGCGTTCTAGCTTCTGATCCTTGTCTCCAATTATAAGATTGATGCTGATTTTGTGAAGGTTCCAGAACAGCCTTGAGAACATCCATTTCATTGTCTATTTTTGGGATTACTCAGGATTGCATGTAGATGGGAGTTTCTGATATCATGCGAGGATAGCTTTACATGTTCAGTACATTAACCACTCTCTGTTCACATCAGATGTCTTGGATACATATGTGACTCCTCTTCTGTGTAGGAATTTGATCCTTTCAAATCTCGAAATTTAACCAGAAATGAAGAATCTTGAGGGGGAAGATTGAGGGGCCTGCCAATATTGCTCCAATTAGAAAATTCTCATTTCAGAATGCTTATTATTATTTAGAGGGGCTTACAATTTAGAGTGGGGAAGATTGAGTTTGGCATTCCCACAATGTGAAGATAGGATTCTCTGAAACCTCGCTTTTGACTTTTCCAGAATGAACCTTGTTGGCCTGAAGCTTTATTTATATACTAGGACGGACACGCGCAACTTATTAGTAATTTAGAGTTTGAAGAGTTAATCATTCTGTAGACAACAACACATATGGCAGATTATTTATACTAGGATGGATACGATCACACAAAGTGGTAGTAGGCAGATTATTAGTAATTTTGGGTTTGAAGAGTTCATCATGATGTAGCCTTAAGAACCACTAAGGATGCAGTTTTACATATATTCTCATAACATGAACCCAAGCCAAGCCAATACCTGAATACTTAAGGCACGGACACGGAAGCATCAAGAAAGTGGTGTTTTGTAGTACCGCTTTCAATGTCAAGTTGATTTGATTGAGAGGAACTCGTATTGTTTTTTATGACTTCCAGTGTTATAAGCTAATAGTGGATATCAACGGCCTCGGAACTCTGACGAGGGGCCTTATTTCAAATGTTCCAACCATTCACCCAGTTTGCACTGGGCTAGTAACTATAGTTTGTGCATTGAGAAGTGGTGTGATGATGTATCACATGATTCTCACAAACTATAGTTTATGTATTGATAAGTGATGTGATTATGTATCACCTGATTTCAACAACTAGTAAGAAATGTCTATTTGCAACTTCTGGATACGCTTCTCAACGTGTTCCAATGCTATGGAACCCTAAAAGTGACTGCTTTTCTTCACGTTCCTCCCCAGTGACCTGGTCCCTGTTTCAAAATGTGAATAAAACTATGTGAAGGACCCTGGAACTTTTTGGAACATTTCTGTGCGAAAATATTTGAGCTGATAGTACAAAATCTTTTTTACTGTACAACCAGCCCAAACAAGCCTAAATTATCATGTCCAATTGTAATGTGAACCCATCCTTTAAAATTATTTTATTTTTCTTTATGCTTGGTAACTTTACAAGGCACTAAAAACAATTGTTTTAAAATTTCATGTTTTGTTTAGGATGTCTACTTATCAAGAGAACAGTGAAAGAATTTGAGCACTCACAGACTGTCATTCCAGGATGGATGGGATCAGTGATCATAAAATCTTGGACTTAAATTGCTCCTATGATTCTCGACAATTATTTTGTGTCCTTGTGGAAATGCAAATTTCCTGGGCAAGATGTCATGAAGGAAAGATTTTATTTATTGCTTTTGTTTTTCAATATGGGGTTGAAATAATAATAAACTTTCCGGAAAAGGCCCAACATGATCAAGAATCCTCAAAAAAAACGAAAGTATCGCTAGCTTATTTGATTGCCACCCCTTTTAGGGAATGGCTGGGAAGCTCCACATCATTGTTAAATACATTTGAGAGGGGTTCCCATGTTTGATATTGTGTCGAATGGCTCCTCATATCTGATAATGTCAAATATGTCTTAAATCTTGTAAGGGTCTGCAAGGTATCATATTGTTAAATCAAGTTTGCGATTGCTTTGAACTTACAAACACTATTGCAAAATGAATCTGATGTTCAAGTCCAGTTTTGTTAGTGAAATTCGTCTTTGGTAATATCAAAATCAGAGTTCTGACGATGACGAAAACATATATCTTCTGCTTTTGTGGTTTTGTGAATTACACATGGCATATGCATATGTTACATTTGTATTGGTGGTATTACCTATTTATTTGGTCATCTACGTACTCAAAATTCCCTAATTCCTTATACTCTAAATATGCTAAACCTCATTATTGTATTCTGTACTTATAATCCTTAACCCAAACCTGATGAGACAATCAACATGGAGAATGGCCTTTCGAATGTAATGTATTGATCACTTTGTGTAAAATGGGATGTTTGTACTTGTTTTCTTTGTTACTATAATCAAAATGTGATAACAACTTAGCTTCTGAATGAATGGAATTGTGCCATTGTCAAGGTATCAGCAACAGTGGATGTAAATGCATTGATTAGGGCTCTTTGATTCAATCATATATACAACACCAAGGCTCTCTATGGACATAACTAGGACTATTTTCTCATGGAGCTGTTTGATTCTAAACAATTTGGATGGTTCTGTAAGTTTACTCATGAGTTGGGGTCTGTTCGAACCGAAGATATAACCCTTTAATTAATAAATATGATGAGGGAGCACAAAGCTGCACTCTGTGAAAGATGGTATTGTATGCATGTTATGTTAGGTTTGTTGTCAAGAAAATCATGGGCCTTCAGATATATATCTTCAAAAAAGTGTCTATAAATTTGAGTCATCACTTTTTTTTTTAACTCTTGAGGTTAAAATCAATGTACATACTCTTGAATATACTGCATCTTCAAAGATATTGTCTTTCCACAGGATCCAAGGAACTCAAAAACCTTTTTGAATAATCCCATCATGGGATTGCAATTGGTATGATGTAAGCACATTATAGCTTCTTTCCAGCCATACATATGTACGATCTTTGTATATTAATACAAAACTTTCTTTCCATTAAATATTGTTTTTTGTTTATTTCAGGGAAAGTTTAGGACCTCAGAATATCAAGTTATTGTTTTTTTATAGAAACATCAATTAGTTCACAATACTTCTATCTAGGCATAGAAAACTTCAAAGTAATCGTGTACTACTTTCCATCATCTTCAAGCAAAAAGAAATTTTTTATTTATAGCAAATTGGTCAAATGGATGTGGTAAATAAAGTCGCTTTTTGATTTTTCTAAGCAAAAAGAAAAGAGTAATTTATAACAATCCAAAAGGATGGAGTAATATAAAGTCCTTGGTCATGTAAATTGACTTCAATGTGAAGAGTCAAATTAGGAAAAGCAAATACAACTAACACAAAATTTCATCAATACACGTTTTTATGAGCCAACACTGTTGGAAGACCATTTCTCCATATCTAAGTGTCATAACTTTGTGCCTTCGTTAAGTGTAGTATGAAGATGAAATGATATTCATTCTGTAGAATACATGACAGCTTGACAATATCGACACCAAACCTCATCATTGAATGCCATGTTCTTCGACCTAAACATAGGCTTGGCTTGAACTGAGGTTCCATGCCTGACACTATCCTTAACACCCTTCTCCCTCACTTTTCACTTAGCCCCTCTTCCCTAAATCCTCCCCTCTCCCCCCTAAATCGACCCATTCTACCCATACACCCATTCTACCTAAACATAGGCTTAGCTTGAGCCGAGGTTCCATGCCTGACACTATCCTTAACACCCTTCTCCCTCACCTTTCCCTTAGCCCCTCTTCCCTAAATCCTCCCCTCCCCCCTAAATCGACCCATTCTACCCATACACCCGTTCTACCTAAACATAGGCTTTGCTTGAGCCGAGGTTCCATGCCTGACACTATCCTTAACACCCTTCTCCCTCACCTTTCCCTTAGCCCCTCTTCCCTAAATCATCTCCTCCCCCCCCTAAATCAACGACCCATTCTACCTAAACATAGGTTTAGCTTGAGTCGAGGTTCCATGCCTGACATTATCCTCAACACCCTTCTCCCTCACCTTTCCCTTAGTCCCTCTTCCCTAAATCCTCCCCTCCCCCCTTAAATCGACCCATTCTACCCATACACAATTACAAATATGCACACACATTTCTAACAAACACATACATACACACAAACATATAAAGCTATTGCTTACACTTGTACACACATTGCTCAATTACATTACGCATAAAGACACAAATACTCGAAGTGTGCATATTCTTAGATATACACTCATTTTGGCACACAAATTCATTAAATACAAGTACATGCACATACACACAATAGTGGGCATAGAAGCATTTGTTAACCTAAACATACACGACCCCCTTACATTATTATACACATCTACATATGCACTCACATGCACGTGGTTTCACATACATTCAAATTGAAAGATCCTACATATGCTCACATTAAACATAGATGTGAGAAACAACACATTATCACACACCTAGAATGTGTACTTACTATTGCACCAATGCAAACTAAAAGGGAAAAACACTAGGACCACAACCGTGTGCCACTACACCCATTAGACTCCTACAAACCTTCATTGGCAACACCAACCCAAAATCTATCTTCTTTATTTCAAGACGCCAATGATCCCACATGCATCTTTCATGCCCTTCTCGTGAATTCTCATAACCAACACATGTGAATATGTGACAAGACAATGGGGTTTCTAAACTAGGAGTTATGCTTGGTTCAATAGTTGGCTTCATTTCTAGCCTTCTCGACTCTAGGATTCCTTTTCACTCCTATCTCTCATCACCACTAGCCCCTCTCTTCATCGATACCTATTTATTCCCCTAGCTCTCTTCACCATTGTCAATTCTTCACTCATGGGCCTCTTCATCTTTGGGCTCTTTTATTTCACAACAATCTCTCTTTATCTCTAGGCGGTCATTTCACCAAAAGGAACTCTTCGCTCACATTCTTCATTGGAAGGATCTTGTTTCACCATCAATCACTCTTTGCTGCTAGCTCTCTTTACCATTAGGTTCTCATTTCATTACTAGACACAATTTGCTCTGTATCTTACATTTCATTGCTAGCTCTTTTTACCACTAAACTCTCGTTTTATCACTAGCTCTCTTCATTTCACCGTCATCCTTTTTTTTAAGAAAAATACAACATTTTCTTACATTTGATTGGATTTGGTGCACTACTTTGTTCAACATGTACCCTCTCTTGAAAAGCCATAGTCGTATGACATTAATTCGTAATTGGTACAATCATGATGCGACATGTCCCCTCTTGAAAATCCATAGTTGGACACATTAATGCTTAGGAGGTACAATTATGTTGTGTTCCATCGTTCAAATAGAGAAACAACATGAGCTATTTTGTACACAACTTGCAAGACTACAACAATTGGGCTATGCTAGCAATGTTATAGGTGATCCACTGACTATAGTAGTTGCACAAGTGGAGTATCTCGTGTCATAATACTCCAAAGTACATATCGCACCTTTGCATGCTTGAGATAATCCAAACACAATTTTCGTTGTCGACAAGTAGTAAAAAAGGAGCCTTCTCCATTCTTCTCATAGATACCACATAGCAGTTGTTACCTGTTGAGCGGACAAGCTTAACATGATCCGGATCGGTTGAGTAAGTTGGAGCTAGATCGGATTGTAACCGGTAGGCCGTTAGAGGCCTACGACTCTAGCCTAGTACGTAGGCATATATTTTGGTAGTTAGTGTATGTCGCTCAGTACAAGCATTAAAGTACTTGTTAGTGTATAAATAGTGTTGTCAAGCATAGTTGTATGTACATAGTATTAAGTTTATTTTGAAATACACGTTATGTGTTCTGCTCTCTCTATCTCTCCCACGTACTGTGCACAAGACGGCCGAAAGGCCAATTGAAGTTAGAAGAGTCACTTTTTTGGACATTGTGACTCCTCTTGACGGCTCAACACAACACACTAGAGCGATAACACGGCAAGTTGCTTCTACAGGACAAGCTGGCTCAGAGAGCATCCGAAGTAGCGACCCACAGGGTGGATTGCCTACTCAAGAGATGATCATCAATGATCATCCCGTGAGTCCAGTCATGCCTCAACGGTCGGAACGACTTGTCCCAACTACCGGAGAGATACTCTCCCGGAATCTTCTTCACAGATGCCGGTGAACCCACATCATACGAAGAAGCATCGGCATGCGCCAATTCGGCCACCTGGCATTTGGCGATGGAGTCCACGATTAACTCCATTCGACACAATAAGACATGGAACTTAATCGAACTATCGAAACATCAACGTGCTTTTCCATGCAAATGGGTCTATCGACTCAAAGAGACGTCAAATTCTGCATGTCCCGAGTATAAGGCTAGATTAGTCGCGAAGGGTTTCCGACAACAATATGGCATCGACTTCGAAGAAATTTTTTCACCAGTGGTAAAAATGACCACCCTTTGATTAGTGGCATCCGGGGACTTGGAGCTTATACAGTTCAATGTGAAGAAGACCTTCCTCCATGGCGACCTAGAGGAAAACATTTACATGGAGCAACCGAAAGGCTTTGTTGTAGCCGGCCAAGAGCATCTAGTCTGTCGACTCAGGAAGAGTCTTTATGGCCTAAAGCATGCACCCCGACAGTGGTATAAGAAGTTTGACGATTTTATCCAGTCAGTTGGCTTCTCAAAGAGCGATGAGGACCAGTGCCTCTTCATGAATACATCTCAAGATGGGTCTCCCATCGTCCTCATCTTATATGTGGATGACATGCTACTCTCCAGCCGCCATGCCGGAGAGCTTGTTGATCTTGTTCGGCAACTATAGTTGAAGTTTGCAATGAAGGACCTAGGTCCTGCTCGACACATTCTCGGATTGAAGATTAGTCAGCTCCGGAATCAACGACAATTGTTCTTGTCACAAGCCGACTACATCAAACGTGTCCTGGAGCGCTTCAACATGCACTCAACCAAATTTGCTTCGACCTTGTCCCCATTAATCTTCAGCTTTCTCAGCGAGACTACCCTACATTCGGTTCGGAGGGGGAAGATATGAAGTCACTACCGTATGCACCAGTAATCGGCTCCTTGATGTACGCGATGGTTGCGACAAGACCTGACATTGCTCATGTCGTAGGAGTCGTCAACAGATTCATGCACAACCTAGGCCAATCGCATTGGAATGTAGTCAAGCATGTATTCAGATACCTAGTGGACACACAAAACCTTGGAATCCTCTTCAGTCCGAACAAGAACCTAGGCGTAGTCGGTTATACCGACTCAGACTTTGTTGGCTATGTGGACAGTCGAAAGTCAACAACCGGATATTGCTTCAAATTTGGCAATGGAGCAATTTTGTGGAAGTCGAAACTTCAGGAGTCCATGACCACTTCAACGACTGAGGCCCAATACGTAGCTGCATCTGACGCAACGAAAGAGGCCCTATGGCTCGGTCGACTGGCGTGTACGTTTCGACAAGCCAATCCCAATTCAGCTCCAATTGTCTACAACGATAGTCTGGGTGTTGTTGCCATGTTGAAGAATCTGGTTCATCACAATGCCTCCAAGCATATCGATGTTTAGTATCACTTTGTTCAGGACTATGTAACTTCAGGGAGGCTTGGCCTCAAGAAGATCTCCATGACCGACAACATATCAGACCGGGTGACCAAGTGTCTCACAACTGATCAATTTTAGGCACTTCAGCACCAGATGGGCTTAAGGAGTATTTTGTTCGATCGAGTCGGACAACAAAGATAGCTTCGAGCACTTGACCTTGACAACTAAACCGGCTTATGCACTCAAACCAACCAATTCGGCCCTTTGTTTCCTCTCGGTCATCATCGACTTAGCTACAAGCCAATCTATCATCGCATCTCTTTGTATAAGCTGTATCTTCTGTTTTATATTACATGTCTCTCCTTAGTTTATACGCCCATTGCGAGGGAGTGTCGAATACTGGTGTTTAATGGTCGTATTCACATTGTCCCTTGGACAGACTAGGTTTAGGACAATTCTGTAAATATGTCAAAGGGCAGTTGCCCTAGCCCAATTAGTATATAATGGGCTTTGTAAACTAGATCATAAGGTTGTTGCCTCCATTTGTTGTAACTCTGAGTTTTGAATAATCTATCTACACATTGTGTGCCTCTCTGTCTTTGTCTCCTTAATCTTGCTCTACCATGCTAACTTGGTGATCTTCTATATATGCCCAAGTGTAACATTGTAACAGGGTGAGAGAGTTTTACATAAGAGAATAACAAAGCCTCCATTTGAGCTAAATCGTGTCTATCTTATCTTCTACCTTCTTGCATATCTATATTCTGTTTGTGTTTCTCGTTGTATACATCTTCTTGCAGGTCCTCACATATTCTTCAGCATATCATATTCCATAGCGCAGACATGGTTGTTGGATTCCGGTGCCACATTTCATGTGACCCCCAACATCAAATGTTTTTCGGACTATTCGGCCAGAACTAGAGGCACAATCTAACTCGATAACGGGCAAGAATGCAAAATTACAAGGATCAGAGAGGTCCCAATTCAACTGCTGAATGACAATATGATCATCCTGCACCGTGTTCGACATGTACCCAAGTTGAAGAGGAGTCTGGTCTCCATTGGCATGTTAGCCGAAGTCGGGTAGAAGACAACACTTAGCGAGTCTTCATGGTTGATCACCAAAGGAAATCTCTAAATCGGCCATGGCAACAAGTACAATAACTTGTACCCGCTAAATGTGTTCAGTCCGGAGGGCGCAATCAACATAACCAAACTATTGAATGCAACATTATGGCATGGCCGACTCGGCCATATGTCACAAGCCAGACTAGAACGGCTAACAACAACCGGCTACATTCCAAATCTCCAAGTGAAGACAAACTTCTATGAGCATTGTCGTTACGGGAAATAGACGTGAAGTTCACACTCTCTTCATTACGAGATGGTACAACAACCCCCAGAACTAGTCCACACAGATATTTGTGGGCCTATACCTGAGAGATCACTAGGAGGTTCCTAGTACTTCATCACATTTATTGAAGATTCCACCCGGAAGGTTTGGGCTTACTCGATTAAGTCCAAAGACGAAGCGCTAGAAATTTTCACTTGGTGCTAGCCAAAGCAGAAAACCAATATGGTTATAAGGTGAAGACACTCAAGTCGGACAACGGAGGTGAATACACCTCCAGAGCCTTTGAAAAGTACCTATCTGAAAAGGGGATTCGGCATCAGAAGATCATTCCCTACACCCCAATTCAAAACAATGTAGTTGAATGGATGAACTGGACCATCTAAGAGAGGGTGACGATAATGCTCAAGCAAGCTAGACTAAAGTTGGAGTTGTGGGCTAAAGCATTGCAGATGGTTGTGTATCTAATCAATCTATTGCCATCAAGAGCAATCCGACTCCAGGTGCCTCAAGCACCATCGTCGGGAAAACAACCTACCTATGATCGGGTTCGTATATTCGAATGCGAAGCCTACACATTTCTCCCACAAAGAGAAGAGGACCAAGACTAACGCCCCACTCGACAAAGTGTAAGTTTCTCGTTTATGGAACCGATGGGGAATTTGGATATAGGTTCCGAGATCCGGAGAACCGGAAACTAATATGGAGAAGCGATGTAGTCTTCAGTGAAGACTCAATTCTCTCTGACCGATCCCAGCCCAAAAATGGCAAAAAGGTCACTTTCGATCTTTTCGAGAAAGAATCGAAAGTAGACATGCTGATCATTGAATCTGAATCGGCCATCCAGCAAACTATCGAAGCCGACCCAATTAGCAACCCATTTGTCAAACTCGAATCGACAAGAGATCTGACAACCGACTACAAATCGACTAGACGATTGACCAGAGTCCAATTGGCTAAAGTGACCAACGGTCGATCCTAACCGGTCGTGACACACAAAGACTGGTCAATCACTCCTGAGGAAGAGGGGGATCCAACAACGGTGAATGACAATTGCCACAATGGATCCCCCCAACGATCTCCTTCTGAACACAATAGTTCTAACAATATCGATCAGACACACAAGCTAGTTGAAGAATCTGACTCCACAAAATTGGTGACAAGGAGATCATGATTAGTTTGAAGGCCGATATAGTTTTACACGTTGGGCCTGGACAATGTCAATTACATGGCTGCAAGCGAGCCAACCTCCTATGAGGAAGCAATAGTCGTGTCGGATGCCGACACATGGCTTCAAGCCATGAGATCCGAGACGGACTCAATTAAAGAAAACGACACATGGGAGCTTGTACGTTATTAGCTAGAAGGAACCCACTACCCTGTAAATGGGTCTATAGATACAAATATGTATCTGGTTCGGACAGGCCCAAATACAAAGCCCAGCTTGTCACAAGGGATTCAAGCAAGAACATGGCATCAACTACAACAAGATCTTCTCTCTAATAGTCAAGATGAAGACTCGGAGTCGTGGCAATGGAATACCTAGAGCTCAAACTGTTGGACATCAAGACGACTTTTCTTCACAGAGATCTGGAAGAGGGCATCTACATGTCCCAATTGGCGAGGTTTATGGCGATGGGGGAGGAAGGTCACCTCGCATGTTGGCTAAAGAAGAGGCTTTACGGCTTGAAGCAAGTGCCCAGAATGTGGTATCAAAAATTTGATACCTACATCCGTCAGCTTGAATACAGCTAGTCGGATTCCGACCCATGTATGTACATCCAACAACTAGCCGATGAGTCCCAGATCCACATGATCCTTTATGTCGACGACATGCTTATCACCGGTAACGATAAAGCGAAGCCTTCATTAAAAAAATTCAATGAAGGAACTCGAAGAAGCCCAACATAGATTGGGCATGCGAATAGAGCAAAATCGGACGAAGAAGATCCTCCGGCTCTCCCAATCCAACTATATCCAAAAGGTGCTGAAGCGCTTCAACATGGAGAATGCGAAACCGGCACCGAAACCGCTTCTGACATCGTTCCGACTATCGGACAGAGACTCTCCATCCACAAAGGAGGAGAAATTGCTCATGAACCAAATTCCCTACGCATCGGTTGTACGAAGTCTCATGTATGCGATGGTGGCTACCCAACCAAAACTTGCCTACACCGTAGGAGTCACCAGCTGCTACATGTCAAAACCCAGACAAAAGCACTGGGAAGCCATGAAGAATATATTCTGGTACCTACGTGGCACCAAAGATTTGCAACTGACTTTCGGATCAGACAAGCCGACCGAAGTAGAAGGCTTTATGGATTCAGATTATGCCGGAAACCCCGACAATCGTAAATCCTCATCAGGTTATGTTTTCACCTATAGAGGTGATGCCATATCTTGGAGGTTGAAATTAGAGGACTACACGACACTCTTGACGACAAAGGCTGAGTATATAGCCACATCAGAAGTAGCAAAGGAAGCCATTTGGTTGCACCGACTATCGGTTGACTTATCTGTTAAAAGCCGAACCAACCATCTAGTACCAACCCTATATTGTGACTCATGAATGCAATACACCTCATCCGGAATACGGTATACCATGCTAAAACGAAGCATATTGAGGTGAGGTACCACCATATTTGGGAGCTCCTAACTGACAAGAAGCTCGAAGTCCAAAAAGTAGATATCGAGGTGAACATCATCGACAACCTGACGAAGCCACCCCCAAATCAATGCTTTGGCACACTAAGAGGACAAATGGGACTTCAATAAGCGAGCAAGAAAAAAGGAGTCGAACAAGAAGAAGCTAAAGACAAGTCAACAAACGACATGGCTAGACAAGTCGAAGGAGTTGGACAACCGAAAGGCTGCAGACGTATATGAGTACAAGGAAGCCTACAGGACAGAGAATGGTCGAAAGGCGACACGAACTAGAAGTCGACTGTCAGTCTATCAGAAAGAACAAGGACCAGTGTACGTAGGGAGCCAATGGCCCAAAGGAAAACCAAGCCAACTACTAACTGATTCGGACATCAACTGAAATGGCAACCAGCCAATTGGCTAAATCTAACTAAACTTCTGTTGATTCGACTACCGACCGAAAGGCTTGTAACATATACTGTAGTTTAAATTTAAAGTGTAACTTAAGCTTACGGGGGAGATAACCCCATCACATTGTATTTAATCGAGAGTAGTCCTTTTATGGGGGAGTTTGTTGGCATAAAAGGTTGACTCTACCCAAACTTGTATCTCAGTGTGAATACAGTTAACCTAACTATTTAAGTAGGTAATTGTCCTTGTAAAAGAAGAGTTCAATATTAATAGAAGGGTTGCTCATCTCTTTGAGCAAATCTATGTGTGTGTGTGTGTGTGTAATTGTCTCTGTATTCATCTTGTTCATCTTTCTCTAAACTTGAGTAGTGTATAGATCATCTTGTGTTGCTTCCTACTTTTTGCTTGACTCCACACAAGATCCTATCTGCTTCTCTACCACAAGTCGGCTCAAACAACTTTATTGTCTTCAATTATGAAGTTTGTACTATATGCACCAACAATCAACTCCTTGATGTACGGGATGGTCATGACACGGCTTGACATAGCACATGTCGTAGGAGTTGTTGGTAGATTTATGCAAAACCCATGCCAACAACATTGGAATGCAGTCAAGCATGTATTCAAATATCTGGTGGCCACACAAGACCTTGGCATCCTCATCGGCCCAAACAAGAACTTGGACTTGGACTTTGCCAGTTGTCTGGACAGCCAAATGTCGACGACAAGATACTTCTTCCGATTCGGCATTGGAGCAATATCGTGGAAGTCAAAACTTAAGGAGTACACAACCACCTCGATGACCGAAGCCGAATATGTAGCCGCTTCTAATGCGCCGAAAGAAACTTTATGGTTTGGTTGGTTAGCATGTAGGTTTCAGCAAGTTGATCCCAATTTGGCTCTAGTTGTCTATAATGACAGTCAAGGAGCTAACGCATACGGTCCATCACAATGCCTGGAAGCATATCGAAGTTCAATATCACTTTGTTCGGGATTGTGTAACTAGAGGAAAGCTCGGCCTAGAGAAGATCCCCATGGCCGACAATGTTGCTGACGGGATGACCGAGTGTCTTTCGGTTGACCAATTTGGGTCACTAAGGCACCATATGGGCGTAAGGAAAAATCCGTCTGATTGAGTAGGTCACGAAGATGATTCCGGGCATTCGGCACAACTGATCTGGCTCCAATCTTTCAGACCAACCAATTCAGCTTTAGTTATTCAGCCCTTGTCAATTTGGCAATACAACCAATTAGTTTAACATCTCTTTATATAAATTTGTATTTTGTTTATTCTTTCTATTACAATTTTTTTGTTGTATATGCCCATTACGGGGGAGTGTCGAATATGCGTGGCTAATGGCCGTATTCACATTATCCCTTTTGGACAAACTAGGTTTAGGAAAAAATTATAGTAATTCTAAAGGGCAGTTGCCCTAGTCCGGTTACAATATAATTGACTTTGTAACCTAATTCAAAGGGAGATGACGATGTTTCCATTCTTTGTATTGTAAATTTTGAATAATACAGTTACATTATTGTTGTACCTCTCTCTCACACACACTCTCTCTCTGTTTCTTTGTTGATCTTCTTGATCTTGCTAAGTTGTCTAAGTATCTTCTATTCATATTGTTTATGCATATTCATCTTGTTGTTCTTCATCATATAGTATTGTTTTTGTTTCCGCCATTGACGACCTTGTCTCTTAACACAAGGACCTTTGAGTAGGCCTAAGATAAAATGCTTTAAAATATATTGAGACCTCACATTGTTTTTGACTGCTCGAAAAAAGTGATCATTGTGCTTGTTATGCTAAGTAAGCATGTTACGACACCTCAGGTTTGCCATAGGATAATAGGCCAACACTACCCACTCAACAAGCTACTCATAATTGGGTGGCATGGTTCCAATGAGAGACTACATGTCCCAACTATGGTGATGAGAACTTAGCACCCTATTGTTGTTATCTACTATATATATGGTATCTATTGTTGTTATCTACTATACATTCATAAATAGGGTACATATGGTCATGAGAGCCCGATACATCACTTAAAAATTAGAATGACACTAATAGAGCACTCAAAAAATAGCTTAAGAGGAAGAGGTAGCAAACTAGACAAAATCTTAAAAGGAAGATGAAACAAACTAGACAAACTCCAACCACCCCATTTAGAGGCTTATCCAAATTCTCATGTTGAGGTACACAAAATACAAAACTATGCTTGCCTCATTCACGAATATTGACATGTAAATATACAAGATAAGGAAAACCCAACTTGCATGAATTTGGATGCAACAAGATCCAATGATGGCCCTCATTACACGAGGTACATGGGAATGACATGAAGGTTGAAATGAACTCTAGCCCTTGTGGCACACAAACATGATTATGGGATCGACCGCAACCAATTATCATTCACAAGTGGAAATGAAAAGAACAGAAAAATGAATACAACGACACAAAGACATAGGATGTTAAGGTGGAAACCCTAAAATGGGGAAAACCACAAGATCCGACCGACTCCAAACAAAATCACTATGTATGAGAGGAAATACAATAAGAGACTCAAAGGCGATAACCACAAGCTCCTCTTCGTCTACAAACAGTTGTAGAGTTACCACTCTCTCACACATTCTCTCACCCTAGTTACAGAGGCAACTACAAATTGTAGCTTTTTAACAATGATCATCATCATCATTTAACTACTTGCCCTAACTATATTTATACTCATATACATAAATGACTATTTACAAATATGTCCCCAAGTCGGCTTCGACCGATTCGGCTATTAGCAGAATCAATTTTCGATCAATTGTCAATTAGTTGATTTTTCGGCCTCGGCTGAGTTAGCCATCAACTAATTCGGCTTATCTCTCCATCCGGAGGGACCACTTTCCTAATGTTGTTGTTATCTATTATATATAGGGTACACAAAGTACCAAACTATGCTTGCCTCATTCATGAATATCGACATGTAAATATACAAGATAAGGAAAAGCCAACTTGCATGAATTTGGCTGCAATAAGAGCCAATGAGCCTCCTTCCTTTGACCCTCATTACACGAGGTACATAAGGCTGAGGTGAAGGTTGAAATGAACTCTAGCCCTTGTGGCTCACAAACATCTAGAACCCCAAAAGTTAATGTGGCTTTGTTACATTGAATCCTATAGCTTAAGGTGATGGTGGTAGTAAAGTAACCATGTAGGATGGTCTGGTCTCACACCCATTTTCATGAACTCAAACCTTGTGTCACAATATTCGCCAGTGGTACCATCCCACCCGACCTGCGGATTTAGTTTGTCCCTTGCGGGCATGCATTTGCTCATGATAGAAGAACTCTTGAGATTTGACCCTCGACAATGATATGATGTACTTTAACAAGTACAAGGAGACTCCCAAGCTAGAAATGATGAACCTATGGTGTCAATCCCACATGTAGCATCTCCAAAACCACAATGAATAGAAGTGTGGTGTGTCACACCTTTTGAAGTCAAATGCTACTAGTTTCACACTCCTTGTAAAGGTAAACAATGTCACCATTCTAATGATATCTTGATACTAGATTGAGAGTTCGTATTATAAGGTATGATTGTTGATAAATGTGGGGTATCCCCAATAGTGCTAAAATAAAGGTAAAACTCTACATGGCCAATGATTCGATCCAATGCCCAGTGGGATAATGATAGACCTTTCCTTCGCACAAGTTGGCTTATGATGGTCTAGGATAATGTTTTATACAAGCAAAATGAGAGTACGACTTATTGAGTGCACATGTACAATCATGTGAGGCAACATCTTGGCGATAAATGCATGAAACTTCTTAAGAATTCACATGAATTTGTAAAGTCTTTACAACCTTACAAGCTAGACTTTACGATACAACCTCAATATGTCCACACCGTGAGAATCTTACAAACCTTGACTGCTTGGTGGTAGTGACACTTGGCAAAATTATTTGGTGAAGGACAATTGATTTTGTTAATTTTTGAAAATGAGCCAATACGAAATATTCATAGGCATTTCTAAATATTTCTAAGAAATTTGTATTTGTTTATTCTATCTAATTAGTAAAGCTTTCTATGATCAACTTCCTTCCCCAATTTGTTTCCTCTCCTATTGACTTTCAATATACCTCTTCTTGTAATGATTTCTATCGGTATTCATTTAATTTCACATGTAATGACCATTAAGTTATATGATTTACCTATATGTTACCCTCCTCTTTACCAAACATTGATCACGAATGAGCACACATGTAAGGTAGATTGCACGAATTCCCACCTTCTTCTGGTTGTGTGTGTGTTAGGTAGACTTGCACGATGTGGGACGTAGTCGAACATGGACACTTTACCTCAAACAAGTTGGAGAGTTTGAGCATCACACTTTGACACAACTTGGTTGAATTTCTTTCTTAGTCACCAGATGCCCTCTCAATTGTGATATTCATTAATAAAGTTCTTGACCATCAACAATCACTACTCACTTTGACATGTATTATGAAAGCATTATATTTTTTGGTCTCATATGTCATATTTGAGCTTCGAAGACAATACCAAGTTCTCTGTCCCAAATGCAACATTGTGTTGTGTTATGTAAACATCCATGAACTCCTCAATGTTTTTTCTTGCGAGATACCCTCAGTCCCTCTA